>NC_046162.1:28241715-28549215 GCF_011064425.1 Rattus rattus
AATGGTTGGACCTGGAAAATATCATCCTGAGTGAGCTAACCCAATCACAGAAAGACATACATGGTATGCACTCACTGAGAAGTGGCTATTAGCCCAAATGCTTGAATTACCCTAGTTGCCTAGAACAAATGAAACTCAAGACGGATGATCAAAATGTGAAGGCTTCACTCCTTCTTTAAAAGGGGAACAAGAATACCCTTGGCAGGGAAGAGAGAGGCAAAGATTAAAACAGAGACTGAAGGAACACCCATTCAGAGCCTGCCCCACATGTGGCCCATACGTATAGAGCCACCCAATTAGACAAGATGGATGAAGCAAAGAAGTGCAAACCGACAGGAGCCGGATGTAGATCGATCCTGAGAGACACAGCCAGAATACAGAAAATACAGAGGCGAATGCCAGCAGCAAACCACTGAACTGAGAACGGGACACCCGTTGAAGGAATCAGAGAAAGAACTGGAAGAGCTTGAAAGGGCTTGAGACCCCATATGTACAACAATGCCAGCAACCAGAGCTTCCAGGGACTAAGCCACTACCTAAAAGACTATACATGGACTGACCCTGGACTCTGACCTCATAGGTAGCAATGAATATCCTAGTAAGAGCACCAGTGGAAGGGAAGCCCTGGGTCCCTAGACTGAACCCCCAGTGAACTAGACTGTCGGGGAGGGCGGCAATGGGGGGAGGGTGGGAGGAACACCCATAAGGAAGGGGGAGGGAAGGGATGTTGCCGGAAACAGGGAAAGGGAATAACACTCGAAATGTACATAAGAAATACTCAAGTTAATAAAAAAAAAAAATTAAAAAAAAAAAAACTCCTGCTATGAAATGAATCCAAAGTCAATGGCATCTTGTCCCATGTATGTAATCCACAGTTAAAATAAGTAAGTAGGTTGACAAATTTGCAAGTATAAACACAAACACACACACACACACACACACACACACACACACACACACACACGGAATGGAGGATGTGATATTTTTTTTAACCTACCAATTTTCTCTAAGCCTCCTAGTTTCTAGAGGGACCCATGTTGCCCTGTCCTCCAATCAAAGATGCTCACCAAGTGGAAGAAAATGTTCTGCCTTTCACTTCAGCTACTTATGTGCACAGGCAACTCCGAGACACCTAGTGAAGGGGAGCCTTGGAGAATGCTATGAGAATTCCCATCCCTAAAATTAGATTATTAATTTTTTATCAATTAAATGGATGAGAGCAGTGAAGAGAGGGCACTCTGTTCAACAGAGCTCCACTGGGTGCCAGATAAAACAAGAAATTTGCCTGGGTGAGATGGGAAGGAGAAGGCAGGGGAAGCCACAGTGGTAATAACCAGCTTCCCCTTGCTTCAAACGAGGGGAAACCAAACCCCTTCCCGGGAGGAGAAAGCAGAATCGCTCAGATTTCTCCAGGGAAGTGTCTGCTGCATCAGCCCTCCGGGCACTGTAGAAACTCCAGCAGCTGCCCAGCATTCGCAACTCTCAATTCTCCCACCTTCTAAGGAAGAGCAAATCCCAGGAAAGAGAACTTTGCAGCCTCCCTTGGAAGAGATGAGAGCTGTTCTTATTCAGAGTAATATTGCTTAAGACAGGAAATAGTGGTAGTAATGCCTGGTATCTCAATATGTGGGACACTGAGACAGGAGGGTCAAGAGTTCAAAGTCAGCTACATAATGAGTGCCCAGGTCAGCCTGGGCTAACAAAAAAATGAAAATTAATATTAATAATAAATAAAATAAAATGGAAACAGCTTATGTTGGGCAGGAATTGCAGATAAATAAGGTTTTAAATAAAAAATATCGAATTATGTGGAAAATATGCCATCTTATTTTATCTTTGGTATTTATTCACAAGGCTAGGCAAGTGCTTTACTACTGAGCTACATTTCCAGGGATAAATTCTCCTTTTTCCTTCCTTTCCTTTCTTTCATTCATTAATTCATTTCTTCATGTATTTTCTTCATGTTTCGAAGACAGACTCTCACCATGTAGCTCAGGCTAGCTTGGAACTAGTCGTGTAGCCCAGGATAGCCTCAAACTCTCCAACTTCTCTTCTAAGTACCAGGATTATAGGCATATGCCATCACAGCTAGCCTTTACATATTTTATCATTTTAGCTTTTTTATTTTAATTAGTGTGTGTGTGTGTGTGTGTGAGTGTGTGTGAGTGTGTGTGTGTGTGTGTGTGTGTGTGAGAGAGAGAGAGAGAGAGAGAGAGAGAGAGAGAGAGAGAGAGAGAGAACTTGAGGAGGTACCCAGAAGTCATGACACATGTATAAAAGTCAGTGGACAACTTTGTACGGTCATTTCTCTGCTTCCACCTTTATGTGGGTTCCAAAGATTAGATGCATGTCATGGACTTACATAGGGAGAACTTTTATCTGCTGAGGAGTGTCGCCAGCCTTTTATGTTAACGAGTGATGTTCATATGCTTGCTTTGGCTGATAGAGACCTATAAAAACTCATCTCTAAGTTTTGAACAAGTATTCACTAGATGCCTACTGTATACCAGAAGCCCTATTCTTTGACCTTGTATTTCATTCAATAATATGATGTAAATTTAGCCTCACAGTGATATAAACCTACACCATCATCTTAGATACTCATTTTCATCATAATTCCAAAGAGAAACTTTTGATCATTCTCAGTAATTTCTTTTACTGTACTTCCAATCCAAACACCTCTATGTTTTTCCCTACTTCTTGCTAAGAAAAAAAAAAGAAGCATTTTTAAGATATCTTTGATTATGTCTTTTGGACAAAAGCTGTTGGAAATTTAAAGGACCCCACGTTCATATAGCAGCTCAGAAAATCATTCCAGTTGTCCTTGTATTCAGAGGACAACAATGAAGAATCTGGCCTCTGTCACCAGCATTGGTCTGCCTCTTTTACAGTCTGGGGCATGCATCTGTGTTTGCCTCATCAGTCTGAGAGGTCAAAGTTTGGCAGATGAGTAAACTGAATGACAATATATATCTGTACATGAGGAGGGAGACGGAGGAGTGATACAGGGAAGGAAGGCCTGGCACACTAGAACCAAGGAGTCTCTCCAAGACCAAAGAGACACTCATACACACGAGGAAGCCAAAGGAAGACCATCAGACCCTGCCCCCATCTCCTTCCAGAGAAAACTATTCCTTGTGGGTCAAAGTAATGTCTTTCTCACCAGTATATTTTCAGCGCCTATTCAAGGTTTGGAATATGGTCGGCACTGAATAAACAGACCAGGATTTAGCGACTGGAGCAGTTAACACCCAGCAGACAGATTCCCTGCTTCTGAAAACCACAACCTGCTCCCACCCTCAACTCAGCAATAGGAGCTCTGTCAGAAAGCAAAGACATTCATAACTAGTAAATTTACATATGGTGTTGACGCCCTAATGAATTTCTCCTGTGGCTGGGAGAGTTAGCCTCCCCCAAGCAACGTCAGATTCCTTGAGCTCAAAGACTTAAGGTGAGAGGGAATAGACAAAGAGCCAAGGTGGAGGAAGGGTCCTCTGGTTTTCGTGCTTTATTTTCTTGGGATGCCTTTGCAATTTCATCTCTCCCTCCTCCCTCAGACATAGTATTACCTCACCCTCAGCCTCGTTGTCAGGAATCCGTCTTGGGCACTAACTCATATACACGCATGCTGTGTATGTGAAGCTGCATTTCCACGTGGGTGGCTCTTGAAAACCAGCCATTCATCATGCATATTGATCATGGGGGTAGGTAAGGTATGAATCAGAGAGCAGCAATCACTAAATCAAAGATTTATACCAGGAAAAGAGCACCCAGGCAATTCATCAATACCACACCACACTCAGTGATTAATTAGGCCCCAACCTGACAGGGCACAATTAAGGCTATTTCACTTAGAGATAGGTTCTTTTTAAAAAAAAAAAAAATGTTTCTCCTCAAGAGGCCGACAGTCTCTTGTTCTATGGCACCCTGTCCCATTCCACTGTACCATTTATCAATTTATAAATAGAGGGTTACTGACGTGATTGTAGATTAAAAGTTTCCTTCTTCATCATTCCATTTTGTCCAAGAAGACTTAGCACTTGTGGCATCCAGATACATATAGTACATGCCCTATTCAGACATGCTGAATGAATGTATTTATTAACAAGCTGATTCTGACTCCAGGAACCCTGACACAACAGCTCTCACAAAGAGCCTTCTAATCATCCCCACAGCATACTGTCCTT
This sequence comes from Rattus rattus, assembly GCF_011064425.1. Lineage (NCBI taxonomy): Eukaryota > Metazoa > Chordata > Mammalia > Rodentia > Muridae > Rattus > Rattus rattus. The sequence continues at coordinate 28,245,903 of NC_046162.1, forward strand.
TAAAGGGAAAAGCAGATTCTTCCTAGATCAGATGAACACTTTGGGAAGTTACATAGCAGTCAACACTGAGGCTAAGACATCTAATTCCTATCACGACAATTCTAATGCTGCCTCAAGATTCCCCCTAAGGAAAGCAAAGAAATGTAGATCAAACACTTGCTCAGGACTGTTGGTAGGAGCATTGTGATGAATGGCCCTCAGTGAAAGCCAAGAGATTGTTCATCACCAAAAAGAAACATGGGATGTTCAAACAGTTTAAGACTACGCAGCGATGAATATGAACCAGCCCCACACAACAGTACTGCTAAATCTTACCAGCATTACAGGGACAGACTAAAGCCAGATACAAAGTATAATTCTGCTTAGGTGAACGGGGTTCAAACAGGGCAAAATCATGGATAGCATCGACAGTGGGAATAACGGCGCCAGAAAGATGATGTAACAGGTAAAAGTACTTCTTGCTGGGCCTGGTGACCCACGTCCCATCTTCAGTACTCATATATGGTAGAAAGAAAAAAAACAACACATGCAAACTGTCCCGTGACCACATGTGTACTGTGACAAACACAGGTGGGAGTGCATATATACACAAACACACACACACACACACACACACACACACACACACACACACACACACACACGGGGATAGGATTGGGGAGAGACAGAGACAGAGTAAATAAAATATAGGAGTTAAAGATGTTGGTTGCTTTGAAAGTTAACATCTGTGAGAGCATAAAGAATGCTGGAAAGTTTCTCTCTGGTCACTGAGGTGTATTTCATGAAATTTCATCAAGGTATTTTTCTGTTGGAAACCAATAACATAACTGTAAGACCAGTGCTCTTTCATGCATGCGTATGGAAATAAATTTAAATAAATTACTGAAGTGTGAACCTGGTTCTATCTTTTTATGGTAGAAAGTTATAGATACCCTCATATACACTCCCAGGACCTAAGCCAGATTTCACAAAGATCCCTTGCTACAACTTCCAATGTAGGTCACCAGGGTTCAAATGAGAGACTAGATTCCAGTTGGGTCTCTTGCAATCCTAAAAGTCTATGAAAAGTGGGCTTCTAGAAATTAATGGAAAAATTCAATGGCCAACAAGTGTGACTTTCTGTGGCTAAGCTGGGCTGTTCTTTAAAGAGTGAAAAGACCTTGAAGGGTTAAAGAGCTCATTCTGCAATGTTCCTATATTTAAACTATGACTCAATGTATCAAAGACAATTTATCTGCAATTTTGTAAGGTGTCACCATTCTAGAACCAACCCAGAACACTGGAGTGACTCTCAGACTCATTCTGCCATCTTAAGAACTGACTTCGTTACATCCTAGCACTGCACATGCTGTTGACAACGTAGGATGGACCAACTGTCACACTGTCTTCCTCCTTGTATCTTAAAAACACAAGTAGCAGTCCTGTTCATGAATCAGAGCTCCATGTACTTCCCTCTCTCCTTGCAATCATAGGTGATTAATAGCCTGGCCAAGTATGGTTAAATCCATCAGTCTGCCCAAAGCTGGTTAAAGAATGTGCATGCCACAAAGTCTTGGCAATGTAAGAAGTTAGCCCCTACCCTTCCTTACTCATATAAAGGAGCCCAAGGCAGGATATTGCCCAGTCTTCTATCTCTGCCATTAGCTAAGTCAGATGTGTCATGGGGCTTCTGGTCCCCATGAAGAAACAAAGGAATACATAGAGTGCATGTAGGAAAGGAATTAACCAACCCAGGAACTGGAACTGACCTTCCTCTGAACTATTTGTTGTGATCAATTAACCCTTCTCCTGTAGAGCTGATGTTAATTGGTGCTTTGAGAAATTTACAGCTCAAAGCACTGTGATATATAACGTCACATGGGAACAAGTTCCAGAAGGAAAAGAAGGATGCTCTCTTTCTGGATTTATTTCACAAATAGAAAAGAAAAGAATTTCCACAGGAGTGCCAACCCTTGTCCTTCCTGCCTCTGTTTCCTATCAACTCCCATTGGCCCTTCTCTGGCCACATGGTCATTGCTGACCCATTCACAGGCTAGGGGCATTAAAAACTCCTGTTGCCCAATCAGACCTGCACCAGTGATCTGGGATTAAGATTAGTTGACCCTAAAATAAATGTCTGCATGGAATAGTGGTGACAGAATAAAAGCGACTTCTGGTTGGAAGAGTGAGTTGGATATTAGAAACCCATTTACTGAATCCTTCTTATCACTACATGCATAATGTGTGCTGGGCCCTGGACTCACAGAGATAAGGCCTGCTTAGCACAGCTCTACCTCAATCAAATGGAAGTCAGAGTCCTACCTTGGGTCCTATTTTTGGACTCTCAAAATCTCTTAAATCTAAACCAGCCCATCAGACATCTAACAACTGCACTTGGGCTCCCATCCAAACATGGATTTTGCTAACAAAAATTTTATCTAAAGGAAGGTCAAAACATATTTCTCTATACCGTGTACTAATTTTGCCAAACTGTAGAGGCCAACCCATGCAGGTATATGTAGGAGTTATATTTTGCTTTTGACACAACTTATATCACCCCTGTTTTCTATCTAACTCTCCTGAGTTTACATTATCAGACTCCATAGAACCTTGAAAATGACACCCCAAACTGGGAAGGACCTTTTTCTCCTGTTGGGGTGACTTAAGAAGGGCTTCAAATCCCTCCCTTACCAATAATTTGGTGGATCTTGGGAAAGTTGTTTAACCTTTCAATGCCTTAACTTCTTCAACCATAAAAACTGGAGTAACTGTAGTCTCTAGCTGATAGGGTATGGGACAAACAAAGGGAGCCGAGGCAAGAAAAATGCTACAACCAGTATGCGGAAAATAAAATGTCAGCTCAATGGGCCTTAGCTATTCCTTCTGTCTCTTTTCTCCCACTTTCTTCCCCCTCTCCATCCTCTCAAAGCTCACATCATCATAGTCAGCAAAAATAATTGACTGAGCTCTTCTGCTCGGGTATTACCAGTCAATCAAACAGCTTGATCTCCCCCCCACCCCAATTGGCTAGACAAATTTGCCCTTCGGTACAATAGTTAACTTGGCCAATTAAATGGAAAGGAACGTATAATATTTATATGGTAATTTTCTCTATCCTGAGCTTTCTCTGGGACCTCAGGACTGATCCTCACTGGGTCTGGTCTCTGGAGTCTAGGTAGATTCGGTTTTTTTTTTTTTAGGCCACACTCCTGGCCTCGAGCCAACAAGTCTGCATGGTCTCAGAGCAGCTGAGCTCCAAGCGTGCCTTGGGGACTCAACTTCATTGACTCACAAAATCAAAATATACAAATCCCCCTTTTAAACCATGATATATAACTGGGAGAATATTGCCTCTCCACTGCATTAGGGTCCGCCCTATTACCTTATGGAATTACCCACAGTGGCAGAAATCCATTCACCTGATCCACTGACACCCTGGGGGCAGCTCAGATAGCACAAAGCCAATTGATAAATGTAGATTTGATATATCTTTTATGCCCAGAATTTATGTCTTTCTGCATGTTTCATTTGCCATTCTGACTCATTTTATGCCACGGGAGAACTAGGGAAATTCAAAGGGGACTGAGAAGGCTGCAGCACGGAAGGAACAGGGTGGAAATCAAAATAGCCGTTTTTCTTTCTGATCTAGGGCCTCACACCAGAGCGCCTGATCAGCTTTAAACCACAAAGTCAATGTCTCTCCTTGGCTCCTCCCAATGAGGAGGTGACAGAAGAAGTGTTCCACTGAAGAAATGAAAAACCCTTTTCCTGCATTCTTACTGGACCAGGTCCCCACTACAAAGCAAATTTGAACAGTAATAGAGCGAGGGTATGCATGTTATTCTCATGATGAGCAAAAACTTAGCCACAGAATTCTGCTCAGATCATGCTCAAACTACAAATGTGGGAAAGAAAAGAGCAGTCTCTGTAAGCTCGCGTCACTGGTGTTTGAGAAAGGAAAATGACTTAATAGAGACCATGGGTTCTAACAAAGCCTTCTGCTTCCTCTTTGCTCGGCTAATGTATATAAATGTATACGGATCATAGAAGGTTTCTTCACAGGCATTTACAACACATGGAATGGATCAGTCTCGTAATTATCCCTCCAAGTCCTGTAGTATGCCCCATTTCTTTTCAATATCTTCATTTAAAAAAATTATACCAAATTATAATAACACACACACACACGTGCACACACACACACACACACACACACACACACACACACTGCCATATTCCTTAATATTCATAAGGAGGTAGTTCTAAGATCCCTATTGTGGGCATCAAAAGCCATGGATCTACAAGTCCCTTATACAAAATAAATAATATTTGCCTAGAGCTCATGCCAGGCCTCTTATAGACTTTAAATCACCTGTAGATTACTTGATATAATGTATACAATATAAGCACTGTGTAAATTATTGTAATAGGAAATAATGGCAAAAAAAGTATTATTTTTTTGAATTTGATTTCTTTGATTCTCCAGAGGAAAAATCTATGTTCCCTGGACTCACAACTAAAAAAGACTATGCATGTGCACAAGGATTCATGTGCACCCACATGTGTGCATGCATGCATACAAACACGATGCTCACAGTGACCTTAGGAGAAAAATAGTGTTCTTTTCTACATTGTTCTGAAAATAATACTGAATGTAGGTGATAAAGTAACTTCCGAGTCATACAAGGAACTGTGAGCAAACCCTGCCAATTAAGGTTACGGTCTACTATGATCAGATGTCCCCTTTGAGATCAGTGCAAAATGGAAGACTCCCTTTACCAGCAGGGCTTCCCCTTCTCTGACCTTGTCTGGGGATCCTGATTCCCCACACCCTCTACCTGGGGAAGGCTGAGTAGTCCTTGGCAGAACACAGACTTCCTTTTCTCCCTGATAAGAACCCATCCAGCAAGTACCTGGGGTTCCTGGAATGCCTCTCCATACAAATGAGGCATTCATAGAACTTTAAACTTCAAACATTCAGCCAGTGATGTTCATTTACCCTGAAAATTCCTCCCCACTCTCCAAGGTCTATATATACCCCTGGTTTACCCTGAATAAAGTATATGTGTACAAGTCTACCCCAAATAAAGGCACACACAAGCTGTTTCATTGAATATAGTCTAAGAGAGCTGTTTCATTCAAGACTGTGAAAAAAGGCCAAAAGGCCTTCGCCCAAAGAATCCTATCACTAAGATCCTGAGCAAAAGCCTTCTCCTCCTCTCCCTTTTCCCCCTCACCCGCTAAGCCAGACCAGGATCCTGCAGAACCCTACCCATTCCAGACTCCCCTTCATCCTTCAGCCGGTGTGCAGTGGCATCTGAACACCCTGGGAGGGAGAAAGCAGAGGACACAAAACACAGGGAAACATACTCTCTTTTTATTGGATATTTTATGTATTTACACTTCAAATGCTATCCCCTTTCCGGGTTCCTCTCTCTCCCATCCACTCTCTCCCTATTTCTATGAGGATGCTCTCCCTCCTATCCACCCACTCACACCTCAACACCCTGCATTCCCCTACACTGGGGAAATGAGCCTTCACAGGACCAAGGGCTTTTCCTCTTATTGATGCCAAACAATTCCATCCTCTGCTACATATGTGTATGGAGCCATGGGTCCCTCCATGTGTACTCTTTGGTTGGTGGTTTAGTCCCTGGGAGCTCTGGGTCTGGTTGTTTGATATTGTAGTTCTTACTATGAGGTTGAAAACCCCTTAAGCTCCTTCAGTTCTTTCTCTAATTGCTCCATTGGGGTCCCCATGCTCAGTCTGATGGTTAGCTGCAAACATCCTCATCTGTATCAGTAAGGCTCTGGCAGAGCCTCCTAGGAGACATCCATATCAGGCTCCTGTCAGCAAGCACTTCTTGGCATCAACAATAGTGACTGGGTTTGGTGGCTGCATATGGGATGGATCCCCAGTGGGGCAGTCTCTGGATGGCCTTTCCTTCAGTCTCTGCTCCACTCTTTGTCCCTGTATTTCCTCCCATGAGTAATTTTGGAACCATACTCTTAACCTCTCCACAGTGCTTCTTCATCTTGTCACCAGTGGAGAAATGGGAGTCTGCACCTCAAAGAAAAGATTGGCAGGACTACCAGACAACAGTGAATAGCTTTGAATTTGTCGAACAACCTTGTTTTAACTCAACAAACTTGTTTTGGTAAAAAGTCTCTTCAAGAATAAGCATTCGATGAGATCAGTATTCTTTCCTGAAGTCCTCATAGTCATGGAGAACACTCCCCCTTATAAAGCATTTCCTTAGAAACACCATTTCTCTGAAGCAATGTGAATGCCTCCCATTGTGGGCACAGTTCCAGAGCTTCTGTCTCCATGTCCGTATTGCAGATTTCTGCCCTTCTAGCTCCCATGCATAGTCCCCTCTCTACCATTTCAACTTCCAACACATTTTTTCTTTCCAAAATATGAAAAACAAACAAACTCAACTCAGCTCCAATTCCAACTAATAAGTTTGGTATCTTAGCATACACAGGCATTCAACAAGACAAAAACCTTTTCTATGTAATGAGGCCGTTCTCTTTATCAGTGAGGTAGATGCCAGAGAAACACTTGTTAGTCCTACAAATCCTCGACTGAGTGGTGAGCAATATCAGACGTGAGCCCTGGCTTTATGGTACTTACTGTGTACCGTAGACATGACAAACATCATTCAAACAAACACAAAATGTAAGCCTCAGGCATTAAAAGGCACTGTGCAGAAATATAATAGGATTTCCTGTATTCGAGGTGTCCCGGAGTTTTTATTAGTAAATGTTAAATGATCTGAGACTTAAGAAACAGGGTATGTTAGCAAGGATATTCACCATGGTGGTTTTTTTTAAAAGGGGGTGTGTGATAAAAATAGAAACAAAAGAAGCGTTCAATGTCTATATAAAGAAACCATTTGGGACTTTGATTTGTGGCTTAGACCTCTGCTAAGTTGAACAGAAATCAATTAAGAATTAAAATTTTGATACTAAAATAGGATAAAGTAAAAATTATACACAAATCTGTTTAACATATTAATATTAAAAAATCTCAACAAAATGTTAACGAGAGCACAGAAGTACATTAAAAAATTGAGTCACTCCAAGAGTTAACAAATAGCTCAATGTTATAAAAAAAATCTATTAATAACATTCACCATAGTAGTAGGTCAAAGGGAAAAATGTGAATACCAAGAAAACTGTCAAAAAAGCACTTCGCAAAATTTAAAACCACCTCTAAGTTAAAGGAAACTAACTTTTTGAAAGAGAACATGTCTAACTCCCAAATTAAGAACCCTGTGAACTATTTAAACACTGAAACATCGCCTTTGAAGCCAACAATAGGATGTGGTTGTTGGCTTTTTAAATGTTTTTCTTTAATCTTCTGTAAAACTTCCAGCCAGCATGTAAAAAAATCAATAAAACATACAGCCACTAAGAATAGTTAATATACAATTGCTATTGTTCATATGTGTTATAATTGTATACTTTAAAAATAAATCAATGAAAAGTTATAGAATAAAAGCATTTAAAGTAGCCAGTTGCACAAAAGTTCATAAAAGTCAATATTGTTCTCACAAGCTAACTGTAGGACTAATAAACAAGTGGAAAAAAAGATGGCTTTTCAAAAAGTCAACAAGAAGAACAAACCAACTAGCTTACCTAATCAAGAAAAAAAAACAGGAATAATTACACATACATAAAGTAAAAAAAAAAAAAAAAAAGGCAAATGTAAAAGTACCAGTAAGTCTGAACACCAACAGATTTGTTAGAAAACACCAAAGTGGTAATCTGGTCCAACAAAATTTGAAATCCAAGTAAATAACTTCAAGAGGATACAGGTCATCAAACTGACTCGAGTAAGAAAACATTTAGAAGTATCAGTTTCCTAGAAGAGAGAGAGCAAAAGTTATCAAAGCCATGAAGCAAACAAACAAACAAAAAAAAGGACAAGGTAATTCATAAGCAATACAAAGTTATCTAAAAGTTAGTTTGGTTGTCACAGAGACTAAGAGGTGAGAGTTCCCCTAGCTCCTTTACACATGCCCACACCTGAATGTCTGCATCTGGTAAAGGCTGCATCATAATCTGGATAGTAATCTCATTGTAAACACACATAACAGTGGATATCCTTGAAGAAACCAAAGAGCTAGCAAAAACAACACTCCATATACACATGATCAATTCAACACAAGGAAATCTATACATGTGATTTCCCATGTCAATACATTAAAGAATGAAATCACATTAGATAGATAGATAGATAGATGGCATTTGACAAAAAGAAAGTCAATATTTTGTGAAAACCAAAAGAATTAGATTTTTTTTTTAATGAGAAACCAGTAGAAACCTAGGTGTGCCTACTCTGTTCTTCTTGAGGGAAAAGCTTAATGTTCCAAAGAAAAGGACAAAAGTAGCCATGATACAGAACCCATTACAGTCAGGTAAGCTCCAGTAAGCTAAAGTGAGAGAGTGTACAGATATCCATCCCAACAGAGAATAGATTACAGGGGCAGCATAGCCCCCATCAGTGACAACAAGACACAGAGGACAAATTAAACTGTGCTTCTTCACTGCCTCATACTGACAAGGGATTTGTATGCGTTATCTAAGTCTCCCTATTGTTACCCAAGAAGCAGACAGAACGACCTCTACTGTGCCAATAAGGTTTTGAGAATCAGAGCCGCCTAGCAACTTTCGCAGAGAGAATAACTTGAAGACTTCAGGGGATGGATTTATGCCCCCAAAATGTCTAATCAAGTTCAAGTTTGCTTCTCTTCTGTTATCCTCCCAATCTCTTTAGCTAGGATCCTTACTAGTCAAACTCAAGAGAATACCAGAGCATAGGGAGCTGTGGGGTGGGCCTGGAACCCAATCTGGTCAGCTCCCAGAGGCAACAGTGAGATAAAGAGGAAAACTGGTAGAATCTGACAAGGTCCAGAGCTCATTGCACAGCCTAACTGTACAACAGATAACCAGAGCTCAGAGAGGAGAGATGCTAAGAGATTAAGATACCGATTGTATCTCAGGATGCCTTTGAGTAAACACTCAGGCCCTGTCAACCATCGGAAGAACTGCCATCCGCTTGCATTGCCTAAATGCCTCAAGTCAAATAGATTCTATTTTGTATGCAAAAGCTTGGATTTTGTTTCTGAACTAGAAGGGCAAAAGGGGGCCCTGAAATGGCACAGCTAGCTCCATCCATCCTATGTGTTAAATTGCACAAACAAACCAACATCTGGACAGAGGAAGACATTAATAAAACAAGCAGCACCCATTTCCTCCCAGAACAACACTTTAAATTCACTTCAAAAGTATTGCCAGTGAGGAAATTCTCTGGAACATCTTTTTTGAGCTGTGAATAAAAAGAGTATTCTAGGAATATGTTCTGTGTACCATCACATAAATAGACACTCACACTTAGTTATTTGGACAGTAAGTGACCCTCTAAATAGGTCACAAATCATTTCGCACCTGTGACCCCTAGGATAGAAAAATGTAGATGAAGGTAATTGACCTACTTCTAAAGTACACACACACACACACACACACACACACACACACACACACACACACACACACACACACAATCTGCTCTCTCCTCTCCTGACTCGGGAACATATGGCGTCGGATTACATGGTTGGCACCTGGCTGACTGCTGAGCCCATGTGTCGCATTCTAACACAAACAGCCAGAGAGGCACAAAGCCCGCCCAGAGGAGTCACCAGCCAAATGCAAAATGGGCAGCTCAAGTCACAGGCTCAGCCAAAAATTGTTGTAACAGCCCGGTGGAAGAGACAAAGTTCTGTTCTCTGCACCACCCCTGCAGGGGTGCTCCCCCCACCCCACCCCACCCTCCACAAACTGCTGAGAAGAAACCCTAGGCTGATCTTTCTCCACAAGCGAATGCCATCAGCAACCCTTGCTCTGTCTGTTGAGGAGGAACTGCGCTAACCTCACCTCCTTCCCTTGAAAGCTGGCTCTCAAACCGTTTCAAATCAAACAAATCCCCATCTACACCCTTAAATCTCGGCACGCTAATAAAGGGCAGGAGACAGTGATCTCCAAACTACTATAAAGAAAGCAAAATGCTGCATTCTACTCCCTTGGCTTCACTCTTCTGCTCTTTCTCACCTTAGGGTAGAGGCCATTTCTAGTATGCTGATCACCCTCATGCAAGTAAATGTTCCTACACGCAGTTCCCTGGGCTCCCCACTGCAGTACTATATGTCTCTAAGTTTTTCCTTCCTTCTTTCCTTCCTTCCTTCCTTCCTTCCTTCCTTCCTTCCTTCCTTCTTCTCACCTTTCTTCTCCCTGCTTTCTCTTCCCTTCTTTCTTCCTTCCTTCCTTCCTTTTCTTCCTTCCTTCCTTCCTTCCTTCCTTTCAAAACAGAATATCTTATAACCCAGGCTGTCTTCAAATTCATTATGTATCCGAGAATAACCTTGAACTTCCAATCTTCCTGACTCTACTTCACAGGTACCGGGATCTCAAGTATGTGTGCTGGTTTATACAATGCTGGAGATGGACTCGCAGGTCTTTCCACACTCTAGACAATCACCCTACCCACTGAGCTATATCCTCAGTCCTTCTCACTCCTCCCTATGATCAATTATCAATTTATCAATTTTCTTCAGTGTTTGAAATATGTCTATCCACGTCATGTTGAGCAATGGATAAATAGAATGTGTCCCACATCAGCTGTAGAACTTGAGAATCCAGGAGAGAGTCAGTGTAGTTAGAATGGGAAGAAGCCTGTGAAGGAAGACCAAGCTCGGCAGATATACAGCTTAGGTAAGATGTGAGCAGTCACTGTGAATGTGGACTTCATGACAATGTAACCAGAAAGAAGTACCTGAGATATTAAAAGGTAGTGTGAAGAGGAAGTGATCACAAACTCCACCTCTGACCAAGAACCCATTTGTAACTGATACCAGCTGAGAAAGGGAAAATATCAGTTTTCTCTAATAAAGTGATCTTGGTATACCAACCCAAAGGACAGGCCCCATCCCACAACTAGTTGGCCAATAAAAAACATACTCCATGCTTTTGTATGACTTTGGTTTGGGTTGGGTTAGGTTTTTTGTTTGTTTGTCTGTTTGTTTTCTTTTTTCTTATTGGGTTTTTTGTTTTGTTTTGGGTTTGGGTTTGGAATTTTGTTCGTTTGCTTGGTTGGTTTTGGCTTGATTTTCATTTTTTTGTGGGTTTTTTTTTCTTTTTAAAGAAAGAGAGAAAAGAACATGAAGTTGTGTGGGAAGTGATCCAGGAGAAAGAATATGATCAAAATATATTGTATGAAGAAATTGAACAAAAAAATTTAAGTGGGTCTTTTTTAACCAACTAGAAAAATCTTTAAGACCAAAAGGGTGATGATTGGTCAGCTGAAAATGGTTCTTCCACATTTACATGATGATGTATGTCAATCACATAGCCAGAGCAAGATAGTAACATGGAAACAGGTCTCATCCCCCTTCTTGGAGATTGTACTAGATACCTACTCTCTCTGCACCCCCAGAAATAATTTCTTTCTTCTGTTGATAGCACCTAACAAAATAGAACCTGTCCTCCATGGCTGTGGTGAGGTGGGCTGCCTACCCACAGCCTTTGTTCTGGATAGTAGTGCTGAGCCTGGGCACTGGACCCAAGTGTCTGAGACAAGCTCTAACCTTGCTGGCACACTGAATCAAACTCAAGGAATGGATAAGTAGCTCAACTGGGTTGACAAAAACGCTTCTCTAAAATGTGGACTGAACCAGAATAGTGACATGTAATGCTGGGACTTCCTGCGTCACACTATCTAGAGGGAGCTAAGGCATAGGTCTGTGTATAAAGGTCAAAGGTGGTAAATGATACAGGGGAGGGAGCTAGAGATGGGGCAGAGGGAAGGTAAGTTGGAGAAGGGGTCAAGAAAGAAATTAGGAGAGAGGTTAGGGAGAAACGGGATGCAGGAGAGAGAGAAAAACGGAGATGGAAGAGTATGAGAGAAAGATAAGGAAGGAGATAAGGAAGGAGGGATGTTGGACAGAAGAGTTTATAATAAATGAGGCAAAATGAGGAAAGAGGAAAGGAGCTTAGGGGAGATATATAAAAAGAGAAGGTAGGGGAGACAGAAATGGAGTGAGGGGGATAAAGTAAGGGGAGATGGTAAAGAAAGAAAAGAGGAGAGAAAGATACAAAGAGATGAAAAGAGGGAGGGAGATGTGGGAAAATGAGGACATGGAACAGAAATCGATGCCCTTTAGGTCAAGGATCTGGGCGACACTCGAGGCCACCTCTGTTCTGTGTATTCCATAGCAGACAATCAGTGGTGTGTTAGCTTCTGTCCGTAGTAACCATAACACAGAGATTATCAACCTAATCTGGGTTTTTCTCTTCCTTTCTGTGTAACCTCTCTCATTTCTTCCTCGGTCTTCTCGGGTTTATTCTCTCACTGCTGCAGCTCTACCATTCTTATCTTCTGCCATCTTCTGACCCTTGCACACAGACCCATCCTTGGTGAGATCACATCCTCTTACAAAGGTGACTCTCGGCAGCTGCATCTTTGTTGGACCTAAAGACGATTTACCTGAAAACATTTGCATTCTTAGACTCTACTCACATGACACCATAGCTCATATAATCGGTGAAAATATCAGTTCTTCTGTCAAATGAGGCCACTGGAAACATCTCCATTGCTTCTTATCAGAAGCTGGTCCCTCACAAAAGACAGATAGAAAAGAGACCATGGGGAGGTTAAAAGCAGCATTAGGAAGAAAATGATGTTGTACATCATACCAAAATTTAATATGACTTTATGCAAAATAGTAATGTGTCTGCTAATGTAGATTCTCCTAAAGTAGGTTAGTAACAATCCAAGATCATTCCCCTTAAAAAATGAAAATGTATGTCAAAAAAAATAGACCTAAAGTAGCTGAATCTTGTACCCATTGATGGAACTGATTTACATAGATAGCATTTAACATTCCATCATCATTATCTTATCAGTCTCCTGTCTAATGCACAAGCTGAGACATTCAATGTGCTTTGAGGTTAGAACAGGCACACACACAAGCACGCACGAACACACACACACACAAGCACACTCTACACCCACCAGTCCAAATGGTGGTAAATTTAAAAGAAAAAGGAAAAAAACGAAAAGAAAAAAAAAGAAAAAAATCACTTTCGGCAGACAGTTGAATATCAACAGGAATGGAGAAAAGACTCTCTCATTCCCTACCCAGTACCAAGATAGTAACTTGAGAGGTTGAATAAAATAAAACTGAAGACTAGAATGTGGGTACCAAATGGGGGCAGGGGATAAAACAGAGCTGGCATTATGATAATGGGTTGTGTCTGCCTCTGCCAGAGCAAGCAGCTTTGCATGTGCCTCCTTGGTTTACATGGAAGAAATTTCAAATGGAACTCAGCTCAACCTTTAGAGTCCACAGTGTGAACATTTTTTTTTTAATTTTCTCCCATCAAAATTTTTGAGGTATTATTATTCTGAAGTCAGGAACCAGAGTGAGTGCTCTAGGGAGTAGGGGGTGACCATGGAGAATCTGGCGTTTGTATGTCCTTTTAGCCTGGAGTCCTCTGATGCCACACATGCTTGGCTGTGGCCTTGAAAATCTTCTAGCCTCTTTCATCAGTCCAAGAGAACCAGAGGATTCAGAGGCAACAATTGAACCAGGGAGGATGCTAAGCCACTGAATGGCATCCACATGAGACAGTCCTGAGGTGCCCAAGATTAGCAGAGAAGGAAAGCTGTTAGGGTGGGCATGAGGAGCAGATTCCCTTCCCAGGACAAAGGAATCACATAGGGGAAAAGGGAAAGAGAAACAAAGAATCATGAGAAGAAAACATTGAAGAAGGAAAGAAGGTGAGGGGACCGGGGGCCAGGCAGAGATGAAAAACCAAAACCTTTACTGACCTGGTAGTTCCCTACCCAGAATGCTTAATCTGAGGTCCAGCCTTTCAACAGTTACTGCCGTACATACTGTGCCATCCTGTGGGTCCCCAGACTCTGACGCACAGACACTCATCAATTATCAAACAGCCTCAGTGCGTACCAGCATCCTTCCTGAGACAACACACCTGTCAGTCTAAAAGGAGCTGATCTTCATAAAACAACTGCCCTCGGTGAAGCTTTTCCTCAGACTTCCATAAATTCAGTGTCCTCTGCGGCCACCCGCTAATGACAGGCCTTGCCCAGGTCTGAGATTTCTCCCATCAACAACGAATTTTATTTACAACAACAGCAACAGAGGCTAAAGTTAGATACAAAGAAAAATATGGAGGGGGGGCTCCCAATATTTAACGGAAAAGAATCCTGACAACCTGGAGCCACGGCTCCTTTTGTCCTACCCACCCCCACACACACAGTGAGGAGACTCACCCCAGACAAGCAGGGTTCCCTCAGCCAGCAGTCTAGTCTTGGGAAGAACAAAGACAAAACCAGAGTGACAGCCTTTGAATATTAATAGGGCCTATCAGCAAGGGTGAGTAGGAACGTTGAAGTCATCTCCAAGTTCTAAAATCAGCTCCTAAAAGCCGGGATTCATCTCCTCCACTTAAGAATTCCACTATGAAAATGAACCTTTATTTCAAAAGTAAACTTGCGAGATACCCAGAGATAAAAGCTGAGAGAGAGGTGCCCAAGCACCACAGGACTCTTTCCCTCACTCGCTTTCTCCCCTCAGGACCCATCATGATAAGCTCAGCATATTATAGATGCTCAATAAATACTTGTGACATGAATGATCTGAAAAAGAAAAGGAATTTTAAAGTCAGCTTTTGAGTAAGACCGGGCTTTGAAAACAAGCCAGTCCCCATCAATATTACAGAAAGGGAAAATAGATTCTTAGGTGACTGAAATCTTCATAAGTACCATCTCTGGTGGGGCTTCTTTTCTTAGAAAAAGTAGAAACAAAGTTTTCTCGGGTGCCGCATATCTTTATTATTATTATTATTATTATTATTATTATTATTATTATTATTATTATTAACTTGTCTATTGCCATTCACACAATCAATGTCATTGATCATTTGCCACGTGTCAGGCACCATGGACATCTCCAACGTGTTAGTGGTTAAAACAGGGTGGAGAGGGGCACGAGTAAAACCCAGCTTTCATGGACCTCATGTTGGCTCTGCTCCTATGCTAGAAACATTTAGGCCTCCCCACTAAGAAGCCACACCCCAAGTTCATCTTACTCACCAGATACATTTGTCTCTCTAAAGCAGCGCTGCTGCACTGTTCACCTGCTCAAAACCTTCAGGAGCAACCACTAGTACTTATAATTCAGTGAAGGACACATTTGTCAGCCTGGTACTTCTCACTAGGTGCTGAAATGATGATTATAGTCCCTTCTTCATCTACTCCTTATGAGAAATAAGTGGCCAGTATTTGTACGTTATCAGGAGTGCTTTAACACTCAGTGTTATTGTAGAACCTATTAGAGAATATAGATAGCATTCCTTTGCAGCCTGGTCACGGTGTATATTGTGCATCTCATTGTGCTGTCTTCACCCGCCTTTGAATGCCTTAATCACGGCCATTTTAACTCCAACTGGATCTATATATTCTCATTTTAAACGTCTCACATGTAAATGTCTTGTGCCCAGTTGTTTTCTGACAGGCTTTAAACACTCTGTTTTCCAAGAGTGCCTAAGAAAGAGTAATCATTCACTTCCAAAAGAACAAAGTAAAAAATGCTTTGCACCAGACCTTTGAGAAATAGCCATGCTGTCTCCCCAAACACCACGGAACAAGAAGAAACAATCTTCTTACTTCGGTGAGACTCCGATATCCTGAGGCTGGCCCAAGGTAGACTATGGCACAATGCTAGTCTAATGGAACCCATTTCCCCTACAAGAACGTGGGAAAGCACCGAAGCTGGTTGTGTCTAAGAGCCTTATACCTGGTGGTCAGGGAACTGAGACAAGTGTTACAATGCTCTGCTGTCTAGACTAAGCCTGGATTGTATAGCAGGTTGAGACATTGAGTCCAAGATGGGTTACAAAGAAAGACCCTGTGTTAATAATAATATAAAAATTGGAGATTGGAGAGGTAGGCTAATTTGAGCCTAAAAAGCAAGAGTCCAGGTACTGTAATAATTTGGACGAGGCAAACATCAACCCCTCAAGACTGCTAAACCGTCAAGAGCCTAGCATTTAAGATCACCACTAACTCCTTCTCCACCACAAACTAAGATATCATGGAGCGTCAAGGCTCTACAACAGCACTTGTCATTAAAATGGGAATTTAAGTCTTAGCTTATAATTAGTGCCCAACCCCAGACAATATTCATATTTGAACCTGCCCAGACTCCCAGGTAAATCCAAATACAATGGGAATTAACAGAGAGAAGGCTTTGTCTCTGTTACTTCTGCTGCTGAGAGACATGTACTGCTCTCAACCTCGGTCGGAGAAGCTTCCTACTACAGAGGGCCATGGTTCATTCAGAGAGACTCACAACTGTTCAAAACACTGCACATGGATGGCGATGAGTGTTCAGCCATCGATGAGACATTTGTGGTGGCCAAGGTTCAGGGAACATCTCAGAAGAAGGGGCAGAAGAAATGTAAGAACTGCGGGACGGGAGAGTGCTCCGAAAGGCTGTCCTCTGGACATGAGATAGGGGTTGCAGGCATGAATACCTGTGGTTGCCTGCCCTAGGTCAGGCATGTTGAAAAAAAATTCCAGCATGGATGAAGGTAGCCTTACCCCTCACTGAGGAGCTATTGACAGTTAGTGATTCCTACAAGATTGAAAGTTGCTTTGCTTTGGCAGAAGTTGGTGACCATTGGTAGGTTGCTATGACCCAATGGAGGAACCCCTCATATCCGTGAGTATTTGATATGAGGGTAACTGGACTCAGTGGGTTGGTTTTTTGTTTTTTTTTTTAAAGATGGAGGTATAGAATAGGATTGAGCAAGATACATTGTGTGTGTGTGTGTATATATATACATATATATATAAATGTATATATATAAATTTTTCAAAAAATAAAAGTATTAATAAAATATAGTAAAGAGTTATAAGAAATACAAGGAGGAATGAGGAATATTTTGTACTCCACATATACATACACATACACACACACACACACACACACACACACACACACACACACACACACCCCAGTGGTCCTGATTGGCCTAATAAGAGATTACATTCATTCACCCATGCATGCATATAGGCATTGTACATTGACCTCTGTTTTCAATAGTCCTTATCAAGCATGTGCTAGGCCCATTGAATCATACCAAGGAATCGAATGAGATATTCATTCATGCACACATGCATGTGTGCACTTAACTTCGTTTTCAACTAGTCTTTATCAGGAATGTGCTAGGCACACTGATATCAAAAACTTGAATATGAGTTCCTGAGCTTCAAGTATCCTACCTGGAACAAGTTCCCCTCACGGGCTCTCGGGGCCTTTGTGTATAAAATGAGAAGGTTGGGCAGAGTCTCTAGGGTTCTTAGGATGTTCCAAAATAAATTGCTACTTTTTCTGATTCTAATGCCTGCTCCGCTTTGCCAGGCAGAGCTGCTGTGAAGATGACGTTGGATCATGGGCATGAAAATGCTCTGCCAAGTGCAAAGCACTGCTCAGAATGAGATGCGGTGTCTTCTCTGTTGTTGCCATAGCCCCCAAACTCCCAGGAGAAAACTTTGCAAAGGGCTTCTTGATAATCCCCCACTGGGATCCTAAATGGGAGAAGCTCTTCAAGTCTCGTCTGGCCCTCTCCTGCTGCTGGGGAGGTCCAAGGCATCACTTCTGTGCATTAGTAGCCTCAAAAAAGCATGTTTCTTATGGATCACAACTTTCTCTGGGAAAAATAAGTGCTTGACCCATTTCTGATATCTAGTCTAAGTCCAGGAAGGAACAAAGACCTGTGATCCATTAGCCATGTCTGCTATGGTGAAAGAATGGTGATCACAAGCCAGCTACCGTTCCTGGATGTCTATATACTTTATTGCCACGATGCATTAAACTTCATGCATTAAAATCCGTGGGATCCTAAGATGACATTAAAAGTCTTCCAAAAACCTATGTTCTCCTGAACAACAGAGGAAAATAGCAGTTTCTGACTCAGCATACTAAGGTTTAAATCATCATTAATTTACATATACATACACATTCTGCAATTACACATTCATTTATGCATGCAAGAGATGAACATGGAGTGCCTACCCATTGTAAGTATGCACAGCGAGAGTTTCCAAAGAAGAAATAGTCCAAGGCCCACTTAAACTGGGAAAAAGAGAGTTATGAAACTCAATACGACACGAAGTCAAATCCGATACCTCCAGTAAGGGCATGATGATAGAAGATGGTTTTCAATCAGAAGGTAAATGAGTATGACCAAAGAGGCCAAACTTTAGCTCAGGATCGAGTCTGACTCAGAAATGCTAAGAATTTTGTCTTGAGGTGAGGAAAAGTGGGGAACTGGGGCAAATGTACTGGAGAATTTTCTAGATATAAAAAAGAACATGGGAAGATGTTCTTTCCTAGGGGGATGGCAAGATGGCTTAGGGCTTAAGAGTGCTGGCTGCTTGTCCAGAAGATATGGATTTAGTTCCCAGAATCCATATCATGTATCTGTGTAGGGACATCTCTTTCTGTCCTACACAGACACACACACACACACACACAGAGAGAGAGAGAGAGAGAGAGAGAGAGAGAGAGAGAGAGAGAGAGAGAGAGAGAGCACATATAATCGACAAGGACATATGCATACATATAAATAAAACATTTTGAAAGACAATAACCTAACAAGCAGAGAATCAATATTGTATTACATACACTGTATGACAGGCACAGAAAGCAACATTCATAATAGATTCATAATAGAAAGAATAGAGAATCAAGATGATTTTATCCACATGGCATAGTGGATAAAAGGACTTGTCGCCAAACCTGATGACATGATCTTGATCCCAGACCCACAAGGATTAAGAAGTGACCACTCCCTCTGTGGGTTATCCTCTGGCTTTCTCATATGCTGTAGCACTCACGCCTTGTCACATATGCATGTACTCATGCACACAGGCATGCGCACAATTAAATAAATAAATGTTAAAGGTCAGGATGGTGAGATCAGGCAATGTAAAATTTACTCACTACAATTTAGTGAGACTAAAGCAATAGGCATGGCTTACAAGACTTGCTGGATGAGTTGTCCTTCAAAGGGAGATTCCACAAAACAGCCACATACAGGTTACCCTTCTACGAAAAAGGGGGACTCCAGCTGTGCTCAGGGTAAATTAGAGAAAGGCAGATATGGGACATTTGATATGTGGACAATTGTTCCTACAAAGAACTGTATCAATCCAGGGTGAGACACCTAGAGGATACGTATCTTTCTGTCACGGTGACAAATACATGAGAATAAATCAATGAAAAAAAGGAAAGATGGATCATGGCTCTTGATTTCAGAAGTTCCAGAAATAGTGAGCTTGCTTCTTTTCTCTGGGCCTATGGTAAAGCAGAGCATCACAGTGGTAAGAGCACATGGGAAAACAGAGCCTTCCCCCTCGCCTCATGATGGCAGGGAAACACAATGAGACACAAAGGGCCAGGGACAAGAAACATCCCAGAGAGGCATGCCCCCCGTGACCTACTTCCTCTGACCAAGCCCTCATCTTCCAGTAATGAGTGCATCAATAAATTAATCCATTGATTAGGACCAGCGCTCAAGATCCAATTGCCTCTCAATTATTAAAGCTACCAGCTGGGTACCAAGCCTTTGGGGGGCCACTTTAGATTCAAACCACAATTGCATGGTAAGGCCGTTATTTGAATGAAAAATGAAGACTGTAACTGTTCCGTACGAACCCCCTGTGACTCTCTTGGAGCTAGGTCGCCATCAGCAATGATCACAGGACATGGATCACAAAAAGGGAACATCGAAATCCTAGCCCAGGTCTTGAACATTTTTTTCCAGCCTCTCTCTTTACAATGTGGTGGCTTTGAGAAAAGATACTCGCCCAGTCGTCCCTGAGTACCCTCTGGGATGGGCATCCTTCTGGTAGGACAGAGTCTTGGTCAATCAGAAGCTTAGGAATCGGTTTTTCCATTCACACTCTGGATTGCTTGGCCCCAAGTTGACACACGGCCTCTTTAAAGGCATTATGAAAATTATCAGCAATGTATCAAGGTGTCTTTGAAGAATGGTATAAACTTCGACTGTACTCCTTATTGCCATAAACCACACTTCCAGGTTTTATTTATATGCACATTAGTTCAATATGATTGGGTCTGTAGGCAGCAGAGAGGATTGGGGTAATTTATATATATATATCAATAAAGATCGCCAGCCAGCCACTGGATGCTCTGAGGGGAACAGTAGTTCCATTTAAAACATTAGGTTCTGAAGAAATTGAAAATAACTCTCTATTTAGAGGCCAAGGATTAAGGCATTTTGCAAGGAAGGTCTGAGCCCAGCCAGGCTATGCTAAGAAGGCTGTTAAAATGTCATTTGGCTGATAGTTAAGCCACAGAATTTACCTTAACCCCTTCATGTCAATTGAATTAGTTTCAGTGAAGCATTGACCCTAACCAAAAAGCTGCAGGAATGGTAAAAGGGCTACAGTGTGCAGCCATATGCCATTTTATGCTAACAGCCTCACCTCAACTCCCCCACATTAATTGCATAAGGTCTTTATTGGCCTTTCCTATGGTCTCCTTCTCCAGGCTGAGCCAAGCAGACACTCTCTCAGAAGATTCCATTGATGGAAGGCACAAACTAAAAAAGGGTGAAAGTTAATTAATCTGTCATGGTGGTACCCTGAAGAAAATCCCTAGTTCCTGTCTTCTGTCCAGTGAGGCTAGCTTCTCGTGCTTTTTCCCCTCTGCATTCTGAACCATAGAGAAGGTTTCTCATTTTTAATGCTTCTACAGCGATTAGCCAGAGAGAAAGTTGCTTACAACTTTGGAGCCTATCTGAGAAAGACGGTGGAAGTCAGGAGCCACGTATGTTAGCCAGCCCTGGCCCCATTGCTAACTAGCTATGTGACCACAGTCAGGGTACCCTCTCCCTCTTATGGTATTGGCAAATGACTTCTCACAGCTGGCCCTGGTTTCAAGTATAACATGAAAGCAGTGGGAGGTGGCCCTGGTTCTCCGATTCTAGAGTGGGACAGACTCCCCTAGAACATGTGGCCATTAATTCTCAAGGGGGACAGTTTACAAATGTAGCTTGTTCAGCGAATAAAGCACATGTGATGCAACCTAAGTCTTTATGTAGGCCCTACATAAAGCTGGCGAGACTGCTCAGCCAGCCTGTAATTCCAACCACAAAACGTTGAGACCTGGGGGAAAGCAAAGCAAGTTAGAGAGCAAGCTTAGCTACATTGGAAAGCTCTGGGTTTGATGCAGAGATCCTGCCTCACTGGATAAGGTAGAAGACTATCCAGGGCAAATCCTGACATAACCAGAGGCCTCCACAGAGCACATACTTAGACACCCACCCATCCATACACACACTCATGACAGTGAAGGGAACCAAAGGACGCATGTTCAATGATACACCACAGGGCACTTAGCTCTACGGAGTGCAGTGGGAATGAGCTCTGAGAGAAGGAACAATTACATCAGGTGGCAATCTCGCTTCGACTTGTGTCTTTTCCTTGACTGCTTTCTGTATTGAGGTCTTCAATGGATTTTTCCAGGCAAAATGAGTTCTCTTAGACGAGAGGAGAAACATCAAATAGAATCAATGCACTAGAATTGCTAGACAGCCTATAAGTGAGCACACCGTTCTGATCCCCACCCCACCCCCGGGGTACCTCCTACATGACTTCCAAGAAACAAGCCTGGCAGTTTCTGGGGATCTAGACACTGCCTTTATCCCCAGTCTGAGAAGCTGACCAGTGTGAACCAAACCAGGAAAAGCAGAGCTCATTCTTGTCCAAAGGAGAAAGCAAAGAAGCGAATGAAATGGAGTGGGTGCACATCTCTGAGCTGGAGCTTTCTAGAGGAATAAAACCATGACTTTTTTATTACCCCTTCCTGTAATACCCAGCAGCTGGGGCTGGGGCTTGCTCGGTGAGGTGCTGTTAGATGACCTCTCACACCCTCCTAGGCTCCTCCCACCATGCCTCTTCCTGTTGCAGCGCTCTTTAACACCATAAACTGGAGCCAGAGAGATCCATAAACAGCCCGGGTCCTATTTTTCACTTTAAAGTCCCTATGTGGCTTCATTTATTTTCAAAGGAGCATGTGACATGTTCATTGGCACCTTCCACGCTATAAAATATCTGTTGACATTTGTGGTTTGGGGCTGGGTTGGATTAGGGGCAGTTTCGTCCCTTTCACTAGTTCGCATAGCACTGGGGGCAAGCATGATACTCTCCTGCTCACGGTTCTTAATCCAGAAGCATCTTCGGCTGACCTCGAGGGTTAAACGATTATTCCCTATCCTGTGTCATCTATGTGAAGGGCAACAGACAGCAGCTTTATCCGTCTCCCTCACTGAGCCAGACACAGCTATACAACTTCATCTGAATTGTCTCAATGGATCCTCACATAAACCTATGAGGGGAGGGGACTCCCACTGTCCTCATTTTACAAATGGGCAAAACTGAGGCATGTCCCAAATTCCAGGAAAAGAGATGAACTAGACATCAGTCTTAGGAATGCTGACACCACTGCCCGGTTTCAGTGGCCACACTGCTCTGTATGTCCATCCACATCTGTTTGCCATTTGGAAGGGGATCAGATGGAGGAATCAGGAATGGCAGAATCCGATATGAAGTTTGATGTCATGGAAAGATGATGTTTGGTTTAAGGGAAATAACATCAGTTTCACTTTGTGTTCCTTACCAATAGAACCTACTTGTTCTCTAGGAGCTCGGTCTTTTCTTTTATCACCAAAGGGAAAGTCTCAAGAAAGCTAATGAACACACAGGGCCATGTCCTACAACAATCAGTAAATGGAAGGGCAAGGTATGAGTGGACAGATGCTGAAAGCTCACCTAAAAATCGGGTGTGGTAGTCAAGTACCTGTCAGAAATCAGAACAACCCCAAATTCCTTCCAAGGTTATAAAGTCAACCAGGAAATCTCTTCCACAGCTAAAATTCAGAAAGAACTTGAGTCCAAACCCTAGAATTAAAACAAATAAACTTGTTTCCACTCCCCATCTACCCAACTTTTCTGGCCTTCAAATCATGAACAAGAGGAAATTTCTATTGGATGGCTGTAATTGCAGTCTAAGGATAATTTAAGCATGATTCCCCGTGTAAACCAACCTTTCTATATCCAGAGTAAATCCACTGATATATTTATGAAGACCATACTAAATATATTTTATATAGGTATATTCGCATGTAAAGATTTGTTATATGTCAAGATGAAACTTATTATTATGGACTCTGAAAAAGAAAATTACATTCTCTATAAGATTGCAATATCACACATACTAAAACTAAAATCCATTCTTCCTTTAAAAATATGCCATTAACATTATTCTATAACAGTGTTTTGCCACTGTTTTAATGACTTGGTAATATTCTAGTGTAAAGATGCATTAGCTAGAAGCCTAGATAGCCTCTAATTTTTACTATTAACAACAGCACAATAGCCAATGCTACCTCTATATCTCATGGAATGTATCCTTTAAGGTTCTAGGATAAATTCATGATTATGAAGTAATAGGGACCAAGATAGATACATTTCGTGTTTTTCTGTGTGTTTTCAAATTGTTCTTTTAGGGAAGGTAAATTTGTTTTAAGATTTATTCTCAAGTATGAGATAACTGAGATTCTTTATAAGTGGCAGATGGGCAACATGAAATTGTCATCTTTATATTTAAATATATAAAGATATGGTTGAATATTAGCCAACTTATATGATTTAATATCCCATCCATAATGTAAGTGAGGTGTTATTTTTCCATTGAACTTTAGGGGCCACTCAGAAAAGAGTTCATCACATGTGACACAGCGTTCTTTTTTAAAAAGTTCTCTTTGGACTTCTTACGTGTTTTGCCTACATGTATGTATATATGCACGTCATGTGCACACCCGGAGCTTGCAGAGCTCAAAGGAGAACATTGTATCTCCTTAACCTGGAATGATAGATGGTTGTGAGCCACCATGTGGGTGCTAGGAGTAGAGCCTTGGTCTCCAACAATAATAGCAAGTGCTCCTACCCTCTGATCCATCTCTCCAGCTTCTATCACTATATCATTTAAGTCAAGAAAGCATAGCGTTTCGTAACACTCTAAGATGAGCCAGTATTAGGAAAGCACAGCTTTGCAATATGAGAACAATTGCTGTGATGAAGGTAAAATGCTGTTCCATCAGCTGAGGACAGAATGTGTTATTTCCGGGCTCACTTGTATGTTGGAGACACAGCTGACAAAATGAAAAGGGGAAACATACGCACTGTCACCAGCCCTGGAGACAGTCCCCCTAAACTATACGAAATCTAGAAGAATGACCCAGATGGAGGGACCTAGGGCCATCTAGCCATTTCCTCTCGAGTTCTGAGAAAAAGGCTGGAGAGAGGATGAGACACACAGGATTTTCCACCTAGGAATTCACAAAACACCAAAATTTCCAGACTCGGAACAGCTCTCCGTGAAGACACCAGCCGCTGGTGAGACACTCTGCATTCCTAAATTGTATGTGGCCATGCGTCCCTTTGATCACATAACGCTTCAGCAGAGCAAGCTTCCCAAAGTTCCAGACCTCTCCTTTTATTAGAGAAGAACCTAGATTATCTGGGTTAAAGGCTGAGACAGAATTTGACATGATATCTCAATAAACATATTACTGCATGTCCTTGGCATGCCAAGACCTGCAGAAGAAAAGAGCAAACATAATCTAACAAACTATCATTCCTGACTTCAATGAGGTTTGATCCAGTGAGGAATAAAGGACAAACTAACAAGCGATTCCAGCTTAATATAAATCTGAGCTGATCAAGATTAAACATTAATATCTAGATTAAACATTAATATAAATCTTAAACAATTTAGAACATGCAGTTGTTGGGCACATTAAAAGTGTAGCTTCTAAAGCCAAGGAACCAAACTTCTGAATTTAATTTAAACTCATTTAAACTTTGATTTTCAAATCCACATATGTTCCTATTCACGACAGTTTTGTTGACACTTTCTGTGGCTCTATTTCACTATGACAAAAATTTAGCATTAAAACTGAGATGAACACACACAAGCTCTCAAAGCCTTTGCTCAAAAAGATTGTTAAACTCTTTATACATATAATTACTTCAAGTACGTAGTGAGATAGTATATTAATATTGGATATATTAAGTTCAATAAAATAGATGATTCAAATAAATGTTGCCTGTCTCTTACTTAACTTCCTATAACATGGCCACAAAAAATTAATTGTACACACAGCTTACCATATTCCCTGTGGATATGAGTAACCTAAAAGACAGATAAAGAAGATGGAAATGCTTTTCAAAGGAAGGCCATAGCCAACAAGGTGAGCAGAAAAGAAGGAACAATGAACCTCAGAGATAGAACACAATGTTCACCAAGTCCTCAGGCTACATACACAGGGCAGGGCATTGGAGTCCTGAATGATTCTCGGTCTGCAACTTCCTACGTCTCCTTTCCTATCCTACTGCACCTAGACCGACTAGCGACTCATGTACGCATGTATGTGTACAGATTTCTGAGCAGGTGAATTTACACATGTACATACTTGTCGGAGTCTTCTATTGCTTAAGGCAGGGCTCTCACCAAATGTGGAGCTCATCAGTCTGGCAAAACTAGATGGCCAAGCTACTCCAACCAAGCTTCTCCTTGGTTGTTTGGTTAATTGTTTTTGCCTCTTCATTACTGGGATTACAAGCATACTTCTGGACTTTTTACAGGATTCTGGGGGTCCAAACTCAAGTGTTCATGCAAGTGTAAGAAACAGCTCATCAACTGAGTCACCTCCCCATCCCCAAGGACTCTTTATTAAAGCCAAATACTTTTAAAGCTACTCCTTGTTAGCGTTTTTGTCTAAGCTCCACCCCACAGTTACCTGGCAATGACCAGATATGCCCGGATCACAATGAAAGGGGCTGCTAGTCCCCTCTGCTCTCTCTTGCCTTCTTGCTCCCTGCTCTGGCCTCTCACCTTACCCCATCTCTCCCACTCCCCTCCTACCTCTTCACATGCCCAACCTCTACTCCTCTTCTCTCTCTCTCTCTCTCTCTCTCTCTCTCTCTCTCTCTCTCTCTCTCTCTCTCTCTCTGCCTTTCTTTGTGTCTACTACCCTCCTCCTCATGCCTAGTCTACCTCCTTATCCTTCTATAAAACACAACACTCCTGACATTAGCTTCCTGGAAAGAGTGCACTGTAGCCAAAAGCAAAAGGTAAACCCATTCTTGTGCAGCTTCCTGATTCCTTCAACACGTGCCACAGTTACATACTGGGCAATGGGCATCCTTACATAGTTATTTCATAGGAAATAACTCCCACTGAAGTAAACGTCATCTGGGTGCCTGGGAGCCTAATTGTGATTGGCGCCTAAGAACAGGAAGCTGACACGGAGGAAGAAGAGGCCCAGCTGCAAAGCAGGGGCAGAGGGAAATGGCGGGAACCAGTGCCGCTATGTAAGATGTCAGGCTCTGACCCGCTCTGGGATTTTTGACCTAGAGAACCTTCACACCTGTCTGGGCTCCTTGTCCCTCATTTCTTTCTTTTCTAAGATTTATTCTTACTATGTTTACTTTATTTACGTGCATTTGTCTATTTGTTGGGGTGGGTGAACGGCACGTGGGTGGAGTGCCCGTAGAGAGCATTGGTTCTCCTGGAGTTGTAGATGCATGGGGTTCAAGTCACCGGAAACGAGTGCGGGAAACCAAACCCTGGTCTTCTGAAAGGGCAGCAAGACTGCTGTCCTGAGCCATTTCTCCACAGGCCCTATTTCTTCATTTGCAAAATTTGTGGAAAAAGAAAAAATGAGGGACACTCAGAACTCCTGACACCCTGACTAGATAATTCAGTTATAATTGTTATAATGGCCTGCCGATGATGTAAGCAGGGTGACTGGAAGTCCCCTGCCTCCACCAGCTAGATAAGAGGAACACTTCCCCACTCCATTTGTGACAACTCAAAACATCTCCAGATGGCCCCAGATCCAGCTAAGAACCACTGATCTGCTACCTCAGTCATTGTGAGGCAAGCAGACAACGTGAGCAAAAGCTTCAAGTGCCCGGGGAAGGTTTGTTACATAAATACATAAAATGCAGGGCAGTAAACCTCCTGCCGGAATGACAGTGGCATTCAGCCGGCAGACCTGCCTTTTTGTGTATTCAACCAGCCATCACTTTAGCCCCAGAACCTCTACCTATTCTCTTCTTCCCCACCAAAAGGAGCAAGGTCTTGGGTCTCTCGAGTAATGTGAAGAGAAAGACCCCGCAAACGGACGTGACTGCCTCGATGGATTTAATGGTGCTTTTTAAATGTGGATAATTACAGGGCCTCTTCTAAGCAAGTGCACCAGCGGGGGGAGGCTGCGGGCTCCGGAGCACCATGGGCCCCGCATAGCTCAGCTCAGCTCTGTGGAGCTGATGGTAATGTTATTAAATGTGCTCTCTCCTTTTATTAGGCATCTTAATAACCTCTAAGTTGCACCCAGGAGAGTTGGTGCAGAAAAGGAATTCTGGCCAACCTAATTTGTATTTGAAAATACCCCATAGGCCAACGGAACAAGATTCAGATGAATATCACAGGCAGCTGAGGGCTGCACGAGGCGAGCGTTTCCAAATTGTGCTCCATTATGGAATGCAAAATGTCTGCCTCTGCCTGGCCCCAGTCTCATTCTTTGTCCTTCTTTCTGATAATGCCCCTATGCCAGTATACATAACCATACCCTTCTTACTGGATAATAAGAGACCTTAACATGTTGCCCCCAGACAAATCACAAGAGTCACTTTATACCTTCTCTATACCTTACTGGGGAATATAGATCCCAGAGTGAGTCCTACCATTGTTCTCACATTATAGGTGAGGAAACTGAAGTGTAAAAGCCTGGTATCCACACGTGTGAAATGTCACCATGAGGATCGCTATTTTGTACAATTAATAATGCAGTAATAAAAACATTCTCAAGTTAAAATATGAAGTGAGCATCTTTACAGAAAAAAATTTACACACTAGATTAATACAGAGTGTGGAGATAAAGCCAATTCTACCTGAATTCCAAACTGCTGATTATCTTTAGTGCTAAAGTTTCCCAATAATTGGACAGTGGTAAGAAGAAAGCTCTCATATGTTAGTTAGTTCACCATGTGAGGGTGACTGCAGGCTCCAGACCTATGTTGAATGCTTGCAAAAGATGCTGCCTAGTCCTTAGAGACATCAATACAAGATGAAGCACTTTAAGGTAATAGAAAAGAAAACTAACATTTAGTGAGAACCTACTGTCTACCAGGTAGCATTCTAAAAAGGAGCGACAATACCATAAACATGAACAGAAATAAGTGGCTTGAGAAACCTTGCAGGTTTGGGACAAACAGACTCTGGTGGTGGCTATGTGTCATAGAAAGAAAGAAAGAAAGAAAGAAAGAAAGAAAGAAAGAAAGAAAGAAAGAAAGAAAGAAAGAAAGCAAGCAAGCAAGCAGGATGCTTTATAAAGCCAAGTATGGTGAGGTGGGAGGATGCCTCGATAGGCCCAGGCTAGGGCAAACCTTCTCCCTGAGGTACCAGTCATATGATGGAAAAAATATAGAATAATAGTGTTTATTTAGGGCATGGGAAGTGGAGTTGAGAAGGGTGTAGAGACAGAAAGAGAGAGAGGGAAAGAGAGAGAAGAGAAGAGAGAAGAGAAAGAGGAGGGAGAGGAGAGGTGAAGAGAGAGGAAGAGAGAGAGGAGAGGAGAGAGAGGAGAGGAGAGGAGAGGGAGGAGAGGGAGGAGAGGAGGGAGAGAGGAGAGGAGAGGAGGAGAGGAACATGTGGGGAGAGAGGGAATGTGAAGGGGAGAGAGGGGAGAAAGGTTAGGGAGGGAAGAGAGTAAGAGAGAGAAGGGATAGAAAGAGTAAGAATAAGAGCATAAGAGAGAGGAGGAACCAAACAGTCCTTTTATAGGAAGTCAGTGTTGCCAGGTAACTGTTGGGCAGAGCTGAGAAGGAATACTAACAGTGATCTTGACAACAAGGGTCAACCTTGAGAAAAACCAAGGAAGTCTCAGAGCTCACAAGGATATGCAGGACACTGCAGACATGAGCCAGCCCTGAGCCAGGGTGAATCAGAAAAAAGAATGGTGATTTTGTTCCAGGGGTGGGGGTGGGTAGGGGGGTTGTGTTGTAATTCCTGTTGTAAAAGTCATTGCATTCACTTCTGTCTGCTGCTGTAACCAACCACAGCGGTCAGGAGCTTCAATCTAACTCAACCTCTTTCCAGCATAGAGATCAGAAACTCCAAGAGAATCAAAAGGACAAAGGCAGTATGTTGGCAGGGCTCGGCCCTTCGAAAGGATCCTTCTCTTGCTTCTTCCAGACTCCAAAAATTAGCTTCTTTGCTTGGACTGTATTCACACCAATCTCCCCTGTAGTCCTTACAGAATTCTCTCCCTCTGCAGCTCAATTCTATTTCTGCCATGGTTTCTCTTATATCCTTACAAGGACATTTGTGATGAAATTGGGCCAATCCAAATAATCCTGAATCATACTTCTCACCTCAAGATCCTTATTATTATAAGCAAATCTAACTGCAGTGTCTTTATTTATATAAGAGTTAATAGTTACAAGTTCCAGAGACAAAGCCATGGGAATGTAGAGGACAGCCATCACTTAGTCTACCACAGACTTTCAGAAAAGGTATTCTATCTACAACTGTTAAGTCCTGAATTCAGAAGAAATGACAGTATAAGAGAATGAACCCCTAAACTGAATCCCTTCACTTATCCAATCACTCATAACCTCTTATTAAGTAGTTAATATGTACCAAGGACATAATTTTACCAAAATAGCTGACATGGGACTCAGGCTCAATATTGATAGGTGATGAGAATTCAGATTAAGAAAAAAGAAGGAAGGTAAGGGATGGATAGATGGCTCAGTGGTTCAGAGTGCACATACTGTTTTTACAGAGGACTTGAGTTGGGTTCCCAACACCCACCTTAGGTGGCTCACAACTGCCTGTAGCCCCATCTCCAGGGGACCCACTGCCCTCTTTCTGGGTATCTGTATACAAATGCACATGGCCACACACATACACATACATAAAAAAATAAAAATATATTTTTAATTGAGTAAAAAGTAGATGCTATCAGCATGCCTTAAGGCAGTCTATTCAGGAGATAAACAGGAAGCTAACATGGATTTGTTGAGACTGAGACCCTCTTGTGGAGTACTATTCACACAGGACCATTTGGCTTCCTGCAGGGGAACATAGGTACTGAGGATCATGGCTTCCCAAGCCTTGTTAACTATGGTTTTAAGTTCTTCTTCCCCCTCTCCTCTTGGGCAAGCGCAACCACTAAACATTTCATACCCCAGCTGGGTAGCCCTGGCCTCTGCTGCCCTGGTAATGGAGACAGGAAGACTTGAATTCATGGAAGATTCAGATGCAGAGAAATGCAACTGTAGATTTCATTCCTGGGATGATGGGAACTGGAAGTCTCTGGAGATGATCCAGTAGAGTCTTCTAAGTGAATGCTTCCAGGAATCCACTGGGCAACTGTGATATGGGCAGTAATGACTGCCACATGGGCCTTCTCTTGCCTATGGAAGGGGAAGTCATATTAACATGCTTCTAAGAGGCCAGCTTCAACTCTGATTCTAAGAAGATAGATGGGTGGATGGATAGATAGATAGATAGATAGATAGATAGATAGATAGATAGATAGATATTTTAAATTTTGCTTTCAGAGGTTTCCTGACACATCTTGGGGTTCCAAAGATATGCTCTGCCCATTTTACTACTACAACTTCTTCTTCTTATTCTTCTTCTTCTTCTTCTTCTTCTTCTTCTTCTGCTTCTGCTTCTTTTTCTTCTTCTTCTTCTTCTTCTTCTTCTTCTTCTTCTTCTTCTTCTTCTTCTTCTTCTCTCTCCTCCTCCTCCTCCTCCTCCTCCTCCTCCTCCTCCTCCTCCTACTACTACTACTACTACTACTACTACTACTACTACTTTTTTTGGTTCTATAAAGAGACAAATGAAAGGCTAATAAAAACACAGAACAAAGGGAAACTGTGTAAGGCGCATCTCTTTATGAAATGACCTGCCTCAGTTCATATCTTTAATTCTTCTTAGTCTTTAATAGCTAACTCAAGAAAAAAGTTCATGGAGGGACAGCAAGTGGCAGGATGCATTACCTGGACAGAAACTTGCATAGTGTGTTATGATGATCATACACCGTTTGTTAGCCAGTATTTCAATGAAAAGAGAAGAGAAAGAACTACTTTCCCTTTAAAAGTTAATTGTTTTAGAAAACTAGATTAGATTGTTTTCATTCTTCTTAAGCAAATAGAAAACAGATGGTGCAGTCTATAGACTTAAGAAAACATAGCAAAAGTAGAAAAGGTCAGCCTTGGAGTGACAGGAAAGCTGACCCCCCAGATCTGAACTCTGCCCTTAAGACCTGTATTTAGGGCTCTCTTATACTCTAGCTCAGAGCTTCAAATCCTGAAGAGAATGAGAAGTGGAAGTCGGGGGCAGGGGGCGGGGAGACTAGAGAGCTAGAAGCCAGACACCTGAAGTCCATCTCACCTCTCTCTGATAACCCTGCCCATGCTTCCAAACAGAACTATGGAGTTTTCTATATCCCCTAAACTATTTCTTACTAACTGGATCATGGCTACATGGTATACCTTCCTTCCTCCAAGAGAACCTGAGTTCTTGGATCAGCTAATAACAACCATTAGGACCATATGTACACCCCGTCTCAGGCTCTCAAGAAATTACTGTTTCCTGCAGCAGCCTAAGGTTGACTAATTTTTTGTTGGTTTGTTTGTTTGTTTGTTCATTTGTTGTTTATCATAGATATAAACCAGAAGAAGATGGCTGGTAAATTTAGGGATGGGAGCATAGATATTCTCTGATGAGAAAATATTTCTGAATATCCATCTTTATCATCTACTACAGAGAAATCACTTGCTACTTACTGATTACAGTTCTAGTGTATCTTAGAAATATAGACATGCATGATGTCCTCAAAACATTGTGAGCAAGTGATATAGCAAGGATTAAGATACTGGGCAAAGACTTGACTATTAGGGAACATTGCTCTGAGCCTCTTTACATAATATAGCACTTTGTTGTTTATATTCTTCAGTAAATACTTGTCATCTGTGTAGTTCTCAAACTCACATTTTGGTTACTACCAGCATTGCAGTAATATTGAGAAACAATATGAGTAATTTCATCTTCTGCTTATGGTAGGATCAAGGTGTATATGCCAAGCTGGCTTTGATCCATCTCCATAGCCCAGATTGACCTTGAGCTTTACAGCCCTCCTGCTTCATTCTCCTGTGTGCCACTTCCCCCAGCTCCATGACTAAGGTTTTCCTAGACGATGACCTGCTACTGTTTGATGGTCAAGATAAGAGATTATCTTTTGAGACCATTGTCATGCTTATTTGTAAGAGGATGGCTTCAAGGTGCAAAGAATCACCTTCTGTGTTCCTATTTGGAAAAATAGAACTATTTTGAAGAACTTATTTAAAAGGCTTACCTGGTATCTAGTATACAAAAGGTAATTGTTACCATGGGTGATGGTTGCAGCATCAGCAAGCATCATACAGCCATGGATTTGCATGGAAAGCCATGCCTTTGAAAGCAATTCTATCCAAGCATTAGAGCTGCTCAACCATCTACAAGCTGCCCATCTCCTGGAAGATGCAGGATTCAACCTTAGACAAGAAATGTGTTATTCCACGGTTAGTGATCTATTCCTGGAGAGGGCACTGAAACTAGATGGCTTGCTTCAAATCCAAGTGTTGCTACATCCAGCTGTGTAGCCTTGGCAACAAGTTAATGTCCACACCACAGTTTCCTAGTTGCCAAGAGGTCTTGATGTTGGGAGAACTGAATGAATCTGTGGATGTGAAGAATATTGACATCATCATCAGAATTTCTATAAGGAGTATATTCTTGGGGGTTGTGGGGGTATGGGTACAGATACAAGCACACATGTGTCTGAGCATATGAAGGCCAGCAGGAAGCCTCAGGTGTTGCTCCTCAGGAGCTGTCCAGTGTTCGTCAGGTTAGATTTTGTTTTGAGACAGGAGTATCTAAATGATTAGGCTGGGACTTGCCAAGTAGGCTCAAATGGCTGGCCAGCAATCCCAGGAGATGACTCATCTGTGCCTGCACAGCACTGGGTTACAAATGTGTCTCAGCACACTCCACTCTCCTCTCTTTACTGAACCTACTGTTCCTGTAGTTCATGGCATCTCAAGACTACCATATTTTTCCATATTTTTTCACATGAACAGCTACTTTCCAAGCTTTATTTGCCACAGATGGTGTGCAAAGGTGGAGTCATAAGAGGGTAGTCGATCTTTACCTACTGAGCATGCTTACCGCTGAGTCCAATCAATTACTTCATATCAATTCGAATCCAGCCAGTTTTCTGGATAAAGGTTGTCTACCTTGGGTGACTCTCATAGTCATTTCAAGAATTTGTGCCATCACCAACAACCCTTAGAGAGTAGTACACACAGATTCCTGCATGCACCTCTTTGTCAGGTCAGGTCTAAGAAAAGCACACTACTGAAACAAACAGAAAGTGAAGCAACTGCTTGGTATGTGGCTGAAGCTTGGGCTATTTGTAGCATGTCCCCCAACATTGGAGCTTTCTAGAAAGAGAAGACTAGATCTCTGAGCCCACCCACCCTATCTTTTAAAACATCAGGAGAATTAATGAATTTGAATTTAAATCTAATAGTTTTCTTCTCCTAATATAAAATCATCAGAAACCATGTAAATGACACCAATGCATGAGCCCAGACCAAACTGTAAGAATACCCATTACCTTGACAAGGGAATGGACCAGTTCAAGACAGTTCTGCTAGGGACTGACTATTCTCCTCAAAGGATACAGCTGCTTCAGGCTGGGCTGTGCCAATGCAGCTCCAGGCAGAAAGGTGATAAAGGGGGCTGTTTTCAAAGCCCAAAGTCTTGTCTCAGGACCATTTAGAAAACACTGCTGGCTAGGGAGCCATCAGGCACACAAGTCAATGAAATATTACTCGTAATTGAGTGGGCCATTTAAGAATTCATCCAGGAGTGTGTCCAAGGAGTCAGCACTCACCTTTACAGCTCCCTAAGCCCCTCCTGGGCTTGTATCCATTTAAGGGGGGGAATCACTTTCATCACTTAAGTATAAATGAATCAAAGTGTGGTATGCTTGGAGAGCAATCAGCTTCCCCTGATGACTTCTGTTAAAGGGAGTGAAGGGTGATTCATTCCGGATGTGGTGTTCTTGAAGCCTGCAGCTGGATCATCACTTCCAGATTCTCCTAAATCCCCCAGACACAGAGAAGTGTTAAGAAGTTCAGGTGAGGTGAAGACTATGTAGTAGTCTGAGACCTTTGGCTGTGTCAGCCATGTGCTCCAAGGGCAAGCTCACTTGACCTCTAAGCCACTACTCAGTGCTGCTGTTGGCAATACATCCTTATAATCCCAAAGCCATTCCTGAATTGCCAGGCATTCTGAAGTCAATGGTAACAAGCTAGTCTACATCTTTTGGCCCTAATAGTTATCCTGCTTTATGCTGGCCAGGATTTGGAGCAAGGGAAACATTCCTCCATTGCTGTTGGGAGTGCAAACTTGTACAACCATGTTGGAAATCAGTTTGGCAATTTCTCAGAAAACTAAGAGTAGTTCTACCTCAAGACACAGCTATGCCACACCTGGAATTTTACCCAAAAGATGCTCTACTATTTCACAAAGACACTTGCTCAAGTATGTGCATAGCAGCTTTATCCGTAATAGCCAGAACATGGAAACAACCTAGATTTCCTCAACTGAAGAATGGTTAAAGAAAATGTGGTACATCTACACAAAGGACTACTATTCAGCCATTAAAAACAAAGACATCATGATTTTTTCCAAAAAAATGGGTGATCTTAAGAATATATGATCATGAATGAGGTAAGCCAGTCCCAAATGGCATGCACTCACGTATAAGTGGATATCAGCCATAAAGTCCAGGATACTCCACAGACCCAAAGAAGCTAAACCAGAAGGAAGGCACAGACAGGAAGCTTGAATCTCACTTAGAAGGGGAAATAAAATAGTCATAAGAGGCAGATGGAGGGAGGGAACTGGGTGGAAGAGGCGTGGGGTGGGGAATGGGGGGGGATTCAGGATCAGGTGGGGAGGGCCAGGAGAGATGGCCAGATGACCATAAGAATGAATGGAAATCTGCAACTGACTGACAAGGGTGGGAAGGAGGGGCATCTCTAGGACAAGATGGACCTAGGATACAGGAGGCACCCAAGAATCAATGGGGGTGTCCTTAGCTGTGACTCACAGCATTGGGGATTTTGAACCTGAAGTTGTCACTTCTGTAGCCAGGAAAGAACCCCAGTGGAGTGATAGGGACACCAAACCACCCACAAAACTTTTGACCTAAAATTTATCCTGTCTACAAGAAATGTGGGGACAGGGGGTAAATTAAGCCAACCAGTAACTGTCCTAACTTGAGACCCATTCCATGAACAACCTCCAGTCTCTGACACTATTAATGATGCTCTGTTATGCATGCAGACATGTATGGCTGTCCTCTGAGAGGCTATAACCAGCAGCTGAGTCAGATAGATGCAGACACCCACAGCCTAACAGTTGATGGAGCCTGGGGACTTATATGGAAGAGTAAGAAGGATTTCAGGCCTGGAATGGAATAGGAACTCCACAGGCCGACCAACAGGGTCAACTAACCTGCACCCTTGGAGCTCCCAAAGACTGAACCACCACAGAGAATACACAGGTTGGA
The DNA here is from genome assembly GCF_011064425.1 of Rattus rattus. Lineage (NCBI taxonomy): Eukaryota > Metazoa > Chordata > Mammalia > Rodentia > Muridae > Rattus > Rattus rattus. The sequence continues at coordinate 28,281,768 of NC_046162.1, forward strand.
CAAAGGCCTGCTTGCACATATGTAGCTGATATGTAGCTTGATCTAAAGCTGTTGTCTGCCCGTGGGACATGTTCTCCTAGCTAGACTGCCTTGTCTGGCCTCAGTGGGAGAGCATGTGTCTAGCCCCACAGAGACTTGATGTGCCAGGGTTGGGGGATACCCAGGGAGGCCCACCTTCTCGGAGGAGAAGGGGAGGGGGGATGGGGGGAGGATTGTGGAAGAGGATGACCTGGAGGGGGTGGGTAGTGAACCAGATGTAAAATAAATATTAAAAAAAAAGTAGTCCCATGTTGATGAGGATGTGAAATGTAGGAATGTGAACGAATGAGCAAGGAGGGAGGGGGGTCGACTCCTAAAATTGGGGATAGTAAGTCAACAGTGATGATTTGTTTTTAGATAGGAACAATAGTTGAAGACATGGTCATTCCTGAGATTAGATAAGATAAAGGGAAAATCCACCCATTCGGCCATGTTAAATTAGAGGTGGCTATCAGGCATCACAATGGACTTATGACAAGGTCAACTTTATGAGTCTAGAGCTCAAAGGAGAACTTGACCTTAGAAATACCACTTTTCCAATTAATAATACAAAGATAGCATTAAAATCGTGGGAGCTGATGAGCTTATCTAGTGAAAAGTTTAAGAGAAGACATGAAAGCTAAAGAAAGAGCCCTGGAACCAACTGAGGGGTAGGTGGGGAAGAGGAACAGGGACACTCTGGCATCACATGAGTCCTGTGACATGTTTCAAGAAGGACGCCTCAATGACTGACAGGCGCTGCAGTCAGAATAAGACAAACACTGGGGTGGAGGAACCAACTTAGGTGATAAAGTGCTTGCCTTACAAGCATGAAGACCAAAGTTCAACTCCCAGAATTCACGTAAAAAAAAAAAGCCAGGCATGGTTTTATACACTTGTAATCCCAGCACTGGGGACACTTAGACATGTGAATTCTTGGGGGAATTCTCTAGCCAGCCAGCCAGCCAGCCTATCTCCTACTTGATGAACTCAAGAAAAGTCAAAGAATCTGTCTCAAGAAAAACAAAACTGCATGACACCCAAGGAATACCCAAAGTTGACCTCTAGTCTCCACAGGCATCCTCCTCTCCACCCCCCACACCCATACAATAAAACAGACTTAGCTGTCAATGGTTTATTTAGCAAGCCTGTATACTCTTGGGACTTTAACCAGACAGTTGCAGTGGAGTAATAACCAAAGCATGATTGGAGGAGAGGAGGGGAGAGAAAGGTAGACACTACCTAGTCAAATCCTCCAGATGCTTAACCGAAGAGGAAATGGTTTTACGCGTGGTAAATTATTCATCAGGGCAAGAACACAAGCAGAAATCCAGTTGGGGGCTCTTAGCATGTCTAAATGATAGAAAAAGTTGGCCTTACAGATAAAAGAGATTTATGCAATTTATGCAATATCCACTAAAGCCCCCAAAATAAGCAGTTATGTTGCCAAGATGAGCTGCATTTATATATTTAACTGTGCCACAAAGACTGAAATGAGAAATGTTAAAAATACAGAGTACCTCAGATTATCTAAACATCTGCCAGTAAACTGTCATTTCCCAACTAGAGATGTAAGACCAAGATGCTGAAAGGAAAGATGCTGAGATAGAAGTTATCGGTGTAGAAGCAAAATTATAGGGCAGAAATGCAGCTCTCTCCACACAAAATACCCGTTGTTCATAACAGCTCACCAAAACTCCATTCAACCAGAATCAAGAGCATGAGAGGTTTTTGTGCCTTTATAGGTTACAAGCACGGAACTGGGGCTGAAGGAGTGACTCTGACTCTGTAACACCTACCACATGAGCAGGAGCTCCAAGAACTGACAGCTAAGGTGTCTGTGAGTCTTCCCACCTCTCTCCACCCCCCCCACCACACACACACAAGCAGAAATTAGGAAAAAAGCAAAGATTTGGCTAGTTATTGCCTATGTCACATCATCAAGCTATTTACTGTGTCCAAACCTAAGTTCTTTCATTCATAAAATGCAAGTGATCATAAAAACACCTCACAGGAATTTTCCAGGACACCTGCGCTAATGTGCATAAACGCATACCATATGAAATTAGAATATAATAATTGATCATGATTAGTAGTATTACATTTGTTTTTAATCTCTGTTAATTAGAATTCAAACCAAAGGTTAAAGCCAAACTTCTCAGCAATCTTAGGAAAAGAAATTCTAAGCAAACAGTATTCTGACTGAAGCTATTACTGAGGGGAGTCCTGTGAATCAACTTTGGGAGAGCTGGCAATATACAATACTGGCTGAACCTCATTTGTAGCTGCACATCATAGAAAGAAGAAGAAATCCAAGTTCATTCAGATACAAAGTTCGGTGTCATTTTGAGTGTCACCCTGTGATAATTCCAGATCCCCCACAATTCAGAAGCAGCCGTGAGCATTGGCCCCTCCATCCACAGGGGCAATTACTCCTATCAGTATGTCCACTGTAGAGCTGGATAAAGCAAGGCTGAGAAAAGTAGACAAACAGACTCACAGTCAGACAAGGGCCAGAACAAAGCTCCAGTCTTTGGAACAAACCTTTCTGGTATCTGGTTTCTTCGAGAGCCCAATCACAGCCTCTGTAGTATTTCGTGATTTCATAAAGTGCTTTGGGATTTACAGATGCTGGTACCTCCCCCCCTCATAATCCACAATGGCAGTGTCTGCCTTTTGTCTATCAAATGTATCAAAATGCCCAGAGGTTGTTAAGTGGTGGGGTATCTGATAAATACATAAATCATACAAATACAAAGAGTGTGTGAAGGCTGGCTTCCTCTCTGGAAAATCTGCTTCCTTCCTGATGAGAGATACTGCCCTGCGGTTCTTCATGTGGGCAAATAAATGTCATAAGATATAAGCCATTTAGCATCATGCCTTGTGGGTACGTACAGCCCCGTAGGGATTTCCATTGCAAACACAGGCGTATCCTTGATGAGGGCTGGCCTCACCCTGTGCATGGGCAAAACCAATGGACCCTTGGCTTTGAAAATGGCTTTGAGAAATGGAGATTGTTTGAGAACCTTCTAAACTATCTCTCTGCCTGCAAAATGTCTTCCTCTGTGTAGTTCCTTATTATTAGAGGAACATTTATTTCAGGTCTCCTTTTGATATTATTTTTATTCTATATGTATTGGTGTCTTGCTTACATGCATGTCTGTTCATCCTATGGGCAATGCCAGTAGAGGCCAGAAAGAGGAAGTCGGATCTCCTGGAACTAAAGTTACAGACTGGTGTTAGAGCCATGGGGATGCTGGGGATTGAACCCAGGTCCTCAGAAAGAACAGCCAGTGTTCTTAACCACTAAACCAACTCTCTAGCCCCTCAGGCACACTTTAAAACTACAATGTTAAGTAAAACACTGTTCCGGGAGCTAACAGTGCAGACTGAACAAAGACATTGCCCTCAAAGAGCTTGCTGTCTTTAGGAGAGAAAGGGTAGATGGCAGGAAACAAGCGTGTCAATTTGATAGCATTGAGGGTTTTTTGCATGAAGTAATATCTACTGATTAGCATAGATCCTAAAACAGGGTGATTTGGAGTAACTTAGGGTTAGGGGTATAGCTCAGTGGCAAAGGAACTGTCTGGCATGCACAATGCCCTGGGGTCAACACACAACACTACAAAACAAAAACAAAATAAACAAAAAGAATAATTTAGCAGACTAGCCAGATATCCAATATTCTCAAGGAAATTCAGATAACATCAAACCTTGCATGTCCCTTCCCTGCCTGGTAACAGTTCACTTGGCTCCATCTGTAGGAACAGTCCTCACCATTGATAGGACAAGGTGACTTGATGGACATGGACACCTAACTCAATGTAATTACTACGGATATTATCCTGATAATTCATCTGCCTCCATTTTCTCAACAAACCTCCACAAGTGTGTATTGAGTATGCAATGTTAGCAATACAAAGACACAGAAGGTAGTCGCCCTGATATAAGGCTTCAGGGAGAGTGTAGCAAACAATAGTAAACTTATACCTAGATACTGAAGCCTCATATCTATACACAGACATCCCTGCTCTTTCTTCTAAATGAATTCCCCCTCCAAATACCTGAGGCTTTAGAGTGTCAGTGACCAATAGATCATGATGCATTGGCGTTAAACACTTCAGTTAATTTAAGTAAATATAGGAAGCAGTAAGCACACTTGGCTATTAAATACCATCCTGGACAGCACAGCTCTGTGATGATGAATGTTTCCAGAGACTTCTAAGTCTGAACAGGGAATCCTAGAATTCAGGAGTTTAAAAAGAGAATGGGGATTTAGTGGTCAATCCCAGGTCTTTCCTGTTCCAGAAGTTTGCTTCGTGACTGGTTCTACAAAAGAGGAAAAGCGGGTCAGATCACAGGCTTTGAAAACAGTTGTTCGAAAGTGAAGAATGGGTAGAAACAGGGAACTCTGTCATAAAAATGTAACTAAGGACAGGTCTATGAGACTTTGGCAGGGAACTATAGCTTAGCCTGTCTAGAAAGAATAATAATAAACAGACCAGGGTGCATAGTCATTCTCCTGATAAGCGTATGTTACTGTCATCATAAAATGTCCCAGCTGTCATAGTTCTTTTTTATGTGGTGGCTTGGACATGTCTTCATTTCCTCAATACTGACTTAGCACTATCTCCAGCCTATGGGAGAGCATCAATCATGACTATTGAGGAGAAGACAGAAAGAGGAAGGGCAATCTCCGGTAACACATGTGCCTGAGGTTGTTGTGTGAGGACCACAGAGATAGCTCAACAGGTAAAAGAACCTACCACCAGGCCTGATGACCTGAGTTCCATCCCTGAGACCCACATGGGAGAGAGAACCAATCATCCAGGTTTTCTCTCACTTCTACATGCACACATGTATATACATACATACATACATATACATACATACATACATATATACATACTGTGATACAAAAATGTTAAGTAGCTAAATGAATGGAAGGGGAATCAAACAGTGAAGTGTTTGATCACTACTAGGAACATTATAAATATTTAATAGATTGTTTCAGAATTGCAGCATAGACATTCAGCATAGGAAAGTAAGGACAACTCTCGTTACAACCCATTGTCAATGGCCTTTAATTTGTAGGTGTTAAGACTCTTTATAATGCCTGGCTCCTGTTTATCAATTTGAAAACAGGCTTTCCTAGAGTTGTGTTCTGGCCTATACCTATTAATTTAATTGTCTTCATTTGTGTCTGGCGTCTGTCATGCCAAAATAATATTAAATTATTCATCATAGTTTCTGCTTATTTTGTAACAGGCTCGGGACTACTTCTCTGGAGCACTGAGTTTTGATCCTGAGTATCAGGGCCAGAGAGCAGTGATCACTTCCTTTTGCCTATCCAGATGATAATCATGGTTAGCTATTATGATAATCCAATTAGATAAGTGTTTACAGATTGGTGGATGTATTCATTGGAGTAAGCTAGCCACCATTCCCAATAAGTCATAATATTTCAATGTCTTTACAAAACATAAATTTGTTTGCCTTGGCACAAGTCAGGACGCTTTTAGTAAGAGAATACTTTTTTCCCTGGACTAATTTAGAACCCAGATAACTGCCATTTTGTAACTAAACCCGTAGCATGGTCTAAAACCTCACAGGCTTGGACAGCAAATGGGAGAAAAGGAAACAGAAAAGATACATTGATTTCTTGAACATTTCAGCCACTAGCATTGCTCATCCTTTATTCCTAGGGTCCTCTAGACATGTGATAACAAGTAGATACAAGGGGTTCTGGGAACTGTAGTTCTCAGCTGAACACCATCTCTCTGGGCTAGCTGTACACTTTTCAAAGAACGAACTCATTTCTTATGAGCAGCTATTCATCCTTGTCATAACCAATATTAGCCCCCTGTTGGAATTTGGAACTTGAACTGAGGAAGCCACCTAGCTCATGGCCCCAAATAAAAGCTACCTTCCCTGAAATCAGAAGAAGAACTGCATTAATCAAAGTGTCACTGAACTCAAATCTCCCAACAGAAAATCAAAGGGTGTGCTCCCAGCAAACATTTCAGGACGGAGCGCCCTTCATACCTCTCCTGGCCTTGCATACATGTGTGCTGCCTGATTTCTCCAGCATCTTCTCATGTAATTGTTTAAATGGCTCTCTGGCTGTCCCCATCTCTTGGACATTTAAGGGAATGATACTGAATGATTTTTCCCCAACTCTCTCCACAGCCATGCCCAACCACAGCATAACCCAGGAACATCGAGAGCCTAAGTAAGTCTGGTCAGAGGAGAAAACTTAGAAGATACCAAACCAAAGACTCCTCCTTGGGACCTGAAATGGCAAAGGTGTGTACGTCAGAACAGAAGGAAGAATTTGTATATTTGTGATTTGTGGGTTTTATTTTTTTTTTGTGGTGGCAGCTTCACTTTCAAACTTGCGTTTCCTCAATGGTGAAGTAACACAGGGCAGCCACATTGCTTGTATCAGCATCAGGAGCCGCCGGGTTGTCTGATGGCATCGGAAAAGCACTGCAAGAATAACTTGCCATGACAAAATACAGCAGAAACCCCGTATTTCTCACTCATCCATTAGAATGACCTGAAGTCCTAAAGCAATAGCATTTTCACACCTGACAACTCTTCCCTTATAATTTTATTGTTTCTTTACTTTATTGCATGAGGAATTCAATTATTGATTGGGAATCACCTCTGCAAACAGTTTATCCTAAAAATATTGATTAATTTACATCCTTGGCCATTATGAAAAATAGCCAAGGACCCTTCTACTGATGACCCCATATATAAAATAATCTACTCCTAGACATGTTTGGAGGGACAAAAAACATGTAATATATAAAACCATGTAATATGTAAAAACATGCAACATGGTACTTTGTGCCATCTCAAACACATCAAGCACTTACACCACATGCTGTTGTTAGGCTTAACTTCAGATCAATCAAGAAACTCCTGAATGGATGGTAAAATATTATTTTAGATACATCTATGAGGGCGATTGTTTTAGAGATTGTCACTTGAATCAAAAAACAAGATGAGAAAATTTCACCTTCCCCTAAAGTGGGTGCCATCTAATTAGCCAAGGGCCAGAGAGAAAAGAGCAGAGAATACAATAATCTCATATGTCTTCATATTCTATCTCTCTTCTCTTTCCCTCTCTCCCTCCCTTCTCTCTCTGTCTGTCTCCCTGCCTGTCCCTCTGTCTCTGTCTCTCTCTGTCTTCATTGTCGCCTTCTGTGCTTAGACATCACAGATCCTCTGGATTCAATGACATATAACAACAGTTTGACCCTCCCCCTAAAACCAGGCTTTTTAGTGTGAACTGAGAGCTACATCATCAGATTCAGGCTAAAGCAACCTCCATGACTCTAACTTGCATGAAGCCTATGCTTGGACCATCCTCCATAGTTTCCTGAGACAACATGCCCATTAGTCCCTTAAACCTACTTATGTCTGTCCTTCTATCCATCCTGTTTTTTCCCTTGAGATGTCTCATAATACAGTCTAATCTCATTATCATTGTTATTATTTTAATTGCCCTTACTGAAGATCTATTAAATATTTCCACCCCAGTTTGTGTGTGTGTGTGTGTGTGTGTGTGTGTGTGTGTGTACAGTTACCCTCAAAGGACAGAAGGGAATGTCAGATCCCTGTTCCTCTAGGCACAGGTAAATGTAAGCCCTGGTGTAGATACTGGAAATCAAGCTCCAGTCCTCTGAAAGAGCAGTAGTGTTCTTAGCAGTTCAGGCAAATCTCCAGTCCCTCCAGCTTTCTTTTGAATATTTCTGTATCAATCTCCAACAAACGGCTATTGACTTCAATCCCCAGGATTGAATCTATAATCTAGCCTTGATCAAATAATTGCACAGTGAATTAACAGTTCTGGGATAGGCAAGAAACAAGGAAGGAAGGAAGGAAGGAAGGAAGGAAGGAAGGAAGGAAGGAAGGAAGGAGGAAAGAACAAACAAATGAATGAAGGAAGAAAGAAGGGAGGAAGGAAGATGGGAGGATTGAGCAGAGATGTTTCTCAAATCAATAAGGAAAATTTGTCCAACAGATTTCCATTATCCTCCCTTACCAATAGGAGATAAAATTATAGCAATAAATCACCACCCTATCAGGAGGACCCATATGCAAAGCAGGAACTCAGGCTAGATGGAAACAGGATCCAGAATATCTAAAGTCTTGACCTGAAGAAATTCCCACTTAACCCTATCACCTTCAATCCCAGATGACAAAAGTCCCTTCGTTTCTGAAGCTTGCTTGAATGGAACAACTGCAAGAGTTTCAATGACAGAAATTAAATGAAGGTAACAATTGCCAAGCATGTGAACCAGGAAGAGTATAAGATAGCAATGCATGCCGGTTTAACACCTACAGCGGACTCATGAATATTTTGCCCCTATGAAGTCCACTCCGAGTTGCTACAACAGATAAACCTTAAATGTTAGCACAAAGTTTCCTCCCACATTGCAATCCATTGTCTGTCTTGTTTCTATGACACCTAGGATGTGGTCCCTAAGGCTGCAAAGAAGACGTAGGAGTACACAGAATGCTTAAGACTTAGGCTTCCTAGAAGCAGCATACATCACTTATATACCCCTCCTATTGCACGTAGTAAAATGACCCAGTATAACTGCAAGGCAAGCTGGGAAATGTCATCTTCTTACGTGTCCACAAAAAAATGAAGAAACTGGTCACTTGAAGTAATCTCTGTCACATCACGTATCTGTCACATTCAAACTCTCTACTAGACAACAATAAGCCTGGGTTTCTGAACCCAAATCTAACATGTTCATCAATCTCTTCCAGAAATGTTCTCATAGACACATCCAGACTAATGGATGCCAAGAGTGTACAGTGCTGTAGGGTTAGGAATAAAATACAGAATGTGAAGATGAGGTAGGTTCTAGGTAGGCAACATGCCAGGATTAAACAAAAAACAATCTACCAACGTAAAGAAGTCAGGCACAATGATAGAGGTTAAGTATGGTTTCCTACGGTTTGTAGAGGTTAGGAGACTGAGGGGAAGAAATTTCTGGTCTGTTAAAATGAAGCCAGCGGGACCTTTGGAGAGTACCAGCATTCTCTGCCTTAGGCTACCGACAAGACACTAAGATGTACACAGGCAGGAACCATTAATCCTGTTTTGCAGGTGAGATTCAGAGAGGAGAGGTCATTTGGTCAAGATTTCACAGTAAGTGAAAGGCCTAGAATTTGTCATTTGAGGCTCACCGGTTGAACTGGTTGTTTGTTTGCCTCTCCGTTGTTTGTGATAGAAGAGGGAGCAAGCCTAAGATCTTAGGCAAGCTAGGTTCTGCTGAGCTACACCCGGCTCTGAGTTGGACTGTTAATCCTAGTCTCCACTCAGTCGGCCTTCAGCAAACACAAGTGCTTATTGATAAGCAAGAATTAAAATTAATCCAAGAAACTGGGGTTTCCCCTACACAGGAACTACGTTCACAGAGTCTATGATGGTGGGCAATGGCTTTCTGCCTTGGCCCTCCCTATGTATATAATTAGAAATGGTGCCTGTGCTGTGCTGTCTCTGACTCCTAAGTGCCAGACAGAACACTCTATCTCTGTGTTCTCTCTGATTTCCACTTACTCTCTCTTAACACTTGCCACAGTATGCAGTAATGAGCTCATTCATGCATTCATGTGTCCCATTTGACTCTGAATTCAGTACGGCGCCCAACTGCAACTCCGTGATATCCGCTACAACCCAGCACTGAGTCTCCCAGATGGAAAGAACTCAACAAATGTTTCTGAGTCAGTGGGTCAACACGTGATCATGGAGTATGTCTCACGCTCTGCTAGCTGTCGAGCCTCGTGAAGATATTCAGCTCTCTCTTCTTATTCCCCGTGAGTGCCAGCACTCCAAGAACCAAAACCTTTGCTAGCCGCATCCCAATGGTCAGTCTGTAACCTAGAACAGACACTCAATTTGCATCCCAGAATGCACAGATGGAAAAATCGGTAGAGCTTTATCACTAAGTAGCAGTTCTACAGTCAAACGTTATATCTGGAGTTCTTTAGGTCCAAATGAAATCCTTAACGCTGCCGGAAGAGCCTTCCCTGTAACACTGACGGGAATGGGGCAGAAGGAGGTAGCCCAGTATTCGGAAGCCATGAATGCTTCAGAGTCCGATAAACGATGTACACCTCTACTAAGGACAATAGGGGTCTATGGAGATGACTCAGTAAGTAAAAGACATCTGTGCCAGCTCCTGCTCTCACCAAAGCTAGGTGAGGTGGTTTGTGTCTGCAATCACATCATTATTATAGAGAGGGGTGAGGTGGAGACAGGTGAGTTGCCCAGAAGCCCCAGGGCCAGCTCACTTGTACTATGCAGTTCAGAAACAATGGGAGTCTCTGCCTTGTCAAGGTGAAAGATGAGAACCAGTTCCTGAAGGATATACTCTGGCATCCACATCCATACCATGACATAAGCATATCTGCACTTCTACATACAAATCACACACACACACACACACACACACACACACACACACACATCAGAGAGAGAGAGAGAGAGATAAATGAATAAATAAAATATCAGTCTTGTGCTGATGAGCTAATGAGAATATACTTTTACATGCATCTATATAGAGCTGATGGATCCTCTGCTGTCCAGCTCTGGACCCTCCTGGGACCCATAACCCCCAAGTTAGAGGCACCTCAGTAGCTGCTTTGCAGCTGCTCAGATGAAAAAAAAAAACCCACCCCCCATCCAAGCGCCTGCTAAGTTAGTTAGCAATTCAGAATGACTTTTCAGAGAGCAAGCCCTCAGTCTCCCATGATACTTGTCTGACAACCCCTTAATCTTGGCAAGAGCTGCATTAAACCAACCTGTCATCATCCGTCGCCGCACACAGTGGCAGCTCTCACAGAGACACACACACTCACTGAGAAACCAGACTCCTCAACCTCAGAAAAGAAATTACAGTTCAGAGGTCCTGTTGCTCCACAATCAACCCACAGGAGCTGACAGGCAGGGCATGCCAAGAGGCAGCAGGCCAAATTCAGGCTTGAGGTGAGCGGTTTCTATCCTAGGAACTATGGGATTGCCCAAAGGAAGGTTTAGACAATTATTACACTGAAGGGACCTGTCTCTACTCGGAAGGAAGGAAGGAAGGAAGGAAGGAAGGAAGGAAGGAAGGAAGGAAGGAAGGAAGGAAGGAAGGCAGGCAAAGATGGGAGGGAAAAAGGGTGGAGAGAAGGGGGAGGGAGAGGAGAGGAGAGACAACAACCTGTAAGGAATCCAAGGGAATTTGAGAATGAAAAGAGGGATGGGAGGAGGGAAGCAAGGGAGCAGAGGGGAGGGAGAAGGAGAAGGGAGAGAAGGAGGGGAAGGGGAGAGGAAAAGAAACAATAACATGTTCAGGGGCCAAGGGAACTTGAGACTGACATAGGATGGGAATTCATTGGGAGGAATTCAAAACCCTGTAGTTACCATGGTTCTAGAGAAACAGTCTCATTAGCCACTTTGGAACTTTGCAAAATTCTTTTCCTTTAAAAAAACAAAGTGAGACTATATCCCCCCACCCCAAAATATTTTGGAAACTATATATAAAAAGACAGAGCCAGTTGATGATGGTCAAATCCTTCGATGTTTATCCTTTTGGGTACTTTATAGTTTACTTGGCAGTTTCATTTCTGCTAGGAAATCTCCTTTACAGATCTTGTACCACATGCTAAGTATTTTCAAAATCATTTCTTCCAGGATTTGGGATAACTCGATACACATATAAGAAAGTAATTCAATTCTGTTAAATTATTAGCAAAACCGGCCTCTATTCTTCACTCATCCATTTCAGGGAAGCGACTGGCACTACACGTTGGCTCTGCCTGTTTGGTCAGCCAATGGGCATGACCATAAAACAAGCCAAGGAATGAGAAACATCTACCCATTTTTACTTCCATTCTGGTACAACGACATGATATTCAGATACAGACAAGACTCCTACAAGTTGAGACGGGTAGGGCAGAATTTGGTTATCTAAAGGACCCCAGACAATGAGCAGCTGATCTTCAGATCCAAAGGTAAGGCCAGACAAAAAAAAAACAAAAAACAAAAAAACAAAAACAAAAAACAAAAAAACAAAAAAAAACAGACAATTAGGCAATTCCAAATGCTTCTGGACACTAAGCAGTAAACCCCGTTGTACTGCTTACGACTATTTACCATTTGTTCTAGTTTCAGTATGTTGCTGGGACAGATACCATGACCAAGAGCAACCTGTGAGGACTAAGGTTTTATTTGGCTTACACATCCAGGTCAAAAATCATTGGGAAATCAGGACAGGAACTGAAGCAGGAACTTGAAGCTGCAATCATGAAGGAATAATGCTCAGCTAGCTTTTTTTTTGTTTACATAACCCAGGAAAATCTGCTCAGAGAAGAGTACTTCCTATAACAAGCTGGGTTCTCTCACATCAATCATCAATCAAGACAATCTCTATAAGATAGGCCCACAGGCCAATCTGAACTAGGCAATCTCACAATTAAGACTCCTTTCTCAGGTAACTTTAGGCTGTGTTAAGTTGACAAGTAAAGCTTACCATTACAGCCCTGTGTTTATTATGCTGTATTATAGCCATGGGTAACTACCACATCGTGTACTACACAATATTCTGAAACAAAATTGATAAGGGCCTTCTTATATTCCAGATTACATTTTTTCATTTGCACTACTTTCCCAAGGCATTATAGCTTAGACATGAAGCTGATTCACCTCAGGAAGGGCATGATAGTCCATATCCATGGTCTCTACATTTATAAAAACAGAGGGTCTGGGGAGGTAGCTCATTAAGTAAAATGTTTGTCTCAAACATTAGGACTTGTGTTTTGGTTCACAGAACTCAAATAAAACACTGGATGAAGAGTTACACACATGTAATCCCTATACTAGGGAAATGGGTGGAGAAAGGAAAATCCCTATGCTTGCAGTCCAACTGGTCTACCCAACTCAGTGAGAGACTCTGCCTCAAAATATAAAATAGAGAGCAAATAAGGAAGGAACTCAACATTGACCTATGACCTCCACATAAATTTGTATACAAATGCATATCCAGAACAAGAGAAAAGACAAAAATAAAAATAATATAGACAATATGAATGATGGTGAACCTTAAAAGACAACAGATGACATGACTAGAAGCACTTGCAAATATGATTTGCACATGATGAACTTGGAGGAGGGTGTTGTTGTGCCCGTATAAGCTCCACTGTTATTATTACTGTGGCTGCTGGTTGTTATTGTCATGATGCTATAGTGCCTTATTCTTTCTACTCTGTCCATGTGTGCTAGAGGCAGATGTGTCTAAAGGAAGAATTGTCTGCACATTTTGCTACACCTCCTCTAAAATGAGAGGGCCAGCCTCATTTCTAAACCTTCAGTATTAGGGCATTGTGTTATAGGCATATATTTTTGACAGTGTACTTTGATAAGAATTCAGCCTCCCCTCTAGCCTACCACCCACCAGAGGTAAGTAGAAAAGAAAGGTTATTAGGATATGGGGAAGTGGACCTGTTTAGACATAGTTCTTTGGGGTGATTCCAATCTTCATTGCCCTCAGTCCAGTCCACTAGCAAACACCAAACATGAGTCAGCAGTTCCAGTCCAGTCCATTCAGCAGATGCCACATACCAATCAGCAACAGCAGAAGAGACCAGGAGGCCCACCAGTCAGCCTCAAACTGTGGAAGCAGCAAGAAGCCACAGAAATCTCACAAGAAGGTCTTTGGCAAGTTGCTAGGAAGTCACCACAAGCGAATCTCAGCAAAGCAATGTAGGGCAAACCAATACATACATGTCATCAGCAAAGACTAGTGAGGCAGAACAAAGGAATCAACGTAAATTAATACTCAAGCTTCCACTGTCTGTGGAGTCATATTTATATTCCAAATATCATGTATCCTTTCATGTGTTTGCTATGGCAGAACATCCTTTCCCCTGTGTCTGCTTCAGCAAAACATTCTTCCACCTGACTACCCCAACAAAATGTCACTATAACCTGAGTCTCCAAAGAAACCAGAAATTTCCACTTTATTGTGCCAAGCGGTACTCTCTACTAATTTAGTCCCCCCCGCCACTTCATGATACTATCTTAAAGACCCAAGGAGATAAGAATTACCCATTCTTAAAACAGCGTCACACAAAGGGGAAATGACAGAGGTACCAGGTGTTATTGTTACCACAACATGGTTGGTGATATAGTAAAGAGACTCTCACATGATGCGAAGCTTGTCATCTTCAAGAGGTTTACATGGCAATTTTCCCATGTAGATTTTACAAACATTGGCTTAAGACACTGACTCTGATGGAAGAGTGATTTTCCATAAGCAACACCACAAGAACTGTTACATCAACTTAGAATCTCAGACACCCTAGTGTTCTTATCTGCCCAACAAATCTGTCGGCTCCACCTACATCTTTCTAGGACAGAATTGTCATGAAGGAAAATGCAGTCATCTGGTACAGAACCCAGCTATCAAGGTGAGATTGAATGCACTTTGCACAGGGATCTGAATCAGAGGTGCCCTCAGTCTCCACCACCACTTCCTGTCCTACAACTCACATGATCATCTGTGATCATGCAATTTATGCAAGTTTGTTTTCCTTTGCTTAGCCACTGTTACTTCATCAATAGAAGGAAAGTAATAAAATTTCTGAGAAGCAGAGCAGTGGTATAATGATAGCATGCTTGGCAGTTTCCTAGCTTTGTGAGCCCCTGGGTTCCAAAGAGAGAGAGAGAGAGAGAGAGAGAGAGAGAGAGAGAGAGAGAGAGAGAGAGAGAGAGAGAGAGAGGAAAGAAAGGACCCTAAGAGACTTCAGTTGTTAAGCAATGGATATCCTGTCTTCCAATAGCTTCCCATTTGCCTGTGTCACTTTTCTCTTTGTCAGACGACCTGCAACATGGAAAATAAGTCCCTAGCACGCCCCAAGGAGAAGCAATGCTCCCACACACACTGATCTTCAACAACAATCATCAAGGAGGTGATTAGGGATCTAAGCCCTTAAGGTCCTATGGATGTGGGCTCCTGGCCTTGCCAAGTCGCCTCACACCTAATTCATCAGTTGATTCACCTCTGTGACGGGGATGACAAAGGTGCCTTTTCATAGGCTTCTTGTAGGGATGAAGTGAGATCATTCATGTAGACCCAGCCCAAAAGCAGTGCTCAATGCTCTATCACCATAGCAATGGAGGTGTTGGGAAGATCAGGCAGATACTGAGCAGGAAGATGAGAAAGCACATACGAATACAGATCTCAGGCTTGTGAGTGCTGGTGAGAGAGCCCAGAACACCATCCACCTCCAGAACACCATGAAGAGCAAGCCTACTCCCCAGACCAGCACCTACAAGTTCAACTGGACTAGCTCTTCCCAGGCTCTGGCCAAAAGAGTCAAACATGCACATATATATATTTATATGGACAAGAAAAAGGAAAAATGTTACTTCTAGTCAGAGCCTAAATTTCCTGCCTCCAAAGCCCAGCTGGATAGCAGGAGTTGTAACAGAAAACAGCCGCACAATTAGCTGGAACTCTGTAGCTGTCTGCAGCAGACTGCTTACACGGATGTCTCCATAGGTGGTCCCCCAGTTCATCAGTTCATAAATAAGTAATTTGAAATGTGTTCCTGGGGGAAATTTTCCTCCTGCTCTCCCCCAACAGACTGTACTCATCAGTTTTCCCATTCTCCAGGTAGCTGCCGTCCTCATTTATAATGGCCAGAGGAACTGCGCTGTTCTAATTCCTGCTTCATTACATTGTCTAATGCAAGTTTCGCCAGCCTCACACTCCACATTTCCTTATATTGATAAGAAAAGAAAAGCCTTGCATATATTATTTATTAGCACTTTGGAAGTAGCTTTGCTACGAGTTTAGATGGAATATTTTTACATACAAAGCAGGACAGGCAAGTTGAGGTCTGGACAGAGGTTGAGAGATGGATTTCTTGGAACCCAGGGAACACGTTCACCTACACTGGACAGGTGCATGCACACAGCAAACCATACACAGTTCAACCCTCACGGACCACTCTCCCTCTTTTTCCCTCCATCCCTGCCTCTCACCGAATGTTGTACCCAGGCAAATGTTTTGGGAACATTTTGATGCATTTATCCCAAGCCTATATTTTTCCCACTCGAGAAAATGAACAACCAGATCAAAAGCACCTGGTGATTTCAGAATAGCAGGGTTCCCCACTGGCGAAGCTAATGGAGTCACTAATTTGCCTGGCCAATAAAACCAATGACTTCTATATTAAAAGCCTTTGAGTAAAGCCTCCGGGGCTTGCTCTGGGGTAATGGAAGGGGGTTAGTTTCCTCTTAGCCAATAACCTAATTATTTTTTAAAGTACTAACTGTACCTTTCATTATAATAATGCATATAATTGATTTTGCTGATGATGTCTTTCATAAAAATCTATCAGTCACCAGGAACTGTATTTACTCCTTTTCGTTGTTTTTATGATTATTTAGCTTTGGAGTCCCATAATAGGTAATTAATAAAATATGTTAATCTGAGAGCCATTTGCCTCATGAGCTCTTTAGGAATTCTAGTTCATTCCATTCTAGAAGGCTATTGTGGAAGGCAACGCTTTCCAAGTGAAAACTTGGCACAAATTTAAAAGTTGCGTTTGGGTTCATTTGTTTATTTTCTTTTTCTATGAACAGCTAGAGAGTTTCGTCAAAATAATTCAGAAAGTGAGAATTCGGTTGAAACTGTCCTTTTGCTGGTCTGAAGGAAAGAAGTGACAATGTTATATCTGAAGACAGCCTTCTAACTAGGTCATTAATGTCAGTCACCAGCCAGTCATAGGAAGACTCTATAAAGAAAGGATTACAGAAGATGGATATAATTGTGAATCTCAAATATAAATATATATATACATTCAAGCTAACATCCTCAAATGTGAGAGAAGATACATTTGTCTTTCTGGGTCTGAGTTATCTCACTCAATATGAATGTTTTCAGCTCCATCCATTTCCCTGAAATTTTCATAATTTCATCTTTTGTAATAGCTGCCTAAAACTCAATTGTGAAAATACACCACATTCTCACCATACACTCATCAGTTGACAGACACTTTGGCGGTTGTGAATAGATAGGCAAGATCATAGTAGAGCAAGTACCCTATAGTGCAATGTACATCTTTGGGGTAGATACTCAAGAGTGTACAGCTGGATCGTGTCATTGATTTATGTCTAGCGTTTTGAAGAACAGCATGCTGTTTTTCATGGTGGCTGTACCAGCTTGCCCTCCCACCAGCAGTGAGTAAGTGTTCCCCTTTGCCACATCCGTGCCAGCATTTGTCCATCAGCAGAGAATAAGGAACTCTAGAGGGCTCATCCCTAAATGGAACACCTGAATCATATCCGTTCCTCCCTAAGCACAGGGATCGATGTAGAAGAGGAGGTGGAAAGACTGTGAGAGCCAGAGGTAGTGGATAACTACAAGGAAACCGTGGTTTACTGGACACAACAGGACTGACGCACAGACGAACTCACAGCCATTGTAACAGCACACACAAGATCTTCAAAAGCTCAAGCCTGACAAAATCCCAGCACAGAGGGAGAAGGTGTCCCACCCCTAACTGGGAACTATTGGTATACCTTCTGGGAAAGGGGTAGAAACCACAGCCTTTGCTTTGAGACACCGGTTAAACAAAGATAAGGAGGTCAGCAGAACAAGAGAGTATTCACGGATGGGGTACAGCGCACATCATCACTGACACCCAGGACCTGGTGGCATTTACATGGGATTTCTTCTCTCCATGGTGTGTGTATCTCTATGTATGTCTGTGTGTGTGTGTGTGTGTGTGTGTGTGTGTGTGTGTGTGTTTGTCTGTCTGTCTGTGTGTATGTTTGCGTACGCACGTGCACATGTGGTATATGTATGGGAGAGGCATGCTTGACTCTACATGTACATGTAGAGGCCAGAAACAACATCCAGTGTCTTCCTCTACTGTTCTCCACATTGTTTTTGAGATAGGGTCTCTCCCTATGAATACCTGGAGCACCATTTTGGCTAGACTGGGTAACCACTAAGGCTGAGGGATCCTGCTGTCTATCCTACCCTACTTCCATCACCTGAGATACATGGATGCATCACCATGCCGAACTTCCACTGGGTACTGAAGACCCAAACTCAGGCCCTCATGCTTAAACCACAAGCACTTTTATCCATGGAGCCATCACCGAGATCATCTTTCATTCTTTAAGATTTATTTTTATTACTTTATTGCTACGTATATGGGAGCAGAGACATCAGTCAGAGGTGTTAGATCTCCCTGGAACTGAAGTTAAGTAATGGGCAGTTGTTAGCTGTCCAAAATGGGTTCTGGTTTTCTACAAAAACAGAACATATTTTTTACCCATGAGCCATCTCTCCAGGCCCCATCTTCATTCTTAAGATGGATCCTGACAATAGTACTCAGTCCTTGGCTCCTGAAAAGAACTGACAAAGACCATCAGTAATGAAGGAACTCAGAGCTTACAGCGAGGTTTTTCAAACAGTACTGACACTTGGGCTAGGGTGCTTCTTGTGTGGCAAGATGCTGTGCATCTTCCTCAGTTTGAAAGCATCCCTGCCTCTAGCCACTGGGTAACAGCAGCAGCCAACCCTACATCCCCCAGGTTGAACTGCCAAAACCGGCTCTAGGCATTAGCCAAATGCCCTTCAGATGGCAGGGTAGACAACGGTGCGACTAGCCACCGCTTCTAACACTGGACACATGACTACAGTGACCATTACTGGGAGTCAGCTGACAGCACACTTAAAAACCCATTTGGGGAAAGAGAAAAAAGAATGAGGTGCTTGCTAATCAGTTCCTCCAACTCTCCTCTCCACCACAGGAGTAATTCTCAGACTTCACTTTGAGCCACTTGTTGGAATTTTGCTCCAGATGTAGCCCACATCTCATGATATTTTTCAAGACAAGCTGGCAGAGCCTCGGGTCCAGACAAAGCTCAGATTCCTGGGGAAAGACATTATACCCAAGCCAAAAGGGCCAATGAGAGGAAAGAATGTGAGTGTATTGGAATAGATATTACACATGTACAGATACCTATATCTGTCTATATTAATAGGTACATAGATACACAGATAGATAGATAGATAGATAGATAGATAGATAGATAGATAGATAGATAGATAGATAGATAGTGGATGGATAGATAGATACATAGATAGATACATAGATACATAAATAACATAGATACATAGATAGATACATAGATAGATGAGGTATCAGCTTCTGAAAGATAAGTAAGGAAAAACTAGAATATATTCCTTGCTGAATGGAGAAAAGTCAGATACTGTATAGATCACACCCTTAAAGGATAAGATATGAGCATCTCTTTTTTCTTTTTTTCGGAGCTGGGGACCGAACCCAGGACCTTGTGCTCGCTAGGCAAGCGCTCTACCACTGAGCTAAATCCCCAACCCCGATATGAGCATCTCTTAATCTCATACCAGATGTATGTTTCCACACTCATCACATGGCTCCCCCCAAATGTTAGATCCCAGGCTGTCCTACTGCAGATTATTTTAAGGTTAAGGTTATTTATAGGTTAAGATTTACATGGAGTAGCATCTTTTACATGTTATTATAAGTTTCCTTCATGTGCTGAATATGGGCTGTGTGGAATGCCCTTATTACAGCGTCTCATTTAGAAAACAGAAGCCGGGGATGGAGAGATAGCTCAGTGGTTAAGAGCACTGACTACTCTTCCAGAGGTTCTGAGTTCAAATCCCAGCAACCACATGGGGCTCACAACCATCTGGAATCTGATGCCCTCTTCTGGTGTGTCCGAAGATAGTGTACTTATATATAATAAATGAATCTTTTAAAAAAAGAATGAAAGAAAGAAAACAGAAGCCTGCTAATTGTACTGATCATTTGATTGCCACACTCTATGTGGAGAAAAAGAAAAGCAAACCTACATCTGTGCACGTTCTCCCCGGCACATGAACTGCCCCCTCTTATTATCATCAAAACCATACCACACAGAAATAACCAAAGACAAACACACACGTTCACTCAAAAATAAGTATACAGTACTTGAATGCATAAACTGGATTCCCCAGATAAGAAAAGCACACGCCCGGGGCAACAGGAAAAACAGGACACCGGGAAGAAAAATAATAAAACATTAAGCAGAGTTTGCTATTTGTAGAACATCGACGGAATCATCGTCATGAGGGAAGATCTTGTTATTCTGATTGCCTACATCTAAATTATAACCTTGCATTGCTTTTATTTTCAATTGCCTAAAGAAACCAGGGAGATAAAGTAAGATTTTTGACTTATTCAGGTCTTCAAAATCTTAAGGGAGCTCTGAATTGTGCCCAAACATTGACATCCAAATGGCAAACTATAGAAAGGTCTGCTGTTAATGCTTAGCGGGACTTCTGAAGGAGGCTGTAGTCTGGAAGACAGGGGACCTGGACTCTAGCCCTAGCCTTCTACTGCTTTCTGGACAATAACTTGTTCAAATCCGCTATGCAAATAGTTCTAACTAGATGCGAGAGTTAATAGGATTTCCAACATTGTTCACTATAGCTTTGACTGCCTATAGAACTCCCCTTTGCCTAAAGTCACCCACAGATGGTGGCTGACAGAGACCAAGCTATAGATAGGTCTACCACCTACTTCAAGGCTTTCTCCCTGTAAAACTGTCCCTACACAAACCCCCACCACCCTCCTGCCTGTTCTCCCAGCTTCCTCATTGCTATGCATCTCTCTGTTACTGCCTGCACATCCCTGGCTCAACTCGCTCCCCACCCCCCACCGCTCACTCTGCAGGTAGTACAGGGAAAGAGTGCAATGGGAAAAGACAGGCATATTGAAGGGGTTTCTTTGCCCCAGGACCCCTTTATCTGAAGTTGTCCACAAAAGCGGAAATGAGTTGATTTGCATTTTCCCACTGAAGCAAGCAGCGCAGCTGAGGAGTGCTCTCGTTCCCAAGCGCCATCTTCTCTGGTTTGCCCTGAGGCCTTCTCCGGGGCTGGAACAGCTCTGAAAACACCTGTATGCTGCCCATTTAAATATATGCTTCAGACAAATCTTTGGGGGAGTTTCAAAGGAAAAAGACTAATGCTTCCCCTCCCCGGCATACATTATCCTTCCTGTGAATGCTAATGGCAGAAATTAACTCTCTCTAGGCAGGTTTCTCTCCAGTCAGGATGCCACGCCTACTTTTCAAGGCTTTGGTAATTAACAAATTTCTCCAAAGTTCATCCATTTATTCTGTATTTACTGACCTTGAAGGGGGAAAAAAAAGTGTGCTGACCCCTTGTCTCAGTCCAAGCCACAAGCAAACAAACACCCTATATTACACTTACTTCCTCACAGATCGTGAGGTTGAGAGGTCCAGGATTGAGGTGCTGGTACCTAATGAAATAGCTCTGGCTTCGCTCTCCCATGGTAGAAGGCAGAGGGGCAATAGTGGGTAAGAGAGAGCAAAGGGGTCTATAGAAACGATGGGGAAAACATCCTACTTTTAAGCTTGTCACAGCTTAGATCAGGAGGCAATGTGCCCAGAAGCACACAGAGATGCTAGGATGCTCATTGCTTAGATCAGGCAACAATGTGCCCAGATGTATGCAGGGGAAATCAGATATTCATATCTTAGCTCGTAGCACCATGTCCTCATGACTTTGGTAACTTCAATGAAAATCTCAGGAGCGCAGAAAGGTATCATCACATGCCACCCCTATCTGCATCTTGCTGGATTCTCCACCTCAATCCCACACCCCACTGGTTCTCAAGTATTCAGCCTTCTAGGAGGGACCTGCCATACTGGGTTCATTTCTCCATACAGCATATGGTGCCTCCACCCACCTCGTCCTCCTTTCCTCGCAAGCACCTCCAACAAGCTTAGCATCCTACAAAGTGGGGGAGTAAGTTTCCCCCATCCTTTTACTCAAATAACTATTGAGGGGCTAGCAAGAGGGTAGAATTCACCCCGGTATGCCTGCCCGAGGAAGATGAGAAACTACATTAAATGAGTATCTACGCTGAAGGAGAAGTTAGAAATGAACAATGGGGGAGGGAGGGACATACTATTGTCATAAAGTAGCTCAAAGAAGCAAGGCTTTCCCCAAAAGAACAAAGATGCTGTCCATTGTTAGGTAGAGAGCAGGTAGCCCTTCTCAAGTAGATTTAGCCCTGTTATGTAGACCCATCTAACACTCGAATGCACATACTTCTGTCTCATCCATGTGGCATCCAGAATATTATGCATGAGGTAATTCAGAAAGGTTAGAAATGTATGTCCTTGATGCTCTAGAGGCTGGAAGTCTAAGATTTATGCACTGGTATCAAATGAGAGCCTGTGGATGACGGCATCATTCCACGGTGGACGGCAGAGACACAAGAGTAGGTAAGTGAGAGAAAATAGGCAAATTCACCCATTTGTAAGGAGGGCACCGACATGGCTACTGCATTTATCGGTCAAGGCAGACAAGCGCCCTCCTAACCCACTCCCTACAGAAAGACTCCACCTCCCAGTGCTACTACACCCTCTAGATTCCACTCTAAACCCAGAGTACTTTCCTGTCTTTTCTTTTTTAGGTAGTTGACCTACAGGTGCTCTCTCCCCGCGGCAACTGAATCCAGACACTGTTGTGTTTTCTTTGGCCTGTAGAGCACTGAGAATTTTGGGTTTGCTTTTTTGAAGCGGTGATCAACATTTCTAAGCTGAGAAATTTCACACATCCGAGGAAACCAAAGGTCCCCTCAACTCAGCCCACAGCATTGAGCAATAACAGTTATCCTGGGGTTCACTGCTCTGGGGGGCCTGACTGCCCAGTCCACTTATTGCCCACAACTCACTCTAGAGCCTGGATACCTCAAGCCTTAAAGCCCCTCAAATGTCATACTCTGGCTCCTCAGTCAGCTCCCTGATTGGGGTCTAAACAAAATAAACAAACAAACAAAACTAAAACCCCTAGATGACTACCCTCAGGCAACTTTGTACATCTGGCTACATTTACATTCTAGAAGAATCAAAACCTGCGAGTCCTCCTTACTCATACCAGAAGTGCATACTATTAGCATTAAATAGAACACAGCAAGCATGAAACCTCTCCCATCAACTGTTACTGTCTGAAATTCTCCTGCATCACCGGGCAATGCAGTAACTTCTGACATCTTGATTCAGAAGAGACATGGGGAGAAAGAAGAAATGCCCTTAGTAGATGCTACATTCATCTACTTTTAAATTTTACTAAAATCAATTTTCAACTCTATGAACTTCATATCCCCTAGTGAGGAATTACACACCATCTCTCACACACATACATACACACACACACACACACACACACACACACACACAAACATGTACTATACAAAGACTCATACACTATATACATATTCATAGATACAAATACATATACAACAAATATATATGCAGAGACACAAAAATCACACATATATATAACACATATATGCTATACTGATATACACATGTACAACATCAACATACACACACACATACACACACACAAGCATACACACAGAGACTCAGACATACATATACAATACATACATACAATACATACAGATACACACACTTACACAATTAAACATATACCACATATACGTACACACATAAGTAGGCATACATATATCATGTACAGACACACATATATGTAATCACATGCACACATACACACTCATATTACAAACACACACTCTCTCATTTTCTCTTTCACAACCAACCAAATACTCAATTTTACTTTAATATAATTTTCCAAATGTCTGTTTAAAGAAGAATATTTTCTGAAATGGAAACAAAACAAACCCACTTCTTCGGAGACAAACACAACTGAACCAAATGCAAAAATGTAGGAAGACAGACACCATGCTACATTTAATTGGGTCTGGGCACTTTGCCGGACAGGTATGAAACAAAAGGCAGAAAGCAAAGGAGAGACCCTGTCACTTCAGCAAGGACTGCCCTGTCTGATCATGCAGGTCACAGCCAGGGAAACACCATAACTGTAAAGACTGCTTCTTCTGTTCCCATTCTGCCCCTGTGCACAGAGTGAGTTCTAGGAAATGGAGAGAAAGCCTAACAAGGTGTCTCTTTCTAAATGGCAGGAAGCTGGCCTCTTTGTGGGTGTCATTTTCTGCATCACTTTAATTAGGAAAGGCGAGAAAGTTTCCACCATGCCCCCTTCCCCTGTGTCCTAGGTGAGGGTTTCATGAATTTTGACAGAGGCACCTTCCTTCCCTCCCAAGCATTCATTCCTCCAGTCCCCAGATAATCCCCCCAATTCCTCCCACACTAACTAACACACACAGCCCTCTTCCTCTCGCCCTCCCTCAGCCCCACACTTCTCTCCAAAATGTATAACATAATTGTGAAGGCTAATTATCAAATAATGCTTAAGCCTCTGGGAGCAAGATGGGGGGGGGTTTCTAGAAATGTTTTAAAAGTTCTCAGGCTGTAAAATAAACATTATTAGCTGAAACAAAACCTCCTGCTGTAGTCTCAAAACCAAACTGAGTTTCTCTCTCTCTCACACACACACACACACACACACACAAATTAAATATATATGTAAAACGCACATATGTATGTAATAACTTATGCATACAAAAATCAAATGTATCATTCTTTTAATAGGTCACAGGAATTCTCTGTCATTCTCTGGCAACCCCTTTCGAAAAATAAAAAAAAAGAAACAAATTGATGCTCAGTCTCGTTTTCATGAAATTGGGAGAACCACCAGGGATTCAACCCCAGAGAGCAGATCCTTCCAAGGGGCTCAGAAAAGGGGAGAGCGGGGCTGGGGCTGTCTCTAGAGGAGAGAGCCAACACGAGTACAGCCTTTCTCCTCTAGCCCCAACCAGGAACTGACTGGGCAGGCACAGATGGGGTCTTTATCATGGAAAGGGACAGGAACACAGCAGTGTGCCTCACACACAAATGTCACACTTTATAAACTGCCGTATGGCTGTTCTTTACACTGTGCTAGGCAGAGCAACAGACGAGAGGTAGAAGAGTCTGTCTGGCCTCCCTGCCACTGCCCCCTCCACTGCAGGCAGAGGTATTGGTTTTCTGCCCTTGTCCTCAGAGAGGAAGAAACAGCAGCCCCGCCGTGGGTGCACCTGGGTGTTGTGGCCAAGTCCCCAGCTGTGATGCGTGGAGACATTAAAAATAGCACTGTGGCTGGTCAGATTCCAACTGTCCTGGGACTCTGAGCTGTTGGAGAGCAGAAGGGGCTAGCAGGCAGGGGGTGGGGGAGACAGAGAAATATGTGTGATAATGCCTAGCTTATTAGGCAAAGGGAAAAAATGCTGCAAGGCAGAGATAATAGCTTCTAGCTCTTTCTCTGTAGATGTCGAGCTGAGGATGCTATTTTCTCAATGGGGCCTCTTCACAGAAGCCAAGGGACTGCCGTGGACCCTGGATCAGTAAAACCCAGAAAGGTCCACCCTATGATTCAGTGCTCAACTGAGTAGTCTATAAGGGCCAGTTGTCTACTCAATGCTGTGAAGACTGTGGTGTCTGGTACCCTCGGAGAACCTCTCTTCTCACTAGAGAAGGAGCCCCTGTGGTCATCTTTACTGCCATCTACTGAGCCCTCTGCCCTCTCTAGTGGGAACCAAATATGAGTGGAGACGATTGAACAACTCGCAGTCAGAGCCGGGCGAAGATCTGCAGGATTCTTCCTCTTCTCTAGACCATAGAGCTAGACTGAGCCCAGCCATAGTTGAGACCCCAGTCATTTCCTCACCGACACTCCTTCCTAGGATGTGACACTCTGCCATCTCAATAAGACAGATGCCACCAAAGACAACCAGATTCCATAGAACAGTAGCATGCTGCCCACATCAGTTGTTGTTGTTGTTGTTCCTTGTCTTTGAGCTGGAAATTTAACTCAGGCTTTGTGCACGCCAAGCCTGTACTCCACCACTAAGCGCCATGCCCAGACACCCGTTTCTCTTTTCTTGAGGGCAAGTGGGACTGGAAGAGTCTTCTTACAGTTCAGCAGCAAACACAAATGCAAACCAGAAAAAGCAAACAGATGTGTAAGACAAAACAGCTGTGTTCGAGGAAAGCACAAGATCTAGGAGACCATTCAGAGTATCAGCCCTACCATCACCTTAAAAATTAGTTTACTTCCCTCACTTTCTACTACTATTATTTTTTTAAAGAAAACACCCACAAAGTAATATGAGATGACAAGACTTGGTAGGTGTGGTTCAGTTAGAAGTATGAGGTTGTGTTGGCCCATGTAGGTAAGGGGTAGGCGTTATCGAGCTTGTTTAGAAAGGAAAGCAGGTGTAGATTTGACTCCACCTCTTAGGAAGGTGGGAAGGAAAGGAATGGAATGATGTAACATGAAACACTCAAAGACAGAGCTACCAGTAAAGCAACACAGAGGTCACTAGCAGCGGCAAAGATTCAGGAGGTGACTTCTCTCTGCAGAAGCTCAGAAGGAAACGTGCTCAATTTTGACTGGTCTTAATAAACCTATGCTATGGTTTAGATGTTTGAGCATTTTGCCCCAAAGGTTCATAAGAAGCTTGGTCCCTACTATAATGGTATTGAGATGTTGTGGATCTTTAAGTAGGGATTAAAAGGCAGTGATTAGATCATGGGAGCACCCAAGGAAGAGATCAATGTGGTTCTCTGGAAGTGGGGTTAGTCCCTGAGAGAACGCACTGCTACAATGCATCTAAGTCCTGTGCTTGGTCCTCTCTGTGTGAAATCATTCTCCCTTCTGTTCTCTGACACACTGTGCTTTGGCCATGGACGGCCATTATATTGTTTTGATTTCTAGTCACCAGAATCAGGAACTAAATAAAGGACTGTATGAAGTACCCAGATGCAGGTATTTTGTTTTAGAAACAAAAATAGACTAAACCGTCATTTTGAACCTCTGATCCAAAGAACCAGAAAGAAAGAAATTTGTGTTGTCTTCAGAGACTAGATATGTGTGGAAACTCACCACAGCGCTATCCTGGCTTCACTTCTGTTACTATGATTAAAAAATACCTAGGGGCAGGGGCAGGTTTAAGAAAGAAAGAGTTCATTCATCTTACAACTCCAGGTTATAAGTCCATCATTGTAGGGAAGTCAAGGGAATGACTTGAAGCAACTAGTCACATCCACAGTCAAGAGCAGAGAGAATGAATGCATGTGTGCCTGCCCTCAGTTCATTTTCTCCATTTCTCAACTGTAACTCCCAACTCATGGAATTGTGCCACCCGTGATGGGCAGCTTTTCTCCCCTCAATTAGTTCAATCAAGGCAATCCCTCACAGACATGCCCATAGGCCAACCCAATCTAGATAATCTCTATTGAGTCACTTTTCCCAGGAGGTTCTCCAGTGTGTCAAGCTGGCAATAGGAACTAACCATCACAATTATTTGCCTTTCTAATGATGGGAGGCAAATAATTCCATAAATAAGGGTCCAGGCAACAGCAGGAAGCAGCAGCTTCGTGCTGTGGTTATGAAGGATTTTATTTTGAACCACAAAGAACACGGGATTTTTTTTTTAAGGAAATTATTTTATCTCCTCACCGTTACAAATTATTCTATTAAACTACCAAACACTCTTCTCTCGGGCTACCTACTGTGTATTTGTTCATAAGAAGCTCTCCTCATAGGAAGAATACTACAGTAAGTTCTACAGCAAAACAAATAGGTGAAATCTCCCTAAGTTCATAAGGATATTAACTTCTGTCTTCCCAAGAAGATTTACTAACTAGAAAATGCAAAGAATAAAAAATTGAGAAAAGGGAGAGTTGGCTTAGCAGTTAAAAACATGTACTCTCCTCATCCAGAGGACTCAAGTTTAGCTCCCAACATCCACCTCAAGTGGACCACCAGTAACTCCAGCTCTATGGGATGGGACACCCTCTTCTGGTGTCTGTGGGTACTGCACTAACATGCACACACAATTGAAAATAAAAATTGAGGGGTTGGGGGTTTGGCTCAGTGGTAGAGCGCTTGCCTAGCAAGCACAAGGCCCTGGGTTCGGTCCCCAGCTCTGAAAAAAAGAAAAAAGAAAAAAACAAAAAACAAAAAAAAAGAAAATAAAAATTGAATCTTAAAAACAGTAGTAAATACTTGTGTTTAATGCTAACAGACTGTGGCCGTGTAGTAGGGAGAGCACACATCTTCTCTGTGGTCAGTGAATGCACACTGTCTGTCAGAGTGAGTGCGGCTCACCTTCTCCCATGCTCTCTAATGAAACAAAAATAATACTTTAAAACACTCTCCCCATCTCCATGGCAAATTATAAATCAGTCTTAATAGGTACATATCTGCCAAGAACTCTGATAAATTACATTTTAAAGCCACTTTGAACTTACGTTAAAGAGTGTTAAATAGAAGATACATGAAGAAGACCCAATGGAGAGCTGAGGAAGAAAACAAAGAACAGACAGAATCTCAAGGGAATAGACAAAATATTGAGACTTATAACACAAAGTATTCCACATACAAAAAAATTATTTGAACTACATTTGAAAGACCACACCATGTACTGGTGCATTCTGACTCAGAGTAACCCAAATCAAGACTTAATCTTGAAAAAAATGTATTTAAAAGAGAAAGGAAAACAATTTGGAACGCTGAGCAAAAGAACCATACAACTTATGAAAGAAATTAAATTAGATTGCCCTGAATGATTTTTGACAGTAAGGCTCGATGCCAAAAGAAGTTAAAGCCACATATGCAAGCTATTCAGAGAATGAAAATTACAATCCATTAATGCCAGCCGAAGACCTCGAGAACATTGCTTTCATGAAAAGCTCTTCCCCGGGAATACACTAAAAAGTCTCAGGCATGAACTGCTTATGAATCCTAGGCACTTGGGCTGGGGATGGGGCTCAGTGGGCAACGTGCTTGCCACACAAGCCTGACAGCCCGCATTTAGATTCCCAGAACCCACGTAAAAGCTGGATGTATTACTGCGCGCATCTATAAACCCAACATATACTACAGCTAAATGGGAGGTAGTGACCAGAAACTGTCTCAAACAAGGTAGAAGGTGAAGACTGATACCTAAGGTTGCCCTCTGACCTTTGTGTTTGGGCTTTGATATGCATACACATACTCCACCCATGCAATAAATATATAAGTACTTAAAAATCAACAGCTGAAGACCAAAAGAGCCTAGTCTGAAACTGCTATATTATTACAAAGGCAAGTATATTGCAGCTGTAAAAATTAGATGATTAGCATGTGCAAAATAGAAAACATCCCCACCAGCTTTTAGAAATAGTCACGTCTGTGGTGATTCTAGAATTATTTCTCTGATGTGTTTGTACAGTAGGAAGAAATCCATGTTGGTATGGAACACTTCGTGATCTCCCTGTCAGGAAAGACAAGTTCTCCACAAAAGAACAAATCTTCCAAAGAAATAACTCTTTCCTAGTACCAAGGAACCACCTGTATACATGAAGCTCAACTGGAAATATCAGTACATGCTTGCATATTATGGTTCTTTAAAAAAAAGATCTGGAAATGGAGATCAGGCCAATGGTGGTGAGCGTCTTTCCATCAAATTTAGTTTTCAAAGAGCCTTTCTTCTTGAGGGAACCCAGGGTTTCTTGCGTAAATATCTGCCACCAGGTCTGAAGTAGAAAGTCTCTGCAAAGGGCTTTGAACACGTTGACATGAAATTAGAAGAATTTCCCCAAAGCTACTAGGATTACATAGAAAAAGCATTGGGAAGGACTTTGAGGTTTCCATTGGCCTGAGACGTGAGCTATCCAATAGACTAAACTATGCCAAGCGTTCACATGGCAGCACCAAACAGTAAGCAGACACATTCTAAATAACGGGCACTTGCCATTTTGAAACTAGGAGATGAAAATGTATCCTACTTATCTATATGAACTGTATGGGAATAGATGACATAGTGGATGAAAGAACATCTTTATAGAGTGGCTACACAGTACAGTCATGAGATCATCTCCAATGCAGTTGTCTATGTTGAACCTGCACAAGACTGAATCTATCCATACTCAGTCATTAATGGGAAGGGACTTATAGGGTTATGGGGACCTGCATCTCCCAGATGAACTAGTGGTTACTGATGGATGTCCAGGAGATGGATAGTCACTGGTTTTTGTTGTGTGCCCATCGTTGAGCTCACCAGAGGCCAGAGAAGAATGCTGCGTACTGGCTTGCTCCCAGTGGCTTGCTCTATTTAGCTTTTTTTAGTACAACCCAGAACCACCGCATGTGGATGATACAACCCACAGTAGACTGAACCCTCTCGCATCAACCATTAATCAAGAAAATGCCTCACAGACTTGTCTACAGAACAGTTGTATGAAGGCATTTCTCAATCTCTCTCCAGGTGACCCTTGCTTGTATTGAATTGGCATAAAAGGTAACCAGTCCAACCAGAGATGTGGTTCAAGGGTAAAATCACCTGCTACCGAGCCTGAGCACCTGTAGTTAGATCTCCCCAGGACATACATTGTGAAAGGCTAGAAGCTGTCCTCAGAGCTCTGCACACATAAAGTAGATACATAAATGTAATTTTTTAAAAACAGAAATGCAGAAGGGGAAGTCATAGACTTGAAAAGATCTAAAAGCTTTATAGAGTTTAAAAATCATATACATGAGTGAGGCTAGAGAATGAAGTGTCCACAGGTGATAGAGTCATAGACTAGTGCAAGATGTGGATCATTAGAAAAGTAGTTCTTTCCAGAGAAGAGGACTCGCTACAACTGGGACATACAGAGAGTTACATGTGTAGGCAGCCGTTCCGTCCCTTCATTTGTGGGGAGGCAGTAATGTTATTTACCATCTACCAATCCAACAAGCTGAACGCTGCTTTTGTCTTTCTATACGTCTTATTTCACAGTGATGTGTTGAAAGCTTTAATCGCGGCGATAATTCACTGGCTTTGCTCATGAAGTTACTGTTCAGACATAACTAAGATGCAGTCCCATAAGCAAAGGCCTATGTTTCCTTCTCTTTCTGAAAGAACTGGGATGTCCTAACCAGCATCCGTCCATGGTTCCTTGGTTAAACACACAGCAGAACCCACCAAAGGCTCACTGAAAGGCCTGGGACTTGGTTAAGAGGAAAGGCAAATGCTCCACACCTTACACCGTGCTCCATTTTCCCCCTAAATGCCTCACCCTGGCAGGGAGAGTCTTCATGTCTCCAATTCTAGTAGGAAAAGCCTACTTTTTTGTGCTCTCCAGTTTTATATTCCAGGCTCTTCTATTTTTATTTTTCATATACTTTGAAAATGTCATTCATGTATCCAATGCATCTTGGTCATATCTACTTCCACCCCCTTCCTGCAACTTCCCCTCTCCCTCCCTCAACACAACTTCTTCACAATTTCAGCTTCTCTCTCTCTCTCTCTCTCTCTCTCTCTCTCTCTCTCTCTCTCTCACACACACACACACACACACACACACACACACACACACACAATCTGATTAGTTCTGCCCACGTGTGTGAGCAACCTACCCATGGCCACAACCCCAAAGGAAAGTAACTCTCCCTGCCCCTGAATATAGTAATGGTCAACCAGTAGCCCCCTCAGCTGAGAATGGGGCCTCGGAAGCCCCTCTCTCCTCCATGCTGGATTAACTGATTGGACCTTGCTCAGGTCCTCTTTTCCAAGGACTGGCACCAACCCGCCTTCCCCGCTGCTTGATTTCCCTGCTTTCTCAGGTACTCCACTCCAGCTATCAGCTCTACTTTGGAACTTCAACTTGCTGTCTGTCTTTTCCTTCTTCATGGCTCCTCTGCTCAGTTTTCCCCTTTCCTTTGCCTCTGTTACTCCAGTCTACTCAGTTCTATTTCCACACTATAAAGTAAGACTTTCTTCACCTCATTTTCCTTGATGTGCATTTGAAGAATGCCCAATACCACTATTAGACACTTGGTGTATCTCACTTGCAAGAGCATGTAGGTTTGTTTGTTTGCTGTTTGTTTAATTTGTGGGGTCGTCTGCAAATTCACTTTGTATTAAGTCTGGAGCTATGGCTGATCCCTTGTAAATTTTTAAAGAAAGCCTTCTGTGATACTTTTTAGACGGGTAGCAGATAAGTGAGGGGGTGAGTGGGGTGGATGGATGGGTGAATGGGTATAAGACTCAGAGCATGAGAATACCTTTGATAACCCTTTGAAAACTCCAGCTTCACTCACACCAGGACTTTTAAGCAGGTACTCATTGCAATTTTGAAACCCTATTCAGACATTTTAAGAATAAATACACTATATATCCTAAACATTTTATAACGATTTATGACCAGGATCACTAATGGCAAGTTCGGTGCCAGACAGGAGCAGTTGGATAAAAGACCGTTGGAATCTGAGAGCTAGGTATGTGATAGGTGCCAAGAAAAATATAAGGTCCTGTCCCCGAGTTATACAAGGTGGCATCTGGACAAAGAATGAAGAATAAAGTCCTTGATGTGTGTCAACTATTTCAGAGCACTCCTAAACTAAAAGAAACGGCTCAAATCACCAATGGAGTGACATGGGGAGTCTTTGGGTCCCTCTCTTCAATGGTCACCAGTCCACATCCGTCTGAAGAAAAGCTTCAGGAACAGGTGTGCAAGAAGCAGACAGACTGGAAAGTCTGAGTGCAACGGTCAGTGGAACAATATTAAAGGGTTTTATTTTTTAAATGTATACACAGTTCTCCCCTACAGCAAAGCTGGGACTGGTCTCCTATTCAGAAGGAATGTTAAGGTGGCCATCACATATGGCCATGTGTTTAGATGGGTTATTATCCCCTGTTTTACTGAAGACACAAGCCAAGATTCAGAGAGATAAAGAGAGTTGGCCAGTGCCAGGAGAGATGGTTTAGAGCACTGGATGATCTTCCAGATGACCTAGGTTTGACTCCCAGCACCCACATAACAGCTCACCCCGCCCTCTTCTGGCTTCCTCAAGCACCATGTACACCAGTGGTATGGAAACATACATGGAGACAAAACCACCAAACACATAAAAAAAAAAGTTCACATTAAAAAGTTATGTTTGAAAATAATAACTGGCCAAGACCACACAGCCAACCAGTATCAGAACTCAGAGGTTAACCCATGTTGATTTTCTTCTAAATCCCAGCACATTGTACCACAAACAGAACTCATAACACTTGTCAGTGAAAAGTCACCTTATTATCACCTCCATCTCATGGAGGAAGAAACTGAGTCCATTCAAGATAAAACCCAGCCAAGAGCCCAATATCAGCCTGCGACAGGCTCTTCAGTTGCAGCCCTGGCTTCCGAAGTTCCAGGTAAATATTCGCATCCTTTATATCCAGTCAGAATTCTAGACAGGGTGGAAGGGGACGTCCAAAGGCTCTAATATGTGAGAACCACAAAGCTCTAATACCTTAAGGGGCAGAGCTGGAGCCCTGAGTCTAGAGAGAGGTTATCGAGCTGTGGCTGTGGGTGTAGAGAAACTCTTCCCTTTAGCAGAGAAGGCTACCAGCCCACCCACAACCTAGTAGGGGGAGAAAGGAACCAAGCACTCTCCTCCAGCTCACCAGCCCACAGTGCTACCATCATCTGAATGGACAAAAAGCCAGGAGGTATGGGGTTTTCATACTTAAAGGTTCCAAGGCCCCAGAACACATCAGAAGAAGGAGAAAGGATACTGAGGCAGGGGGCATGCCACTCTGATAATCAGGATGCTCTCTGCATCTCCGGCCATGGTAACCAAAGCACTTAACAAACACCTTATGGTAGCCAATGTGGGACCAGGAAAACCTAACATTGAGAAACTCAGGGCTCCTTCCAGCAGAGAAATGGATCTCTTCATCCCCACAGCAGACAGGCCTCCTGTCCTAAGGTGGTCAACCCTCTGCTATACAGTGGGAAGAAGCCCTGTTCTGACCGCCTGGAGAACTACGGCTTCTCTTGAGACTTTTTGGCTCCAGAACCCAAGTCAGGGCTGGTCCTTTCAGGAATGGAGTGTGATGCTTCCTAGTTCTTAGTGGTAAATGCCACTTTCTAAATAAAGACAATCCCATATGAAAATGGTTTAAACATCCCAATAAGATACATGCCTCTTCCGTATGCCCTTGGGGTACACACACACACACACAGAGGCATGCACGTGCACACACATACACATATACACACATATACATAGATACATGCATGTGTATGCAGCATATCTACATATGCACACATACACACATGCACATACACACATGCATATACACACATGTACACATGCTCATCCATTCTCACTTGGGAATGAGGCTTCTGGAATGCAGCCCTGCTTTCCCAGCCTGCCCAAAGTTTCACCCTCAACTTCCTCAGATCTCCCAAAGCCCAGCTGATTTGGTCATATTTCCTCCTTTAAATCAACAGTCTGATTTTTATCAACAATGCTCTGCGGAGGTTTATTTCTTCAAACAGACTGCGCTCCTCCTTGCTATAAAGTTAATTTTCTGTTCTTTGTTCACTTCCCTAATCTGCAAATTATATCCTCCTGTTCCCTGATTGCTTACTATTGGAAAAACAGCCCCTTTTTGCTTCCAGTTTGAATATTCGGAGCCTTATCTTGATGACCCTAATCTCTCTCTCCCCTCAATGGCCTCTGGGGGAGGCAAGTAACCAGCAGGGGTGTGGAGTATCAGAGGCACAGACACAGCTCTAGGGCCAGGGCCAGGCTTCTGTGAGGACCACCTTTCTGCTTCCCCCTGTCCTGTTTCTCCCTGAGTGTGGGAAGAGGCTGGCTTTGCTGCAGGGAGGATTAGAAATTCTGGGATCTGCTCCATGCTCTCAGAGTGTCTTAGTGGGAAAACAGAACTGAAGCTTGCAGAAACACGGACAAATGCTTCCGAGGTGGACCTCTGCTGACGCTGCAGGAGAGATGATTTGACTCTTGTGTTGGGAAACAGCCTGAGGAGGCCAGGCAGCAGGAAAGAGACTCGAGACTCAAAAATCTCTGGGAATAGGAAAGCAATCAGTCTTTATGATTCCAGGATTCTTAAAGAGGAAAGAGGTGACCCAGTGTAACAAATGCTCAAGAGAATTAAATCTATTTGCAGCCATACTGGGGGAGGGGAGAACTGAAGAAAAGTAAAGAAGTTAGTTTCTGTGTGAGTTATTTATTTTGGGTTGGGTTGGGTTTTTTTGGGGGGGGGCTTTGGTGTTGTTATCATTGTCACTGTTGTGGTTGTTTTTGTTATTGTTGTTGTTTTAACTCATTTTAAAGAATCTTAACAAAATTGCATGCTTTACAGTGAGAGAAGTTTCGTCCCAAGATCAGACACCAAGTTCTAATAACTTCGAGACTGATACACTACTAACGATGATGAGGTCAACAGATAATTCCCAGCACGAATCAAACTATTGTTTCTTGATAGCATTTTCCACGTTCAGTAATAAGAAGGGTTGTTGTTTGTGTTTGCCAGACACTGTTCGAATACATTACATGCACCTCCATGCACCCCTGTATTTGGTCTTTAAAGACAAAAAGGGAAAGTGGTGTTGTCCCAGTTTCACAAATGAGAAAGCTGAAACCCAGAGCCTGGTAACTTGGCGAGGGTCACAGGTAACTAGGATTCCAATAAGATCAATTTGTGCCCTAAGCTCACATTCAAATAGATATTTCTAAAATGAATGTGTGATTCACAACGGACACACCATTGAGCATCCCAACCTTGCCCTGGCTTAATCATCAGTGTGACTTCCTGTGAGGTTCTGTATTCTACCCAGGATCTCCCTGCCTTATTTCTAGAATGCAGTTTTCCGAGGTCTTTAGGCCATGCTGGGGCATGCAACTCTTTGTATAAGGGGGAAAAAATCATAAACATTTTACATGCTACAGATTATATGTCTCTGTTCCATATTTTTATTTGGTTTTGGCTCTTTGAATCCTTTAAAAGTATACAATGTGTTGGCTCTGATTCCTGCTCCTGGCCTCAAACCCTCAGAGTCATGCCTGAGATGCCCCCTGCTCCCTATCTAACCATTCAATCACGGAGCACTCAGATGTCTTTCATAACACCCTTGATATTTTTTTACAGTGGTCCTACTCCCCTGCCCTTGCCTATTTTCTCATAGTCTCCCCTACTCCCCAAAACAGCCCACAGGCCACCATGTAATTCATTATCCTCACAGGATACTTTGTACAAATCCTTCCCTTGCTCAAACATCTTCACATCTAAGCCCCTTACCCTGCACTCATGGACAGATTCCCCAGAACACACACATTGTTGTCTGGTCCTAATTATCATATGTAGCAGGCCAGCGGGCATGAATACAAACTGTTGCCCTGTTAGACACACGCATCATCTCACTGCGCCTCTCAGAGTCATAACGGAGAGCTGTGATGAAGATCTATGATGGGTGCAGGCAGGGTGCTATTCATGTGTATGTGGGGAAGGGGGCAAATGTGGGGCAGAGCATACTGAGTCCAGAAGTCAACCTCAGCTGATGTTTCTCAGGAGCCATCCACCTTGGGTTTGGGGATAAGATCTCTTGGCTTGGAGTGCATGGAGCAAGGTAGGCTGGCTAACCAATGATTCCCAGGAATCTGCCAGCCTCTTCCTTGTACCGAACCACGGGTGTGCACTAAGCAACTTCAACATCAGATTTTTAAAGAGTGGTCTGAATTGAACATGGGAGCCTTATGCTTAGGTAGCAAGCATTTTACTGACTGAGCTGTCTCTCAAGCCCACAAAAATGCAAAGTTTATAGATCACTTGTCAAAGGCTCAAAGCAGCAAACCAACATGTGCTATAGTTTACATGGAAGAGGGATAAAATACTCAGAACTGAACTGTGGCCACCAGACTCCAAGGACCTGTCCCTTCACCTCCGCCCTAGGATGCCTTTGACCACCGCTCCCCTTCCTCTCTACCCTACATCTGCCTTGAAGCAGCTTCAAACAGACCACATCCCGATGCTCAGCCTGCAAGAGGAACTGATGCATCTGGACTCAAAGCACCGTGAATAGAGCAGGGCTAACCCTCTGTCAGACAGCAGGCCCAGCAGGTAGCTTCCATACCCGGCTGCCAGCCAACAAGAAGGCAGCTCTGGGCAGCCCACAAAGCAGACCAGTGTGATCCGCTCACTCATGTGGCCCCAGCGACTTCACCATTTGCTTAAAAGCCAGGCTGTGTTTCCTAGACAATGGCTATACTCCAAGACACACATTCTGGTTTTTAAGGCTCTAATGTAAACATTCTATAAACAGCTCTTCCCCGTGCCTTGGTCCTCCCAACGAAGGCTTTTTACATATTGTTTCTGCTTGATTTTTCCCCTCCCTTTCTGAATTCAGCTCTGTTCTCTCCCTCCCTTGCTTCCAGAACCTTCTGCTTCAATGTCTCCTTGCCCATCTCCCACCTAACTTCTTCTGTAGCACACTCGCTGCTGTGGCTATGTTCCTTTGAGGAGCCTGGTCAGGTTTTCTGCAGTTCCTAGCTGTTTCTTGCTCTCTGTTTTCTTGTTCACCCAGCAGGGCCTTCTTCCTCTGCCGGGACTGTGCCTCAGCTTTTTAAGCTTCACTCCAGTTCCCACTTCTTCCTGCTCCCCTCAGCCTTCTCATCCACCACCACTCTCCCCTCTGCCCTTTCTTTCCTTATGCCTGCTCCTCCTCCTCTGATTCTTCCTTTCTCACCCCCTTCACCCCTGTTTTTTGTCCTCTCCTCCCTTATCCCCCTCTCTCCTCTCACTGCCCCTGTGGCCCTTCCTGGTTTACACACTCCCTCTTTGTCATTGTTTTTGCTCCTTCTGGCTGCTGGTACCACCGTAGGGGTGGTTGCAAACTCCATCCCTGGCTTGCACATGCACACCAGGAGCCCGCCTGGCAACCCTAACATCAAAATTGCACAGAGAACAGGATCTTGGTGCCTGTGTAGCTTGGCCTTGATAGATCTCAGTTAGAGGGCTTCAGGGCAAAGCCACACAGAGTCCCACACATCCAGCTCAGGAGGCAAGATGCAGAAAGAACTATTTCTATTTTTCTGGGGACTTTGGTCAAGTTAAGGCCACAGACCAGTTGAGACTTGTCATTTGTCACTTGCCATTTCAGAGGGACCAAAATGCCACTACCTCGACCCCCTTCTCTTCTCTGTCTCTCTGTCTGTCTGTCTGTCTCTGTCTCTGTCTCTCTGTCTGTCTCTGACTCTCTGTCTGTCTCTGTCTGTCTCTCTCTGTCTCTCTCTCTGTCTGTCTCTCTCTGTCTCTGTCTCTGTCTCTGCCTCTCTCTCTCTCTCTCTCTCTCTCTCTCTCTCTCTCTCTCTCTCTCTCTCTCTGTGTGTGTGTGTGTGTGTGTGTGTGTGTGTGTGTGTGTCTCATGTATGTATTTCTCATTCTGACTCACTTTTGTCCAGGATAGAAGGCTTTGTAACTTATCGGGTTTAGCATACGAAGTTCCCACACTACAAAATAAAATAGAAAAGCGAGTAAGAGGGACCCAACCGCAGGAGCTGGTGCTGCAGGGGAAAGGCTGGATCCTTCTCCCCTGCCTCCTTGCCCAGTTGTTCTGCCTTCCCCAGGCTCCAAGTAGGACCGTGCCTTTCCTTAGAGTACAGCGCCATCTAGCAGGCGAAATGTCAAGCCTGTAGCTGAGGGCATGGAAGCAAATTTCTTCAGATTCAGGCCAGTCGAACCTCCAACTGGTCTGAAATAGCAATGGCCTTGTTTGACATTTCAGTCCATTTTCAACTCTGTTGTTCCTGAGCCTCGTTCCTGAAATCCTCCACTATGGTCTTCATTTCTAGAAGAGGCAGCAATGTTCTAGGTGAGCTGGCAGACTCCGCCTGAGCTAGGAAGCTCTGGGTGGTATTTTCCAAGGCAAAATAAAACTGAACTTCCTGAAGATGAGATAATCTTTGTTCCTTTCTTTTTGTATTGTTTCTTCTTTCATCCTTCTGGGAAGACCCAACTTTCAACCACTTCCATAAAGGCACTATCTCTACGTACCTTTTACACTGCGCTATTTTTTTAACTGCAAACCCCAATCATTTGTCAGTGGCTGTCTATAATCTTTGCCAAACGGTATGCTGAAGGGACTATAGTCAAATCCATATGGGTTCAGGTAGAGAGCTGTGAGGAGCTGCCAATGTCTGTGAGGAATATGGGTATGTACAGTGGCAATGTGACCGTCCCATGTCTACCCTCAAAGAATTGGGGCATAAGTAACATAAATACCTCAACATTGCAGAAACATGTTCCAGGGCCACATATCTGAGAGCAAGCCGTGTCATCTTTTGGACCTCTCCAGTCTTTCATTTCTGATGAGGCCAACTAAGGTCACGGGAGGCCATGTCTGGCCCAAGAATACTCAAGACAAGGGTCCAGCTTGGTACCCTATCATCTCTGGTCCTTCTAATACCTTCCTAATTATGCCTAACAGAGGAAGGAGCTTTCCTATTGACCATGCAGGATACCCATGACCTCCATTGCCATAGTCCAACTGAGAGGCGGCCACTGAAAAAAACGTCCAGCTCAAAACTGAAGGTCCTACCAACTCCATGACTGCTCACAGGGCATTAAACGAGCCCGAGGCTACATCTAAGCCTTTCTAGGGGCAACACTACCATCAATTTGTAGTGTTCGCCATCGCTATGGACGCAGAATGAGAGAGTCAATAAAACAATATCTATATTCGCTTAGTCTCTTCCAGCCCTGATACTTTGTAGTATGTGCCTTGAGCAGAAGTCATCGGTTTCTTTCTTGAGATCCCAGACACACAGCAATAATCTTTGAACCCACTTTTATGCAAACATG
The DNA here is from genome assembly GCF_011064425.1 of Rattus rattus. Classification (NCBI taxonomy): domain Eukaryota; kingdom Metazoa; phylum Chordata; class Mammalia; order Rodentia; family Muridae; genus Rattus; species Rattus rattus. Next base: position 28,321,482 of record NC_046162.1, read on the forward strand.
GGCTCCCCGTCCCAGGTATACACATAGTTCGAGCCAACTGTGATTCCCAGTGGCATGTACTTCTATGGATGCTCCCGATTCCAGAGAGAGTCTATAAAATGCCAAGTCCTAGCTGATCCCTGGTAATATCCACTCCCTTGACATAAGCACAGGCAACGAGTATTCATAGAAAAGTTGTTCTTGGCCATGGCAGATGAAGGGACATGCCAACGCAGCCTGGGAGAGGATAACTACAAGTGAAGAGGACCCTTCTTAAGTGTTCTCCATCGTGTCGAACCTAGTGTTGGGCTGATCCATGGGGCAGCTCTCCATAGACACATTTAACAAACTGAGGACTTTTCCTCAACAGAGACAAGAAGCTTTGGTCGGGCTCCCCCAACTCCGCTTGCAAGTTTGCAGAATTCTGTTCTCATCTCTCTTCCTGCATAGACCTGCTCCAGAGAACATCTGGGAGTATACAATTATCAACCAGAGGATCAAACTCTAATAAAAATGGGATTAGGAAAGGAGAGAACTGCCTAAGAACTCCTCTGATCTCACAGATCCACTTTTTAGCTGTGTCTCCTCAGATAAGTTGCTTCTGTCCTCCCAGCCTTGGCATTCTCATGATGAAAGAAAGGACCATAGTAGCATCTACCTCATAGAACTCTTATAGTATTAAATGAGATTAGAATTATCAACGCTGTTACAATATAATACTACCGAGTGTTAGTTAAATGAGGTGTATATCCAAAATTCAAATCCAAGAGGATGAATTTGGCCTGGGGCCCTTTAGTAGTTCCCTTTATAGACCTGAAAACTTGAGCAAGACCTTAAAGAAGAAGTAAGATGTCAACACAAGTCTTTATCATGGGATCCATCCACCCCGAGGAGGAGCAAAGTCTCATCTCTGTTGACCTTGGGCTACACCTGGAGCTGAGAAACTCCCAGACTTGTTTTCAAGCACTGAGTCCAGGAAGGGGCATGCTACTCAGCCTGCAGAGCTGATGCAACCCCCTTTTTTCCAGCTATTAGATGACAATGACTTCCAGGAGTCTCTGCAAGGCTTGAAGCTCCAGATAAAAGCTATGCAAAGCCTTGGGAAATTAAAAGATCTATTCAAATAGTAACACTAGAAACAACAATCTCTGCTGGGCCTTTCCTATGTGTAAGCCCAGAGCTCTGGGCTTACAAGCAACATGCTGTCACAGCCAGCATTATAACTGCCATTTCACAGATGAGGAGACCTACTATGAAGAGGGTGGACTTGCTCAGGCAAACAACAATGGGTAGATACCAGAGCTAATAATGATGTGTAAGTGAAGGTCAGAGGCAGTTTGAACTCTCCCACCCACCCACACAAGAGCTGCAATTCTAATTATCCCGAGGGTTAGCTAACTGTCTCACTGCTCAGATAAGAAACTGAGGCACCATAATAACAATGATCCCAGGACAGATACAAGGTGTATGGACAGTTCCCTGCCCAACGCCAGCTTGACAACCCGTAGAGTGACAAAGCATTCATCTGTCTTTTACTGGGGAGGTAAGAGCTACACCACACTACCCTTTTGTCAAGAACAGCCCCATTTGAAAGATGTCAAGTTTCATTAAAGTGTATCCTGGATTCTGCAGGACACCTCACAGTGTGCCTTGGGTTCCTTGTCCCCTTGAATGAGCACTGTCAGAATGGGGTTAATGGAAAGCATCCCAGGGTCACTAATACCTTGATGGCACATGCCTTCAAGATGTGAGAGACTGGGTGGGAGCCAGGGTGAGGGCCCCAGAGCAGGTCTGCCAGGGAGAATGAGAGGGATGTGCTTGGACGCAGGGAAATACTAAGCTCTCACCACAGGGTGTCCAAAGATGTTCCCATATTAAGAAACTGGGGGGATTAAGGTTTCCAGTACAAAAGTGAGTACTACCCCATGATGACACCTGCAAGCAGGTCACGGTTTCTTCTGTTGTTAAGGAAAGTAGATGGTTTGCCTGAGTCTGTTTCCTCCATTTTGGCCCTCTGTACCAACCCTGTCTCCTCCGTCTCTTATTCCTCCTCATTTACTTCTACATCCAGATGTAATTTATTAAGCACTACCATGATCCTGGGAACATTCTTAGTGAGGCTCTGTAGGTGTGACATCTTATTTAATCTGTGTAATTGCCTTTTGGGGTAGTTAAATTATAAAACTCTTAGTATTCCAAGGCAGGGGGATTGCAGAAAACAAAAGTGAACATCGGCAAGGTTTAAATAAACGCCCCCAAACTGGCAAGTGCAACCCACAAACTCCTCCTCCAGCAGAAGTATCCATCCTTTCAATGCTGTAAGGCGACACTGGGTTCTACAAAGTTGTTGAACTACATTCTGGCAATCCTGGAACAGAAGCCTACAGGCAGCAGGCTAGACAGGTCTGTAGCTTATTATCTTCCTACTGAGCCATCAGCCTAGGAACACTTTCTGTAGGGGTAGCCCACCCAGGGAGTACCCACCAGGAGCTAAGCCAGGGCAGTCCTCTACTCTTCAGTAGGAGAACTCACTTCATGGTAGTTCAGTAGGAAAACTACTACTTTGTAGTAGTTCAGTCAGAGAACTTACATGAGTACGGAATGTTCTTTTTAAAAAGAGGAAGCCAAGTGGAGGAATGGCTCAGCCATTATGAGTGTTTGCCATTTTTGCAGAGGATCAGAATTTGGTTCCCAGCACCCATGCTAAACAACTCACAACTGCCCATAAGTCCAGCTCCAAGGAATTTGAAACCTTCTTTTTGAAACCTTCTTTTTTTTTTTTTTTTTGCCTTCCAGAGAGAGAGAGAGAGAGAGAGAGAGAGAGAGAGAGAGAGAGAGAGAGAGAGAGAGAGCAGCCTATAAGTTAAAAATGTAAAGAATTTTGTAAATAAACAAGAGAAAGATGTTGTGAAAGCATTAGGGGCATGATAAAGCCTTCTGCACTTTAGGGTTTTGGGGAGGGGAAGACAGCCCCACCCCAAGAAAGAAAGGAGAGGGAGAGAAAAGGGGATCCAAACTCTAAGCTGCTGAAAAAGTGGGTGTGAAGCCAGGCCTCCCCAAATGCTGCTGCTGACAACTTCATACCCAGAAGATGGGCAAAGCAAGGACAAGGCAAAAGGGCATGAGATCCCTGGTAAACCTGGCAGGACTCGAGACAAAGCCCCTTCCAGGACTCCTGCAGGCTTACACTTTCTCAGCTGCACTGTGGGCCAGCGGGAAGGCAAGGCGTGGAAAGCTGACCACATCCCCACTCTCTCCTTGCTAAGTGTCCTAAAAGGACTACTGCCCTTTGGCGAAGTAAACACCAAGGGTTTGAAATGATCCCAAGGGCAGAGGAAGAGCCTGCACTTCCTTTAATCAGGGATGTGAGGATTTTAAACAATTAAGTTGCTAAGGAAGATGCTCTATCTGCACAAACAAGGCTGTTCCCGGAGTACTGATGCGACTTGAGATTTTGTTTGGTTCCTCTTATGGGCCTTTCTATTCCATTTTCCTGATAGGGCAAATGAGCAGTTGGAAAACTGGCTTTTAAAATCCATAACAGAGACACAAAAGTAACATCCCCCCTCTTAAGGCAGGATGAAAAAAAACAGCGGCGTACACTGAGCAGCCATTAGCTCTGTATAGAGCTATTCGCCCAGCCTGTGATTTGAATGGCTCTCCCATGAGTTATGTAATGGAGACCCTTGACCTGGATCCTCCAGTCTATTAAGGACCATGGCAAACACATCCTTCTGCAGACACCTTCTCCAAACACTACAGCTGATAAGAATTGCTCCCTCTGTCATCTCCATAGTGCACTCTAGAGATTACACAACACATCTGCTGTGTAGTTACTGTCTTGTGTGAATGGCTTGTCTTTCCTATGAGATAAGGCTTTGTAATCGTTTAAGAGATTCTGGGCCTCTTTGAAAATTCACCCTGAGGTACAAATATCTTTCCTAAGTGAAAACTAGCACAGGCATGTATGACTTAGCGCACAAGTTTTAAAAACTCATGGCATAACTAATACCTGTTGAAGATAATACTTATTTGATTCTGGAAGGTTCTTAGATTCAGGCTAAGTGTCAGATCCATTCTTTATAGATTTGGAGAATTTGCAAGGCAATAGGCATCTCAACCAGCATGCCATTTGAAAATGATAATTGACAAAGGACTGTTCATCACCTACAGGCATGGACATCCCAACCAACCCAGACAAGGAGTGCAAATACCAGATCCTCTGCTGTGGAAAAGGGCTCTGTCTGGAGATGGGTTTGGTGGTGGAACAAGAAACTTGCAAACATGACTTCCTTTGAATATAAGAATATATGCTTCCATCCTGGCTGCCCAAGGAGATAGAGAAATATTATTTCATTTGTTGTTTGTATATGATATACATGCATGAATATGGGTCTACATATTGGGACATGTCTGTGTATGCCTCTCATATGAACCCAGAGCCCTATTATAAAAGTAGTCTAGCTAGCCAGGTTATTCTGGGATCCCATCTCTGTCTTCCAAACATTGGAATTACAAGTGGCTGCCATGCCTACAAGCACTTATGTGGGTGATGGGAAACCAAATTCTTATCCTCACATTTGTGTAGTAACTTGATCCATTGAGCCATATTCCCAGGCCCAAGATAAAGAGATATCTAAAGGAGTAAATGATAGCACTGGTACAACAATAACCAATAATAACATATAATTTGAAAAGTAAATGATTTTCTATATTTTCCTATGCATGATTTCGGGTCCTCCAAGACTACCCAGTGCAATAAAGACTATCTTCATTCTATAGCTTGGGACATTGAGACTCAGAATGTCAAGTAGCTTGCCCACATCATACTCCCTGTCGAAGACTAGTACTGGCACCCTAAAATTTTGTTTCCCTAGCATTCTTTCTGCTGACCTCAGGCTGCCATCTAAGCAATTGCGGAGTCACATATTAAGTGTCTTCTCTGTGCAGATGTCAGCACACTCTGAGTTTAGCCTATATCTGGGACATGCTTCCGAGTCTGTCTGCATCAAACTGCTCAGCAAATATCACCTGCCACAAGCTTCTAGCTGCCAGGATAAAAAAAGCTAAATCTGGCCTAGGACTGCCAAGAGGACTTTCTCAGGTCAACCAGCAGCCCCAGATGCCCCTCTCTTCCTTCTAGTGTTGGCCACAGAACTTTCTGGACCACGCTTCCTTCCCAAGAGCAGGCAAGGAATATTCTCATCTCTAAGCTCCATCCCTAAGCGACTCAATATGGTAGAAGGACCTGGAACATCCATAGGCTCAGAGAACACTTTGATGACTGAAAGAGAGACAGCGAGACTGGAAAGTGAGGTAGAAAGACCTGTGTGAGCAAGAGACCTCTGCCCCGAGGGAAATTAGCTCAGCAGCATGCATTCTGCACGGCCTTTAAAAGCAAACGTGGCGTGCCAGCATGGATGAGTCGCACTTACTGTTTTCAGGCTCTATCAGAAGTCAAGGCAATTGTTCCCACTGGCAACATGCAAGTGCGATGTAAAGTATGACTAAGGATATATGGGGCCAGAAGAGCAAACGAGGCCGTGGGATGTCCACTCCTAGAAAGCTTTAGAGTAGAAACGATCAAACTGTTTAAAGAGCAAATAACCTTGCTGGTAGAAAAGGGCAACCAGCTGACCTCTACTCAGGCTTCCCTTCTCAATCTGAAATGAGGCTGCCACCCGGCATAGTGATAATGTGTTATGCCTGTCCCGACTCCAAAGCTTTCATAATCCCTCAGTGAGGACAGGAATTACCTTTGACAATCTTGGAAAGCAGTTTAGGAAGGAAAGTAACAGTCTCATGTTCAGGTGTCAAGAAAGTCAAAATCCTACCACCAGTAAAAGACCAAGAAAGGATTTGTACTATGACCTTGGAGATCTCACAGGACAATGCTTTTCCCACCCAGCCACGGAGAGCCATGCAACTTCCTGTTCGTTCTGCACAGCCCGATTCCCAAGGTCTGAATCTTTGCCCTAGCCATCTGGATTTCTGAGAAAGCCCCAGGGAAGCTCGTACACAGACACTCAGGCCACAACATCCGTAAGTGACAAATCACAGTCACACCCCATATCTAACCGGAGCTGCCTGCAGATAAGGAAGAAGATAATGTGTATCACAGCAAACTTCCTCGATCTGTGCTTGGACAACCATTCTCCCCGAGCCATAATAACTCCTGTTTTCCTGCCTTTTTGTCTTCTCTCTATCTTCTACCCTACTCCCCATCATATCGTTTCTACTCCTTCCACCAAGCCAGGCCTTACCTCTCCCTTCTCACTGTCAGAGCAAAGCAGTTAGTTGCTGTGATAATCAGTGAGAGCTAAAAGCCTTTTGCACTGCAAGGTTTCATGATATCAAGGGGTAATTTACACAAAGCGAAGGGCATTCTCTTGTGCATGTCTGGACTCCAGTCCACAGTAACCTGGTGGGAAGTTTTTAGCAGAAGATTTTTCTTTGTAGCATGGACATATTCCGTGATTGGCCTAGCAGGAGGTGTGCTGGGCAGATGCCTAGACACACACAGCCTGAGTCCTCCAGAATGTGATGCCTGGCACAGAGCTCCCCCGACTGCTATTGGAGGTAGGGCATGATCTGGAGTCCCATTCCTCAAACTATGGAACTATGTCCCATCAGGAACAACATTTCTATGCACACAGGACGTGCAGAACTGGTATGCTGGTGCCACAGACCTGTGTCATCCAAATCCAAGATTCCTCGAGAATGGAAAGAGGAGACACTGGAAAGGAAATAAGTTGCCCCCAAATCAGAGATACTTCACAGTGTTTCCAGGAGTTTTCTGTCAACATGGACCCCTGAACTCTGTATACACACACACACACACACACACACACACACACACACACACACACACATACACACCACCACCACCACTACCACCACCACCGTCACCACTTTCAACATCATCATCCCATCATCCTCATCATAACTCAACAAAAGAACTGCTCAGTCAACTAAACTACCTTTTATTGGTGACAGAAATGGGTTCCTGAGATCCTGTCACTTGCTGTGATTTTTAAGCAAGTCATTCCATCCCTGCCCTGTTCATCTGGGCTCAACACCACACAATAAACGGAAGCAGAGCAGAGAAGGCTTCAGGGAAGGCACCAGTGCACCTAGCTATGAACCTGGCCATCTCCCCCTAAATCCAGGACCACAAGTTCATTAATTAACTTGCTTTGCCGTAATTGTGCAATGGGTTGGGTGGTTTGGTTTGGTTTGGTTTGGTTTGGTTTGGTTTGGTTTGGTCTTATGTTTGGATGGTTGGTTTTGCTTGCCATTGGTTCTGAATGTTTGCTTGGTATTTTGAGATGGGATCTCATTAGCCCAGGCTAACCACATAGTCACTGGTAGCCAAGGGAAACCTTGAACTTCTAAAGAGATGCTTAGGAATTGGCACATAACAAGGGCTTGATGCATTTTTTTTAGCCACATCTAGAGCTCCAGCTTTGAGTTTGTAGTTCATCTCTGTTTTCCTTGTTTCCCCTGCAAACCCTTGGTGTCACATTGAGGCAGTTACGCCTTGACTTCTGAATCTGGGAAGAAAATAACCCCTTCAGTGGTCACAAGAAGTACAACTGCTTTTAGCTATGAATTCATATCACCTGAGTTCTGAGACTCTCACCTCAAGGAAGTCCCCTCACACCCTTCTCCATGTCTGCCTCTTAAATCAAATTATGAATAGATCCTCTTTCAATCACAACTTTGATTTCAGACTAGCCAGAAAGCTATGGGGCCCTGATCTCAGGGACACAATTCTTACCTCCCTAGTGGTTTTTGCCAGAGAAAAGATATGAAAGTCTAATTTTTTCCACCAAAGGACTTGAGTAGAATTGAAGATTTTGCAGTCCAGGGAAGACCTGCTATATAATATCTGAAATCGCCAGGCATGTGAAATCAGAAATGTCTTTCCCCTTTGAGTATGGCATCCTAAACTGCCACGCAGAAGTGATTTATACACGCTCACCCTCATTACAGACTACACATCATAAAGGCATGATAGAAATCATATCTGCATAGATTCAGGCAGCTCTGGGAGAGAGGCTGCCAGTTTTGTTTGACAAGACACTCAATCAAGCCAAAGGGTTTACAGTGTTTCAGAATGCTCTCACTGCCTGCTCAACCCTCTATGTTTCTATGCGGATCACAGGAACTCTAATTGAGTCCAACATTAGGGCTCGTGTTTTCCCTAACTCCCTTATTAACAGGCAGAAGGGGACAATCATGGAATCCCTTGCTTTGTGGTACATGGCAATGGAAGAAGGGTTTGCCATTTGATTGTGCTCAGAAACTTAGGCATAGCCACTGTCTTTGGTGCTTCCTGGCTGCAAGTGGTGAAGCCAGTGTGGAAAAACAAACATTAGGATTGTCAGGGACTTCTCTGCATTTCTTGTTTGCTAGGGGAAATATTTCAGACAGGAATTCTTGGTGTGTTTTTTTTTTTCTTTTTTTTTTCAGAGCTGGGGACCGAACCCAGGGCCTTGCGCTTGCTAGGCAAGCGCTCTACCACTGAGCTAAATCCCCAACCCCTCTTGGTGTGTTTTGATCCCTTTAAAAGTGTACTTTACTCTTCAAATGATGGCAGGGCCCAGACCAGACAGGCTGCAAAGCAAGGAAGTCACTCACTTGGGGGCCAGGGGTTGCCAGAACATCTTGGAGTGAGGATTTAGGCCATTTCATGCCTGGCATTGTTGCACTTCCTTCGTGAGGGAGGCCATAAACGCTAGATCACAGGTTTATAATCTCTCTTCTTAGTTATTTGTTCATTTTGAGATACAGTCTCTCTATGTTGCCTAGGCTGGCCTCAAAGCTATAATCCCCACCCTTTACCGTCCAAGTCCTAAGAGCACAGGTCGGTGCCATCACATGCACCTGAGGCAATGTTTTTAAAGGTAAGATGAATAGGCAAAAGAAAATTCATGGCGAAGTTATCATGATTTTAAATAAAAATGAAAGGGGGGGTTGGGGATTTAGCTCAGTGGTAGAGCGCTTGCCTAGCAAATGCAAGGCCCTGGGTTCGGTCCCCAGCTCCAAAGAAAAGAAAAAGAAAAAAAAATGAAAGGGGAATCTATATTTATTCATATGACCCTCACCCTCCTCATTTGCTCCAGTTGAGGCTCAAAAAAATACTTTGACAAAAAACGGGGGATTACAGTTCACTAACTCTACTTATCTTTTAAATGTTGTATTAAACTATTACTCCTCTTGATTCTTGTATTAGGAAAAGTTTAGACATGCATGCATGCATGTATGTATATGTGTGTATCTGTATTTATTGGAATCCCCCATCTTAGCCCCAGATGCTCTAAAAACCCACAAGGAAACTAAAGCCCCCATAAGTCTTCATTCAAGTCCCCACTTCCCAGCATCACCTCCAGTGGCAGTGGGCATCTTTATTGAGCAGAAGAGAGCAAACAAGAATGAAAGACATTCATCTTGGGCCCTAAAGGGAATCTCGCTTTCTAGCCATTCCAAGAGCTGACAGGTTGATAAAATGTTTAAGGGCACAATGTTCAAACAGAGAAAAAAATTAAAAATGTAATAATAAAGTTAAATGTAACTGTTTTAGAGCATAATTCTTCGGAGAGACGAGTTTTATGTGGGACCAGCATTTGAAGTAGCAGCAATCATTATTAACGGGAACCTCGAAGAGAGGAGATTTAAATCACCCAAGTAATAAAAGCTGAGCAAGGACTACTCGCACCTTGAAAGGCACTTGGAGAGAAGATTGCATACAAACGCAATTAAAACGATGCTTATAAAATACTAAGATGTTAATTGGGTTCAGTCCCAGAAGCCCCAGCAGTACAGTATGTCAGAAGTTAGCTGGTTTGAAGTTTAAAAAGAGTAGTTTAATTTGTACACCTTGTCCTAATTACGAAGCTTTCTGCAGCCCACGTATCTGGATGGTTTATGGTAGCTTGGAGCTTTGTAAAACAAACACACGCACCAGTTAATTGGGTTATGGCGATGGAAATTCGGGCTGCAGAATAGCAACCTCTCTTGCTGGGGTACCTTTACAGCTGGTAATGAACGTTCCAGCCACGTCAGGGGTACACTGATTTGTAAGGTGTGCTGTTTACAGCTTGGTGATCCTAGGGAGTTGAGACATAGGAGGCAGTGCCTTGGAAACAAAGAATCACACCAGATAATGTTCCCTCCCCACCATGCTCCCACCCCAGCTGGCCTGGCCTGGAATTTACAGCATTGCCAGCCTCACCCTCCAGCCCCTGCCCTTTCAAACACTCCAGCACGTCTGGGGCCAAATGCTCACATGAAAGACACAAGTGGGATGGCTGGCGACTGATGAGTGGTTCCTTCCAGTAGCCCTGCATCGCGGTGCACCTGGTGGGGCGTGATGTTTTTTCTCCTGCCCAGCAAATAAATAGGCGATGCTATCAAAAAACAGCATCATTAAATTGGATTAGGAGCGAAGACAGCTAAATCATTTTCCAGGAGTCCTACAGGATTGTGCTGGCCACAGTGGGGTTTCTAACCATGTCGTGCCTGGCACCAGCAAACCTCCTTCATGAGGGAGGCTGTAAAAGGCTGATCACAGGTTTACAATTGGCCCTAGTCTCTCTCTCTCCATCCCTTCCACTTCCAGCTGCTAAATATGAATCCTTCATAAAGCGAAATGACAGCACCAGGCCTTTGAATGCTACCCCAGCTAAATCACCCATCACTAGCAGATGTCACTACCAGTCATCAGGCGGAAAAGCAGTCGGTGGAAATGGTAAACATCCCAGCTTCTGCGAAAGCAACAGCGCCCCCTATTGGTCATTGGCTGTGAGTGGAAGACAAATGTCATCTTCCAGCCACATTCCATGGTTCTGCCAGCCCCAGACAGCAGTGGCCCCAAGCAAACTGGATAAGGTTGCTAATATCCTAACTGCCTCTTCTCTTCCTGCTATATGTGCCGAGCCTTGCTCCTTACAACCATAAGGAAATAGCCAATAAATGAAGGAACCCTGAGGAGGTGACGTCATAGAATGTTCCCTAACCCAGGGTTTGCAACTTAAGAGGAAATTGCAAGGTGGTAGACCTCACGTTACACAGAAGGGAAAAGGAAGGCTTGGGGAGCCAGGTGCCTCACACAAAGGTCTATTCACCAAGTCCGTGATCTTTAAAACTCCTTGGACTTTGAGACTAAGCTTTTCAATGTGCCAAGCAGTCTAAGGCACATTAGCATCTATGGCCCCTCTTGTCAATGAGCTGATATTTGAGACAGGCCAAGGCTAGTCATTTCCCTTGGGTAAAGGGCTGGTCTGCAGGAGAGGTTAAGTAGGAAACAGTGGTGCATCTTTGGATCGTATTAGGATTGTTACACACAGCAGTTATCTTCCTGTACTTGAAAATTCAGAATTAAAAATATTTACATTGGGCCTGGGGAGATTTCTGCCAGTCAGTCCTTGCTGTGCTGAGTTTGCTCCTGCAAAACCAGCAAGAAGAGCCAGGCATAGTGGTACCTACTTGTGATCCTATCACTAGAGACTTGGGTCTCACTGGACAGCCAGTATAGACTAATTTGTAAATTTTAGGTTAAAGAGAAACTCTGTCTCAAAAATCAAAGGTGGGTGGAACCTGAGGAACAGTACTCGAGGTTGACCTCTGGCCTACATAGGAATGCATACACATGTCTATATGACAATACACATATACATACAAAGAGTATGCGGCTCCTGACAGTCTCTCAGCCTGCAGGGAAGGATGTTCATGTTAACCGTGTTCAGGCAGTCTAGAGCAAGGGCTTGGCCTGGGCTGGGCGTAGTGCTTTTGTGATGGTCATACCAGCACCTGGGTGGCCTCTGCTATGATATACATTCTCTATAAGCCAAAGACAACTATCTCATCTACGGAGGTAGTTGTGAGGGCTCAGGGAGATAACGCAGGGAAAGTATGTAGAACCCTGTGTGGAACATCATAAGCTCTAAATGATGCTACTTAGGACCACTGCTAATGCTGTCTTCTCTCCATGGATGAGCAACTGATGTTAGGAGAGGTAATGTGATTGAGGATCTGTACACACATGCACATACTGCACACGTGCACACATGAACACATATATAGAGAAGGGAAATCCAATTCAAACCCAAGAGCTCTGATTCCCAAGGTCAAGGTCATGATCACTTCTGGAAGCTTATCATCCCGAGGTGAGCACCCTCTCCCATCTGAGCACTTGTCTATTCCACCTAGGTCTCCAAGCCATAAAGTGGAGGGAGAATAAGAGGGGCATTTGAGAACATAAACAATGCCTGAAATATCAGGAATCCAGGACTGGGAATCTGGAATATCCATAGACACAGCACTCGGGTGCTAATAACAGCCTGGCTAGGTCCCGACCCTGGATAATGACAGACGTAAGATGTTGCAAGGAGGATTCTCTGCACTCCAGAGATGCTGTGGTTCCAGCCTGAAATTGACTTTGAGGTTAAATTAAGAAGTGAGAACACCCCAGCAACCCCAGCCTCTCTGGCTCCAACAACCCCAAGGCAGATGGGTTATTTTTATTATTTATTATTTGTTGATGGATATTCAAAGTCATCAGTCAGGTCTTCCCTCGGGCAAGGAAGCCTGGGAGAAATGGCACTAGAAATCTTCAGCTTGCTTCCCAGAGCCACTGGAGAGCTAAAAGTTATTAAAGTACACTTTGCTGTTGCTATCTACTCTTCAGGGTGCTTGACCCTACATCTGACTTCAGGCTCCTGCTGTCCCTGCAGTACAGGCTACAGAAAGTCGAACAAATTGCAAAGAGGGACTCCGGGGATGGGCGAGGAGGAACTGATGGGAAGCGGGATGCCAGGGATGTGTTGGAATGGGGATTTCACACCCTTGTTTGGACTCTCGCTGTCTTGCTGCACTCCAGAAAGACTAGACCCGGGGAGAGCAGATGACGAAGGAATTGCCCCACTACAGCTGTCAGTGACAATAGAGATAAGGCCAGCCACATTTTATCATCGGGTGAATACTGGCCACATCCCTTACCAGGAGCTTTGATTTTTTTTTTTAACCTCAACTCTGATTCACAATTAGAAATGTTTTTACAAGATGCTCCTTGGTACACTTGAAACAGAAACAAAAATTTCACTCCAGGGTCAGCGTGATAGCTCAGGGTAAAGGCTACCAAACCCAGCAACCTGAGGACCCGAGTTCAAATGGATGACTACAAGTTGTCTTCTGAGTTCTACATACATGCTGTGTACATACATACACACACACACACACACACACACACGCACGCACGCACAAGTAAGTAAATAAAATGTAATGACGTTTTTAAAAATAATTTCACACTTTATCAGATAACATGTCATCCAACACTTCCTGTAACCTATAGAGTCACATGGACACACATACAACTCTCCACAGAAACCCAAAAACTCAGCTTCATTGGTCTTCGGCCTTGGGACTCACAATACCTGTGAATGAAGTCGTGAAATCGACATCATAAGGAGTATTACTCTTTTCCATGTTAAAGTTGTCTCAGACCTGACTTCTGCAAAACTATTGAAGTTATCCCAGACCTCAGAGTGTCTGCAGATGACCAGCTCCACGGTGCCTCAGAGTCTGTGATGGTTTAACTGTATGTGTCAGTGACTTGATCCTGGAGTACCACTGTTCAGCCAAAGAGTGGCTACAAAGGTACTGGGTGGGTGTGATGTACAACCAGTAACCTTTATTCAAAGGACATTCAGCACGATGACATACATGAAGTTTACTCAACCAGTTGAATACTTTAAGTAAAGACATCTGTTGTCAAAGTCTGCTTCAATACAAAAGGGTTTCGCATGACTCGGTGAATAGAAACAGAACCTGCGATGAGCAGTTCGGGAAAACCAAATGATGAAATGTATGCCTGTTACAGTCCTGCTGCTTGACAAACAACTTTCAAATTAACGGGACGGGAATGACTACTAGATAGCAGTGCGCATGTGTCTGAAGTCTTAAATCAAAATCAATCTGACTAAAGCTTGTCAAGTCACTCACATTTACAACGTGTGCATAGCGTTCGTGTGGTGTTTGGATGAGACTGCTCCCAATAGACTTGTAAATTTGGTCTCCGATTGGTGGGATTGCTTAGAAAGTATCTGGACGTGTGGTCTTGTAGGAGGAGATGTATCACTGAGCTGGGCTTTGAGATTTCAAAAGCCCACACTAGTCCCAGTTAGCTCTCTCTGCTGTGTCAACATTCTGCTTCCGTGCCACGCTTGCCTGCCTGCAGCCGTGACACTCACCATAATGACCGTGGATTCTCACCCTCTAGAGCTGAGAGCCCCAGTAGGTGATTTCTTTTATAAGGTGCCTCGCATGTAGTATTGTGTCATGGCAATAGAAAAGTAACTAAAACTCTGTGTGTGTGTGTGTGTGTGTGTGTGTGTGTGTGTGCGCCCATGCCTGTCTTTGTGTGTGTGCGAATTTATATGTCTGTGTGTGTGTGTGCTTGTGTGTGTGTATGTGTCTGTGTGTATGAATGTTTGCGTCTGTATGTGTGTGTCTGTGTATATGTGAGTGAATGTGTGTGAATGTGTGAATGTGTGTGTGTATGTGTGTGTGTGAGTGTGTGCATCTGTGTGTGTGTCTGTGTGCGTGAATGTGTGTGTGTGTCTGTGTATGTATGTCTATATTTGTGAATGTATGTGTGTACATATTATGTGTTTATGTGTCTGTGTGTGAATGTGTTATCTGTATATGTATGTGTGAATATGTGTGTCTGTGTGTGAATGTATGTGCCTGTGAGTATATGTCTGTGTCTATGTATGTGAATGTGTGTGTCTGTGTGTATGTATGTCTGTATGTGTGAATATGTATGTGTGTACATATGTATGTGTTTATATGTGTGTTTGTATATGAATGGGTGTGTGTGTGTGTGTGTGTGTGTGTGTGTACGTTTGTTTGTGTTAGGTAAGACATTGTGAAATAAACCACTGAAGGTGAAAGCTGATGTACACCTGCTTTAGTCATAGATGGCTAAGGACACCCAGATGCCAAATATGTATTAACATCTGGAATTAAGAATCTGTTTTCATTTTAGCACTTTTTTTCATTTTTAGCATTTTTAGCACTTTTCTCTCTTGAAAAAATTTTTAGAAATGGTCACCATCAGCTCAGTGGTGACATTTTACAAGTTCGGAAACTTCTAGGGAAAAGGTCTACCTCCTTCAACATAAACTCAACAAAAGTTTTAGGTCTGCAAGTTTGAACTATCCCCCAGATATGCTGGGGATCATTTCTCCATTGAGTTCTGCTTCTCAACTGAAGCACTTCCTGAGCACTCCCTGAAGCTGGCTTCCTGCCTCACTCCCCCATGCCCCTTTATTCTGTTTTCCTAGCATTTACCCCTGTCTGATATTATCGCCTTCATTTATGTATTCGGTTATTTGCCTCACTGTCCAGTTCTGCACATAGAATACAAAATCCATGAGCATATAAAGTCCCCAAGATCATAAAATCCACGAAGACATGAAACCCATGTTCTGGTTCATCCTGTAGACTCCAGGCCTTTAACATAGAACCTGCCGACATGTTGGTGCCCAGCCATTTCACACCGATTTAAAAGGTTTTAACCACATATGAGTATTTATAATATTTAAATGCTACAATTTATACCTCCCTACCCCAAGTCGATCGGTAAACATTTACCAGCACTCTACTATCGTGTATACTAAGCCCTACAAGCTTCGCCGCTCCACCCAAACAAATCAATTTTGCTTTCACTAAAGCAAGGGTACAGTGGCTTCTGAACCCAAACACATCTGCTATTGCATAAAGCTGACCTGGGAGCGTTGAACAACCAAGAGGAGAAGCATAGCGATGACGACACACTGTGGGACACATTCAGAAGAACCGAGAGTGATTGCTCATGGCGCACAGGCTGAAAAAGAGCCGCCAGAAATAAGGAAATCAAGTCAGTGTTTTGTCCCCAGAAACCAAGAACAAACTGAACTACCAAGAAGAAGAGATGGTCCATTTCATCAGGCTGCCTAAAGCTGTGATTCAGGGCCAGAGTCTTCATTTGACTAGAGAGATGGCAAGATGCCTGCATTTCTCTATGAAGTAGAGACCATGACTATATGTGCCTATCTGTTGACACCTCATCTTTGGGGGTTCTCTGTACCCATAAATATATGTAATAGATACTTAGTTGTGAATATCATATGTATCCTGTAAATATCATATACACAGATGTCATATATCACATATATATCAACACACCTTGCTTTTTCTCTGGATAATCATCACCAAGAGAATCTCAATAATTCTCTGGTAGTACTAACCTGAGAGAAGACATATGAGAAACATTCAATCATCAATCATAGACCTGACAGCATTAATCTTGTGTTGGGGTCAGTTGGTTTCTGCAGCACTATTCAACTGAGAATGAAGACTTCTTTTAGGGCTGGGCTTGTCAAATGTCTTCCTGTTTTTATGCCTCAACTCATCTGGATTCCAAGAGATGTCTCTGGGGCTATAACAATCAATGACTTGATGACTTGGTGACTGAGGTATCATGGACTTTCCCCATACCCTTTTATTGTGGGGCATAAGCCAGGGGTCCACACTAACCTCTCTATTTTCTCTTCTATAAGTATTAAGCTACACTATTTTAAGTGTCTCTTTTAACCCTAAACTTGTTTCTGTACTATGAGCTGCCTCAGTACTTCTCAGAAATGTATAGTTCCAGTAACTATTTTCTGTAGAAATGAATGGAGAAGGTGCAGTCCATATCCTTGGCACCATGATCCTACTAGAAGGGAAGCAGCCAAATGAAAACACAAGTAAACAACAACCAAGGATAATTAATATCAGACCAGACTTCATAATTCATGGACTCTGACTGAGGACACTCTCTTAGACCTCCTCTGTAGATGATCCATTACTGTAAACTCTAGAAGGACCTCATATATCAGTCTCTACTCCATTATGACCCTACCCCACGGACAGTGTTCTAACAAAGCAACCAAATGTTCCTTCCTTGCCTTCGGCATCTCACTGGCCACAATTCTCTCTGGAATGGACCCCGTCAGTGCAATAAAATAAAGAGATGATTTACATCAATTAAGTTTCTTTGGTGGCAACAGAAATTGACTCAACAGAGTGAAGCAATTACTGGAGCTTTACCATGAGGCCTGCTGGTTAAACCGAGCAAAGGAGAGACAAGAACATAGTAGCTAGAGATACAGTGACTGACTCAGGTTTTCCTCAAGAGCACTTCAGCTCTGTGATGTGCTCCTTCTGTTCCATAGCTCTGCATGTCTTAAGGAGAGGGGTATGTGTCTGCATGCATGTATGCACAGGTGTAGAGACCATATGTACTTGTTTGTACATATGTGTGGAAACTAGAGGCCTCTGTCACTCCCTGCTCTGTTGCTGAACTCAAATCTCAGATTTGACTAGATTGGTTTATAAGATAGGTTTATTAGCAAGCTCAAGGGATACCCCTGTCTTAGACTTCTCAGTGCTCACACCACCTGGCTGTTACACAGATGCTGGAGATCAAACTCAGGTTGCCATGCCCGTGCAGCAAGCACATTGCCAGCTGACCTAGTTCCTCAACCCCTCTGTGTGTCTTAGTTCAGGGTCCAAAGGAAGGAGCGAATCCTCCTTGGCCTGTTATAAGCTTTGAGTCATAAACTTACCCTTAGAGTTCAAGAATCAGGTAGTTTCTTCTAGAAAGATGAGGTATACATGTCACACGTGTGTTTCCGTGTGTGTGTGTGTGTGTGTGTGTGTGTGCGCGCGTGTGTGTGTGTGCTTAAAAATAGTATGCGGGCTGGAGAGATGGCTCAGCCGTTAAAGGCTAGGCTCACAACCAAAAAATAGTATGAATACTTATTTGTGAATAGAATGTACATATATGATGTATTTGTGTGTCTTATACTATTATTCACTGTATTCACACTGTGAGTTTATAAGGACATATATTACTGGGCACAGATTGGGGAGCGCCACACTCAGAGGACAGTCTACAGTGTCAGGTAGGCAGTGCTTTGAAATGTCTCTATGGTGGTTTTGGAATTTGGATGCCCTTCTGTACCAGCCGTATAACTAGCCAAATGACCTATCCCGGGGCTTTATTTCCTCTCTCCTACAAAATGAGAATACGAACAGCACCTCCTGAGGTAACTCTGAAGATGAGATGAGGCATGTATGCGGCAAGCGGTGTGAGTGGCACAATAACCTGAATACATGTGAGTTAATATTCTCCCCATCTTTTTATCCCTGTGTTGTTCAGAAATAGGTCAAAAGCAAGTCAAAAAAGACTCTTCCTCTCCCAAGAGCATCTATATTAAGGAAGTTACTCCCCTCTTGTTCCCAGGAGGTTATTCCCACTCTTCCAACCCCAAGGGCTTAGCTAATGAACTTCTTCCTGCTGGAATATCCTCCCGTCTGCTATCCCACACCTACACTGCGTCTGTATCTCCTGTAAAGTGGAGATTGAATCTATCGGTCCTACAGATTTCACCAGCCACTGCGGGTCTCACTCATCCCTCTTCTCCCGAATGACAGCAAACCTTACAGAGGAAAAGGTAACTAAAAGCAAGAGCTGTGGTCCATTCCCCGGTGTGCTGTATTGTGAAAGAGTCTTAGACCATATCCAGAGTCCCCGGGAGGAGCACTGAACAGAGATAGGAAGCAAGATGTGAGCAGGCATGGGTGTAAGGAGCAGGTTGTGGCCCCATCGACTGCCTGACGATGCTATGTGAGCCTTTGAATACTTGTTGTGTTGTCCTGTCCTGTGAATGCTTCATGTGAGCTCCTTCTAGAATTGATCCTGTCTAAAGGAAATGCAGGGACAAAGAGTGAAGCAGAGACTGAAGGAAGTGCCATCCAGAGACTGTCCCACCTAGGGATCCATCCCATCAGCAGACACCAAACCCAGACACTATTGTTAATGCCAAGAAGCACTTGCTGACAAGATCCTGGTATAGCTGTCCCCTGAGAGACTCTGCCAGAGCCTGACAGATACAGATGTGAATGCTCACAGCCAACCATTGCACTGAGTACAGGGGACCCAATGAAGGAACGGACTGAGGGAGCTGAACCCCATAGGAATAATAACAATATCAACCAACCAGACATGCACCCCCGAGCTCCCAGGGAGCTAAACCACCAACAAAAGAGTACACATGGAGGGACCTTTGGCTCCAGTCACATATGTAGCAGAGGACTGCCTTATCTGGCATCAATGGGAGGGGAAGCCCTTGGTCCTATGGAGGCTTGTTGCCCCAGTGTAGGGGAATGTTAGGGCAGTGAGGAGGGAGTGGGTGGGAACACCCTCATAGAAGCAGGGAGAGAAGGTCTGGGATAGGGGGTTTATGGAGGGGAAACTGGGAAGGGGGATAACATTTGAAATGTAAATAAATAAAATAACCAATAAAAAAGAAAGAAAACCAGGAATCATTCCTCGCCCTCTTTATTAATGCATGTACTGTATCTAACGTGATGTTGAGCACAGCCATGGGATCAGTCAAGGCTCATGGGAGGGCTGAATCATTCTTTGTCTTGTAGCCAAAAAGCATGAGGTCACACAGTACACAGGCAGGAACATCTAGGGATGCTGAGCTAGCACATTCCACAGGGCAAATCAGCCTCACACTTTTATGGAAGGAAATATGGGAACAGTGGTGCAATCATGGCTGCTGACTCAAACCTAGATTAGACTCCAACTAGCTGTAAACAGTCATATAACCACACCAAGTCTACTGTCTGGCCAAAAAAAAAAAAATGTTAATATTACCCATGATACATATCTGTTGAGAAGATTTGAAACCATCACACATATAGAAGACTTGATGCAGATGCTGTAATGGAAGAAACCATGTCTGAATTTCACCTTAAGATGCCAACAGGGATTTGATAAGAAGTCAGAGATACAGAGATACGGTCGATGATGTCATTCTGCAATTCTGTGGTCCAGGAAAATATACAGGTTCACACTCATGGTTCCCTGGGTCATTCACAAGGAATCCCCTCTACTCACCTACTTGGCCTTCGGTGTGACTGCCCACAGGACGTGCTCTGCACTCCATCTCCCCACCAGCCCAAAGACTCTCCTTCAGAAGGAAGGGTGGATGAGGAATCGAGACAAGCTTCCCGCAGAGTCAAGCCCGAGTCTCTCGAGCCAATACTACATATGTTTGCACCCCTGTCAGCCTCACCAGAGACCCTGGATTACCTTTGCTGGTGTGATTTCCTAGGGAAATTTGGAGGATGAAAATCACTAAGTACCGAGCATCACTTAAAATCAGGCTTCCCTTTAGAGACCCAAATCAAGTTAGGACCAACAACAAATTTCAAAACATACAGAGAGCGCTTTAAAAACAGTAATGAAGAAGGCTTGAAGGAGGGCAAACGTTCAGGGCACTGGCTACTCCTCTAGATGACCCAGGTTTCAATCCGACATAATTACAGGTCCAAGGGATATAGCACCTTCTTCTGGTACCATGCATGTGTGTGGTACACATACATAAATACATACATACATACATACATACATACATACAGGCATATAGACATACATACAGGCACACATACAGGCATAGACATACACACATACAGGCAAAATACCCATACACACATTTACTGGGTACTTGCTAAGTGTTACATGTGCAGGAAAAACTTAGTAGACAAAGCCATACTTAAAACCACACCTCCAAGAAAAACATAAACTACCACTTTCCTCAAATGTCCAGAAAAACTCAGTGATTACCTTAAGTACTGTGTTTCGATGGTAATTAAACTTCAAAGGCACATTACTGACCCCTGGGCTGTATCTATCCTGTCAAACAATGAGTCTTCAAAAGTCCAGGGAGCAGAGTCGCCCAGCAAAGAAGCTCCCCTTTTTCTTCCAACGCCCCCTAGAGATTTGCTCCTAGATCGTTCATTAGCCCTGGCAGGCCTCACTCAGTAAATCAGCACCCGGCACTCGATGAGAATATAGTTATTACAGTTGCTGCATTGCACGATGATCGTGCCATTTGGAAATGTAGGTCTAATTAGCCTTGAGCTGTAGAAGATCTGAGTGTGGTAGTTTCATTTTGGCTTAATGCTTGGTGCCTGGTGTAAAATCTGAATTTATTACTCTTTTTTTAATCATTTCTACATAATTCAACCAGCCGTATCAAAACTACTGTGTGTTATAGACTTTAAAAAGCGATTCCCCGTAGGCGTTTTAAGGTATCGGATCTATTATGGGAAGATATATATTTGACAGCATTCTGTTTATGACTCAGTTCCGCTACATTGTTCATGAACCCAGTGAAAGATGTTCACAGTGGTAAGTAACTCTTTATTCCAGGAAGGAAAAATGTCATGCAACTAACTCGGAGAAATGCCAGAAACTGTGCTGCACAGTTACAGAACTAATGGGTGAGCACCACGCTTACTCCATCAAGACCATCACAAATAGACTGTTCAGTGCCACAGAACTCCATACACGTTGCCTCCAAAATATTTTCCACTAACAGCAGTACATCTCATACTGTCAGGCTGCCTTCTAAGCATTTATGTTTATACTCATCGACTGGCAGTGCTTTTCAACCTTGGTTAAAGAGGCTTCCTTGTGCAGTGGCCTGCGGTTAATGCAGAGACTCAAAACCTGTCAAAATTCTGAGAACAAGAAGGCCAGTACTCAGTAGGACATCTGCATCACAAACACCCTTCAGAGACTCCGGGAACATCTTTGGAAGAAGCAGCAGAATGAATGTAAGAGCAGAGGGTGAAGAAGGGTGCTGTGAGATGCTGTCTTCTGCATATGGCCAGGGAGCTCATGAATTATAACAGATTTAGTTACCTGTACAATATCTATATAAGATTAAGCCCATAGACAGACATGACAGAGTGGATCTAGGAAGCACACAAGAGTCCCCTCCCCCAGGTAAGGAGCTATTGTCAATTAATGATAACTGGGAGACAGGAAATAGTTCTTTAGGGTATAGCCACTAATAATAAGCAAATAATAATAATTAGCCCATAATAAGCAAATAATCAGAAATCCATGCTCATGCAATTAACCATAATAATTCTGAGTAGTCATTTAAACACATATATACACAATACACCATACACCCATGCACACAACACATGCACAGACACCACACCATACACAGGCACAGCACACACATATACACCAAACCATAGACACACACAACACACATACATATATACCACACAATGCACACACACACACACACACCACAGTGCACACACACACACTACACATGCACACAATACACACACATTACACCATACACACATACAGCACACACATACCACACCATACACACACAACACACACATGCACACAACACACCACACACACATGCACACAACACACCACACACAAAAAACATACACATACACACCATATCATACACATACACATACACATACATACCACACAATGCACGCACACATACACACACACACACACACACACACACACACATCAGAGGGGGAAATATTGGGAAGAAGGGTTCTAGAGGGACAGTGAAGTGAGGAGAAGGAAGGATGAATATGATAAAAATATATTATATATATATAATTATCAAAAAATGAATGACCTTTCAAAAGTAGCATTTGTACAGTAGATGATTTGTGTTATAATACTGAACATTTCTAAGAACATAATTCATGCTGTACCTCTCCTCTAAACCCTGCCTTGGAGGACAGTTATTTAAAGTAATCCATTCTAAATTGTTGTTGTTGTTGTTACTGTCCTCTTTGTGTCATTGTGTTCAGCTCCTTTCCCTAGCTGTTGAAGGGAACCTTGGTCAATTGGATCCCCTAACACACAGGCAAAGTTGCGAGCACTACCTCCTACTTATACCTTGATTACCCATGCAGCTTTGGTCTCCCTAGAGCTTCTCATAGTCACATCCCAGGTCCTAAGGATGTGACTCGGCCATTCTCTGCTCAACCCTCACACTGGCTTTATTTTAAGGATTGTTCTACAGCCCTTGGATACTCCTAACCATCTGTATGGAACCTGAGCCCAGGTCCAGGGTCCCGAGGAATTGTACCTTTCTGGGTTGTGTTGTTAGTATTACTCAGTTCCTGAGCATTCTATCTGTACCAGCCTTGTATAGTCTTGGATGCTGTGCCTCTCAACCAAGTCCTCCCCATCCTTTAGAATGGCAAAATATAGGGTTGGTGCAAGTGTCGTGAGGAAGCTGATATAGATCCATGACCTTACTCCTGCCCTCAGGAATCTGCTTATGTGTGACAGTAGTGTTTACTCCACTTCCTGGTGGATATTGTTACTTAGAGGTGAAAGCACCCTGATTAAATAGCTGGAAATAGGAGACTCTCCCACCTTTGATGCATGGAGATCTGTAGCGGAGAAGCAGCAGTGGCTTGAGAAGAAGACCAAGAATTGTTCTTTCATTGGATAGTTCAACTCATTGTGTATTTGTAGTTCAACTACATGGTTGCTCTTGAGACCAGGGAACGTGTCTAATTTTCTTTGTTCGGATAAAGAACATAAAGGATAGAGTCAAACACCTTGACTCTGAAAAGCCAGGCATGACAGAACATACTTGTAATCCCAGGGTTGGAAAGGTGGAAACAGGCAGATCCCTGGGACTTACTGGCCAGACAGCTTAACCTACTTGGAAAGTTTCAGGCCAGTGAGAGACCCTGTCAAAAAGGACAGGGTGTGGTTTTCTTATTTGCAAATGTGTTTTGTAATAAAGTTCAAAATAATTTTTTTAATTTAAAAGAGAGAAAGGGATAGAAGGCGAAATGAGGGAAAAAACGGAAAGAAGGTGCCTGAGGAGTGGCATCTTTCACCTGCGTACTCATATGACTCACATAACAGAGAGAGAGAGAGAGAGAGAGAGAGAGAGAGAGAGAGAGAGAGAGAGAGAGAATACAGTCTCTGTCACTTACTAAATGTGTGGCCTTGAGCAAATGGTTAAATTTCTTTTAAAAGGAGGGATTTGGAGACATGGTTCAGTAGCAGAGCCTTTCTCCATGCCTGAGGCCCTACGCTCAATCCCCAGTTACCATCAAAACAGGGGTGGAGGGAAGCAAAACAGCGCCTGCCTATGGAATCGTCATAAGAGGACACAGATGGTCATGCAGTCAATTGCTTAGCATAGCACCCTGGAGCATCGCTGAACTTTGTAAGGCATTTCTTAGTCTGGAAAATATGCATCTATCTAGAACACATTTGATAGGGAACAAAGTTAGTGAAATTAATATATGGCTGAGGAAATAAAGACAGGAATGAATAAGTAACAACTTTCCTTGCCTTTGGTTTCTAGGGCATAAACCTTGGGGTACTGAGAACAGACTCATCTTGTAATATCATATAGCTCTTAGATTTATGTATTGTATTTTATGTGCTGTCTCCATTGCATCTGTGTGCTGCACACTGTGTAACACATACGTGCTTGGTGCCTGCAGAAGGGAGAGGAGGGGGTCAGATTACCTGGAACTGGAGTTACAGAGGCTTGCGAACCAATTTGTAGATGCTGGGAACTGAACGAAGATCCATTGCGAGATCAGCAGGTACTTTTAACTGCTGAGCCATCTCTATGACCCCTCGTAATACTCTTAGATAGGGTGGTTCATAATGGGTTTAGTAATTCCTTTTCTGGTATTTGTGGCTTGTATTTGTTTTGTTGTTATTATTGTTGTTGTTGCTGTTCAGAAGAAGCCTATTCATAAGCTTTACTGAACCAGTATGTTAATAAATGTACTTTTATGTGTAGGTAGATGTTTTCCTAATATTAAGCCCGTAATTAGCATCTTCGCCCATATACAGAACAGCACTGGGCCAGGCTTTATCTACCTTTGAAGGAGTTACGGACAACTGTGTATCTGCAGCCAGGCTTCTAATCAAGAACAGGAAGGAGTTGAGCTGAGCTTTTCCAGAATATCCTTGCCAAATTTTCCTGTCAGATGTACTATCAAAGGAGTTATCATCATAATCACCATAGAATTTAAGCTTAGAAAACAGGAAGAATGAAGGGGGAGTTGGCCGACAATGAACACGAATGGGATCAAGGTCTAGAAATTCTCAAGCCAACAAAATGTGGCTATGGGTCCAATGGAAGTGGAGAAATAGGAAAATGGCTTGGCCTACAGTACATTTGCTACAGGTGTTCCGATTAAAGGGAGGGGATAGGGAAATGGCTCCACCTGGTATGCATTTGCCTCACAAGCATGAGAATCTGAGTTCAGATCCCCACAACCCGTGTGAAAAAATGGGCATGGTGATGTAGTGCTGTAACCCTGGTAACGGAGAGCTGGGAAGCAGAAACTGGCCAATCATACAAGCATGTCATCAACTAGCATGGCCTAAATGACAAAGTTCCAGGCCAGTGAGAGATCCTGTTGCAAACAAAAGGTGGGAACATCTGAGGTGGTCTCTGACCTCTATATGCACGTGCGCGCGCGCGCGCGCACACACACGCACACACACACACACGCACACACACACACACAAAATACACACACTCAGAGACAAACCTGCATTTTAAGGGGGGTGTGAGTATAAAGTAAGATTACTGGCTTCCAGGATTTTAGAACTAGCATAGATTCAGATTCTGATAAATTTGGGGAATGTCTACTAAGAGTGTGGCAAGGATAGAAGAGATTTTTGTAAGAAGCTGTTAGAGACAAGATCTGAGAAGGAAACTGTAGAACAGACGATCTACCTGAAGGACAAAATGACACGGATGATGGATGAGTACAAGTAAAAGGCATCTCTGAACTCAAAACTGGAGTCCTAGTGTATGAGAGGGAAGGAGAATGTTAGACATTAGCAGAGAGGAGAAAGCAGAGTACTCCAGAAGACAGGGCCATGCTTTAAAAATAGCATAGGCTACACCAACTCTATTCCACCGCATAGCTCCAAGGCGCTGGACAGGCCATGGTACAAGCAAGGATATCAGAGTGCAGATGGATGAGATGTTCTGGGGTGCATTTTGGAAACAATGAAGACATCTGGAAGTTAGAAAGAAATCAATGGGGATTCGTCACCTTGTGCCCTATAAGCAAGTCACACTAGTGCTGTGAAGTTGAGTTGTGATGCGCCAGCAAACACACAGAATTCTGTTGGCCTCAAACGTGAATACACACTTTTCAGTAAGTTCGAGGCTTACTTTCCCAGTGTCTTAGGAAAGGATAGCACTTTCATTCTGACTTTAAACTCAACTGTAGGCTGTTGACAATGATGGTATTAGCTTTTTCAAAAAAGAGTGTCAATCTTGAGAATTTGGCAGAGAGCATTGCACCGAGGCCCAGAGAGCTCTGGATCTTGGGTTCCATCTTCGGTTCCTCGCATTTCCAGTTGGCTCTTTTTCTATGCTATCAAGTGAATTCATGTGTTAGCCATTCATTATTCGTCAACAGCATCATTGCCTCGGCTCTGCAGCTTCTTGTACATATAGTACTGTGCGTGCCATATCAAATGTATGAAAAAGCTTCTCCTTCTCGTTCTTGCCCAGCAAGAGAAAGTAATAGTGGTCTTTTGGTCCTTTGAAGTGAGATAAGGGGTGTGTATCTGGGGGCGGTGAGCAAAGCACAGAGCTGTGGGAGCAGTAAACAGAGGTGCATTAGGTCATTTGAATCTTGATTTTTCTCAATGTCTAATTTGAACACAGAGGTTTGATAAACACACAGAGAGAGAGAAAGAGAGAGAGAGAGAGAGAGAGAGAGAGAGAGAGACCCCTCATCTCACTTCAAAGGACCAAAAGACCACTATTACTTTCTCTGAGAAATGTCTCTTGTAAGATAGATCAAATCCTTGACAGACAGAATTCTACATAGTGCATTCAAAAGTCTCTTCCTTGTAGGGCACTTAGCAACCTTTGGGCCACCTATTTGCCACAAATACATCATAACTGCTACCCATTCTTGATGGGAACACTTAATTCTCTTCCTTTTCATGTGTGTGTGTGTGTGTGTGTGTGTGTGTGTGTGTGTGTGGTGTGTTACAAATGTGAGCTTTAGTGTAAGTATACAACACACAGCATATGTCCACTCCACGGACAATGTCAGGTATTGGCCCCCACTTTCCCCATTGAGACAGGCTCTCTCTTGTTACTCAGGGCTGTCCACTATGCTGACCAGACTGAGAGTTCTATAAACCCTTACATCTTGGGCTAGAAGAACTGAGATTGTTTTCAGAGCCACTGTACACATGACTTTTACATGGGCTCTAGGGATATGAACCCGTGTCTTCAAACTTGCATGAGTACTTAGCCCACTGGTTCATCTCCTAACCACTCCTCTTCCTTGATATTTATCACACTCTGGGGTAAGATCTGACCCCATATGTATCATCTTCATAGGAAATGAAAGCTCATCTTCTTGACTCCCAAAGACAAAGCAGGGATGGCACCCACTTTCCTGAAAGGTGTCAGCTTCCCAAAGCTGAAAAGCCCTATCTGAATCCTAGGCTGTCTCCACCCTTCTCTCAGTCTAAGATGCTGTGGCAAATGATGGGGCTGGTGGTGAACAGGAACCACAGGATGAATGCTCTGTGTTTTCTGGGACAAAAGCTCTGAGTTTTCTGGGACAGGGATGTAGAAAATGCTTCAGACATCAAGGGTTTAAGTACTGCCAAGCTGCTAGGCAGTAGCTGGATTCTAGATACATATTTAAGGTGGTAAAAGTCAGCAATGCTAATGGTTAGGCAAGAAAGAGAAGGGGGAAGATCCCTAGAACAGGACCATACTTGATTCTCTTGTGTCTTATTCTACTTTTCAAAAGCAGTTAGTTGCTTTGAGCTAGGCATGAATTTCCTAGAAGGGAACATGGTATATTTTGAAAGCTGCTTTGTCTCTAAAATAGCATGACTGTGTTGTGTGAGTTTTCCTGGGTCAGTAGAAACAAGCCTCTATCCACCCACCACCACCATCGCCTAGGTACCTACGAAGAGTCTCCTCTCTCCAGCAATTATTACCTGCTAATTTAACCTTGGGGAGAGTCCTTGAGAATCCTGGAACTTTCTGGAACTTCCCTAAGCCTCCTCAGCTTCCTGGAGAAGGTGATTACCCTCCCTCTGAAGATGGAATGTTACTGTTCAAAGGAAATGACCACACAACAGTGTGCACTTTCCTCAGAGTCAAGGGTGACAGTAGAGGGTCAGCTCCTCAACTCTCTACCATAGTTAGAAATGAGAATGCCGTTTGGATTAACACCTGCCCTGGGGGGTTGGGGATTTAGCTCAGTGGTAGAGCGCTTGCCTAGCAAGCGCAAGGCCCTGAGTTCGGTCCCCAGCTCCAAAAAAACACCTGCCCTGGGGAATAGCTGGGTGGCTCATTTCTAAACTAGCTCCCTATAGCTGCCAGGCTTCTGAGCTACACTGTAGATGCTCTACAGTAATCTACAGATGGGGAGGTAGATTTTCTCACTTTACTTACAGGGTTACAGAGCATGGTTCTCAGACACTTTAGTTATATTGGGCTACACTGTTCTGGTGCTTCCCCAAATTCTAAGACTCCCCATGAAAGACACTCTTTTCTTATCCATTAATTTCCCTCTAACTATGCACAGGCTTAAGAGAGCTCCCATTAAAATAAACTCCAGGATTGTCTGGGAGAAAAAAAAAATTGTTTAAGTGTCTTTTGTTTCTGAGTTAGCAGAGAGGCCTGTGGGGGGGAGAGAGGAGCAACTGGAATAAAAGCATCCTATGTCTCTAATTATGGCACCAATAATCCCTTTTATATTCTGGCGTTTTGTAGCGTGTTTATGGTTTTGTCTTGCTTCATCTTAAAGCTGAACAAAAGCTGGTTCGGACTGCGACAAACACACAGGGCCCCAGCCTCAGGCTTCACGGAAGGAGCTAAACAAACAGAATGCATGGGAACCCAATTTCTCAGATTAAGGATGACAATGGTGTAGAGTCCATATGTCTCAAGAAAATGGGAAATATTTTTTAAAAGTCTCTAGGGTGCCCCACCAAATCTGAATCATCTAGGACCCATGCAGTCCCTCATTTTTCATCCTCTGTGGAATGTCATATGGACCATGTACCCCACTTGTGCTCAAGATGGATGGCCAATTGTTTAACCCTGATGTTTTTAATTAATTAGGTCTCCACCAGCAAAGCTTTAAGTAAAGTCATTCAATTTAGACTTTGCTGAGTGGGGTATAGAAAATCAGCATTTATTACAATGTTTCATTAATTTTATTTTCCATATGCAGGAGACTGGGGCTTTGAAATCCTACAGATGCATTCTCCTTAGATAACATAAACCGTGAGGTTTATTATTTGAAGCAATTCTAAAACCTAAGCTTGAGTGTGTTTAGAGAAAACAAAGAAAGAACAACAGCAAAAAGTAATATATATATACATATAAGTGTTGGCTTTCCCCATCCCCACCGATAGAGAGATAAGGTAAGAATTTTAGGTTATCCGGAGGGTCTAAATACTTGTTTATAAGCTCAAAAATCAAGAAGGCAAGTCTCTTTCATTCTGAAAAATAAAGTGTTAGTTGAAGAGTGATTTTTTTAAGCCAACAAGGCAATCTGCTCATGCCCTACTCCCCTCACTTACCGACCTATTTGTTAGGTAGAGACAACAGTTGCCAAGCAGGACCTTATTGCTAGCGAGCTGACAAAATGCCAGCAGTCAGTAGCCTGCTCAGGGCCATGTGTGTGAGCTTGGCAGGAGTGTACTTTCTTTTAGTTCTTTGGAGCTGTGATGCTGGGCCTTCGTGTGGGACTGTGGGAGGTTGGAGGGGGCACTTCTTTTAAAGAGGTGTATTTTACTGCAGGCCATCCTAAAACTGAAAAGAATCTACCAGGAAGAAGCGAGGTGGTAAACTATTCCCAGGGTTCATGTTTTCTGGGAAAATAGAAAAAAAATGCCAACTTTCCCATTTCTAGTGAAAACTCCAAGCACTGACTGAAAAGAAAACACTTGTATAAGTATGGGTAGGACAGAGGCGACGCCCAATGTGAGGATCACAACAGGACTGGGCGGCAGCATTATAAAACTACCGTAGATGCAAGGACGCGATTCCTAAAAACCCTGGGAGAATGGTTATTTTCGTGGAAGGAGAGTGAGATGAGATGAGATGTACACAAAGTCTTTGAGGGTGACTAGTGGTTTTTAATCTCTTGGTCTTGTTGGTAGCTGCAGTTACGATAGAACTCATTAAACTACATTGCTGCTGGGCTGCCATTTTATGTGACGTTTTTCTCTTTGTTTGATTTAATGGTTAAGAGTTTGCAGGAAGGGCAAATCTACCCTTTCCTGTCAATGGGTGTCAAAGGCTGAGGAGGACTCCTCACATCCCATAAGAGATCTTATCAATGCTCCACCACAGGCATTATGTCAAAACATTTTGTAAGTAGCTCGATGTCTACTTTAAGCTGGTGATTTGGTTCTGCCCTGGACACTTTCAGGAGACACTCTGCTCCAAAATCGATATTTGTAAGAAGATATCTCAGGACATAAACCCATCCCCCAAGCCTAAAAAGTGACAATTGTCCTTTAAAGCTGAAGTCAGTCCCTTGCCTTCTCTAAACAGAGTGTGGTAGCAATGTGGCTATAGGAATCAGGGTAAGATTTTACCAGCCCAACAAACTGGTTATATAAAAAGCCAGACAAGAAATCCCATACCATTTAGGATCCCTTTCTTTAGTCATAACCAAATAGCAAACCTACGAACAGCTCAAAAAACCCTTCCAGGGCATGTGATAGGGCTTCGAGGTGTCGGACTCACTAATGCTAATGGGCAGGGTAACGATGACATTGAAGTTCTTGATTCTTACATATCCATACCCAGTCCCCTCCACAGCCTAGGCAAGTGTTGGCTGTGTGTGTGTGTCTTTCTGGTTAGATAATAAGGCCCTGGAATTTTCCTCGGATGAGCCCATCTTCCTCTCGGGCAGTTTGAAGTCAATGCTAACATCAAAGACAACGTTACCTTGGAAACAGTGAAGACTGCATCTCCAATCCCACAAGGTTTACCCACTCGGCCTTGTAATCCTCACCCCAAATCATTTCTAGAATTTTTAAATAATAAAGGTAATAAATGATTTTTAATGTATAGCTCAAAAGCTCCTGGTATCAATTTCTTTAAAACTGACCAGCCAAGTGCCATGAATCAAGGCAAAGTGAGGATGGATACAGAGACTGAGGAATGTGGTACCTAGAGAAGAAAAAGCTATTGGAAAAATAAAAGTCACCTACACATACTTAAATGCAGAGAGAGACGGAGATAGAGACAGAGAGATGAAGACAGAGAGACAGAAAGAGATCCCACCATAGGCACATAAAATTCAAGATACAGAGAATCTTATGGAGTCAGAACCCATCATAGGTCTGCCTGTCAGGAAATTGATACATGCAGGTCATGTTATTCCTTGATAACAGGACCTAAAATTTTATTTGTTTAGTTATTTAGCATACATTCAGACCTCAGGAACACAGACAGGACAAAGATAAGTGTAAATTTATTCACTGCCGAGACAGATGTGGACTCAACATTTGCCAATGAAATATTAAGGCAGGCCCCTGGTCAATCTTCAGTAAATGCTTTCTTCAGTTATAAAGAAGAAAGAGAAAAGGGAAAGAGAAAACAGTCCTATTCTTTGTAAGATGCTCTGAGGTCTGTATAGGGCAATTAGAACTTCCACAGTACTGTGTAGCCAACACAGGAAGTCCAAGAAGAAAGATGGTAGCCCCAAGGTGCCAGTGAAGTCATATGCATTTGAACCCCGTAGTATGAGCTAATGCAGCTTAATGTTTAAGTCAATGTTGGCTGTATTCATTATTTGGGTTTGTTTCTTACAATCTAAATGGAGTGTTAATTAGTACAACTACACAGGAAGTTTGTGGCAGAGATAAGACCAGAGCTCAGAACTGCAAAGGCAAACTCTGTACAGCTGCATTTTCAGAGACTGAGTTAGGGCTACCATCATGGACGTTCAACCCATGGGAGGAAAGGATTGGAGAAGTGAGCTAAATACACCAAACAAAGAATCCTAAAGAATATAAATCCATAATGGGTCTGATTCTAAAGTCTTTCCCAAACATGTTAGCCACCAGCGTTCCCTAAAACCTTAAACAGACTAAAGGGTTTTTCACCATTCTTGTTATCATGAACTGCCCTGCAAAAGGAAAGTTCCACCTCCAAGGGTAGGATCAGGGTAGAAAGGCCTGATCCAAATGCTGCTGTGTCTCCATTCCAAGTCCACAGAGCCGCAAGATGGCACTTTTTACTAGACCTAGAAACCTCTGTAGACTCCTCTCCACTCAGCTTTTCCAGCATCTCCTACCAGGTACATGAAATTATTAGTGATATTGAAGCCCACTTCTTATCCTTTCCTTACTCTCCCGTTGGATCGACCAGGCTGCCTACCAACCTGCGTCTTTCTTGGATAAAAACAATAGTCATTTAGACTGTGTGTGAACTTGGGTCCACACTGGGAAATATGAAGAAGCTAATTCATCTCTCTGAATGATTACAGGATTCCCCACTCACCAGCTGTGGATGCTCTATTGTCCAAACTCCAGCATTCTCAACAGAGACTTTCCCATGAAGATAAGAACTATTCCCAACACTCCTTCAAATAGCTATTCGGTACCTACTATTTATCAGATCTCATTCTACACATTTGGGTGACACAATAGAGAACAGTATAAACGAAAGGAAACTGCAGGTGGCTTACCCAGGAAGGTCAGAGAATGAAGGAAGGAGGTGGGAATTATACAGGTTACAGAGTGTCTCATTGTGGGGCCAAGAGAACATGTTCTAACATGCATGATCGCTCCCTTCACTGAAGATGTACTTATTACAAGAGGAAAAGTATGAGGAGAATGTTACACTAATTCATTTGAAGTGTTAAGTGTTGCAAGTGTATAAAAAAAAGCAATGCATAAACCACAGAGAACTGAACAGGATAGCATGATGACACCCATTAGTGAGAGGAAGGCTTCCTGGAAAGGGGAAATTCAGATGAGGAACACAGGGGGATTGCCCAGCAAAGAAGGAGAGAAGAATGCCCTGGGTTGTGGAAACATGGTGGGGGTGGGGGGCGTCAAGGAGCTGAAGAGGCTATAAGAACTATGCCTAGAATCAGGGACAGCAGGGAATACAGGGGTGAGATAGGAGTTTGGAGGAACTGAGCAGAACCCAGACCTCCAGGGCCTTGAAATGCTTTCTAAGGGTTGTGTAGCCCTTATTCAAATCTACATGGGGTACCTCTGAAAGGTTAGCCAAAGGCTCAGTCATACCTTCTTGTGTCCCGGTTCCCCACCTAACAGTTGGCCTTGCTTCTTCCCCACATGTCTTGAAGGCAATAAAGTCACACAATCTTCAATTATTCTCAGGTAGGTAAAATCCCCAGTGGTGGCCTCCTAAAACAGAGTTGGACCTGAATGTGTAAGAATACTCCTTGGGAAATTAGGAAAAGAAAGAAAGAAAAAGCCTTCTCTATTTACCTTGGGCTTTTTCTGTGGAGAAACTCAACAGATTAAAACCATCTCAAGCTGGGATGACTCCCTGTGGTTTCCAGCCTGGAAGATGGTTTTACAAGGTCAGGCAGATGAGCCTGCCACTCTCCTGCAGTACAAATGAGCCAGGCTTTCCCCATTTGCCACTATTACCTGGAGGTAATGGATGTCTACCTGTGTAGACAGGGTGTCCAACGTTACAGGTGATCCGGGACATCAAAGGTGACGTGTCTCTCCTGATGCCTGCCACCCTCATCTGTGCATGCCCTGTTTGCCCCAGAAAGCAGTGTTTACAAAGTTCTGAGCCACAGGGACATGTTGTTGTTTTGTTGAGGCTCTTGCTAGACTAAAGTTCATGGCATCTTCCATACTCTAAATTAGGCCTCAAAAATATTTCTGATTAAAAATTTATACAGCTCATGACAGCCTCTTTCTAGAACATACCCCCTAACTAATTCATGCTCACTTACCCTGCAGTTTTCTATTTATAATATTTTACAATTTCTGTGTATTTGTATTATAAATTATTAAGTGACATCAAGGTTTTTATTTTGATGAGAGAATATTTGATGAATCTGACAGTGTAATTACTTCAGATCCTGCTCTGGATTGCAGCGAAAATATTTAATTTTATTTACCTCAATGAATAATTAACACGCGCGAGGAGCAGGCTTCCTTGCTGTGCCTATAGCCTCTTTCTTCTGTTTGCTTCTTGCTAATTAAAATGGTGTTGCATATATGTGTGGCGGCTCAGAGAAATAAATTACTGGCGTGTGTTGGTGGGTACTTCATTTGATAAGACTTCAGAAAAGTATGAGGAAGAACGGAGATGATGAAAGCCCAGCTGGGACTTATTTCACGTCCTCCTTATAAGAGCCAGGGAAGTAAAGAGCAAGCGCTTTATTTATTCAGTGAATGGGTTTCTGCAAACCCAAGAACTTCTGATCCATGAACCTTGACTCAAGCAGCAGAAACCATGCATGGGAAAAGCAACTGGCTATGGTTTGGCTTGGTTTGATGGATTAACTTATTTTTACTCTTTGCAATGCCACAAACGGAACCCAGAGTCTTGCAACTGGCTCTGGGGGTCACATACCCACCACCCACGACCCAACACCCAACCACTCGAACAACAACAACACCCGCCACACCACCACCCACAACCCATACCATCACCCACCACCTACACCACCACCCACACCACCACCTATAGTCCCACCATCACAGCCCGGGAGAGCAGGCTGTCTGGAGTACCACCACCCTGCTGGTGCACCCATCACTCTCATCTTCCTTGGATTTCCATTCAGTTTACCACAAAACAACAAGAGGCTAGGGAGATAGCTTAGTCATTCACGTGTCTGTCTTGCAAATGCGAAGACGAGTTCAATTCCCAGAACCTACATTTTAAAAACCAAGTGTTATGGCATAGTCTTGTAATCTCAGCACTAGAGAGTAAAGATGGGTGGATCCCTGGGGCTGGATGGGCTGCAAGTCTAGCAGACTTTGCAAACTCAGTGCCTGTGAGATAGTCTGGCAGAGAGAGAGAGAGAGAGAGAGAGAGAGAGAGAGAGAGAGAGAGAGAGAGAGACAGAGACAGAGAGAGAGACAGAGAGAGAGACAGAGGGAGGGAGGAGGGTGGGAGGGAGGAAAAAAGGGAGGCAGGGTAGAGAGAGAGAGAGAGAGAGAGAGAGAGAGAGAGAGAGAGAGAAGAGGCTAGTACCCGGGGCCTCTGGTTGACCTCTGGACCATTTGCACATATATATGCACATATATATGCACATATATATGCACATGAGGTCCCACAAACACATATTGAGAAACTAGAGATTCAATTTGAAGGATGGCCCGTACCCGACAGCGCACACGAGGATATGGGTTTTGTGATACCTCATTTGCAGAAATGAAGAAATTGGAGACATTGTTTTTTACACTATCTTATTTTAAGTAATTAATAAAAATCCACATTATTCAGTGAGTTTAGCAATAATATAGATACACTAAAATATGCAACTGTTGAAACACTGTGGCACCAGCATGAAGTACAGACCAGTATTGCCCTAAATTCAAAGTCTAACCAAAATGATAATGAAGAGACCACCAAAATGGTTCAGCAGGTAAGTAAGGGCACTTGCTTCTAAGCCTAAAGACCCGAGTTCAATCCCTAGGTCCCGCAAGTCACCACTGGACCTCCACGTGCATGTGAGCACACATACATACACACAAATAAATAAATGGGACAAAACAATCTTCAAAACTCAAAAGATCATAATGGAATACTGCCTCACATTGCACCTCAATTTTCTAGTCTACAAATGGAACACTGGCAATACATGCCAGAGGACTTAGTAGGTCCTGCCACCTCTACTGGTTCCGGTCAAAGGCTCTGTTACCGGTGTGTGTTCTACAGAGTTAAATATGGTGCCGGGGAGTAATAATTACCAACCTTATGCTAGCCCCCTCCTCTCCCCAGCCAGTTCCATAATACCTGGCATGTTGTTGTTTCAGTAAATGGGGGAAATGGGTATAGAGATGGTTTGGGGCTATATTACGACCAGACAGAAGGTTCTGGAGAGCGGTGTGCTTCCTGGGTCCACTCAGTGCTTCACTTGAATGTACATCATGAAAAATTAGTAAATAATGCTGCTGGTTTTTACTGTCAAGGAGGACCCAGCGTCCTTCACACAGACCTCTGAGCTCTCTGCAGCAGCTTTCCCCAGGAGTGTTGCTTGAGGCACAGGGCCTGCGAAAAGCCTGGAAGGAGAGAGGCCACCTTGGTGAAAACAGGCCTTTGTTTGGGACCAGGACTCCTAGTGAGTGAGGTCGGTTCTAATCAAAGCCCCTGTCACTGGTGTGTGTTCCACAAGCCCCTTGGGTCTGGCTCGCACAGTGCAGCGGAGCCACTGGGGGCAGGGACAGTGCCTACCTCCCAGACTGTATCGATTAGCTGCTCCATCTGCTGCTCGAGCAAATGAGCAGCCTAGTTTCCCCATTGGATGAAAATGTCACCCATGGTAACAGATCCGTGCAGCTGGCATCTGACCACAGGACCCTCTGGGAGGGAATAATCAGATCCTGAAAACTGGTTGGCCCACACCCAGAACAATGAAAGCTACAAACTAAATACATGCCTATTCTGATCTGCCTGAACTCATCCCCACCTTGACTCCAAGGAGACGGCCCCAGACAGGCACGCTGTCACATAGGGGACAGCAGGTTGCCTGGGATAGTATGCAGGTACACAGCTCAGAGATGCCCCTCGGTCCTGGAGTTATACAAAAATGTACCCAAGCCCGAATCCAGGCACTCTAGACTATAATTCTTTCCAGAAGCATCTCTCTTTTCCTTCCTTTCCTCCTTACTCTGTCCACCCAGCCCTTAACATAATATCTTATTTCTCTTGCTTCTTTTTCTCTCTCTCTCTCTCTCTCTCTCTCTCTGTCTCTCTCTCTCTCTTCTCCCTCCTTCTCTCTCTCCCTCCCTCTCTCTCTCTGTCTCTCTGTCTCTCTCTGTGTCTCTGTCTCTCTCTCTGTCTCTGTCTCTGTCTCTGTCTGTCTGTCTGTCTCTCTCTCTCTCTCTTTCTCTCTCTCCCCCTTCCCCCCTCTAGATTTCGGCTCTCTATCCAGGGCACACCCTTCTCTTCTGGATTGCTCCTCTTATTCAGGTTTTTCCTTAAACATCATTTCCACTGGGATACCCTGAGACTATTTCCCCACATGCCCTGTCCTTCCCTTCCCACACTAGATCATCCCTCCTGCCAGACCAAAAGGACCTGGTAAGCAGCAAAATCTTGTTTGTCAGGCTGACTGCACCTACCACGATGCCCAGCATACAGCACACAATCACTGTTTACAGTCTGGCTAAACCAACACTGGCGGATACGAAAGCTGGTCTTTCCAAAATGTCTGGGCTCTGTCTCTAAAGATATCCATGCCGTGGGTATCTTTGTCAATTCCAGTCATTGGGCTGGGCCAAGTTATAAGAGAGTTAACAAGGATGGAACAAGGCAGCTTAGAACACAGAAAGACAAGCTTCAAGGAAAACCATATTTTGAAAATATTGTTAAAATGGGAGACTCTGTAGCTCTTCTTCCCCTCACCCCTCCAACCATCCTCCTCCCATCCCTGCTCATCACTGATGTAAACTCCATCTCCCTCCAACTTCAAACACAACTCTGGGATCAAATTTTCACCACTGGATTTTCAGACAAGGGAAAAGATTTCTGTGTCTAGTCTCCAATCACACAGTCAAAGCATTGTGGTGACCAACTTGTGTATCCACCCCTGGATCAATCCAGTTGATGGAGCTCTGCACAAGGCTCAGCATACATCACAGGATAGTATGTGAAGCACCACAAAATAATGGGTATTATCTACATGAACATCCCTCAACTGGGGTTATCTTATCCTTCCAAGAACCTATCTTAGAGTGTTGCTGTTGTCCTGTTTCCTCACTAATACCAAGCCTGTCTCTTTTGCGTGGTTTACTCTTTCTGAATCCAACTCCTCATCTATAACTTGGAAATGATGACCTGAGAGTCATGTGCCAACCACTGGGGAGAAGGTGGCTCATCGGCAGAGGCACCTGACCTGATTAGCAGTATGAGGTCCTGAGCTCAACTCCTGGTGGGAGGAATGAGAATCCAAATGCAAGTACATAACATGCTACTTAGCAGGAAGATGCTAACAGCTTCTATTTTAATGTGACAATAAAGCAATCTAGACGTTGTATGCAGGTTTCAACTGGGCTATTCCCTTTTTGACAAATCTACTAGCCATTATCATTTTAACTAGGGTTGACTCGAGGCTACATTCTTTTGCTGTTGTTATTGTTTGAGTGTGTATTTATTTATTTATTTATTTATTTATGCATGCATGCATGCCTGGAGATCAGAGAACAACATGGCCGCCTCAGCTGTCTCCTACCTTCCAGATCCCAGAAATGGAGCTCACTTCCTCAGGCTTGAGGGCAAGCACCTTCACCTTTTGCAAAGCCAGCCCTTCACTTGCTCCTGTAGGAGTGAGCATTGGCCCAGGCACAAAGCTGCACAGATATAAGCAGAAGAGTGTGCCCAGGTAAGATGCCTGGCCCAGGAGAATCTAAAAAGTGCACGGACAGGGGATGCTGCAAGCCAGAAAAGATCAGCCGTACACTGATGGAGTATAAAAGGCCTTCTGAGCAGACTTTCAGCAAGCGAGGACCTGTTAGAACATGTTGAAGACATGCAGCTTGTTGCATATGTAAGGATGCTCATCTTCCTCATTATAAATTTTCATGGACTGTCCCAACCTTGTATCTTCAAGGTTGGGAACAACCAAGGTAACTCCCAGCCACAGCACTAGAACATACATCATCTCTCTGAGACGACATCTTAGAACATGAACGTCCTCTCACCCTGGACATTCCATGTGCAGGATCTATACCGAATTCATGAAAAAAAGCATGCAAAAATATTTCCTGACAATAAAAGTTCCCTTTAGCCAGATGTGGTAATGAATACCAATCTCTCCAACACACGGAGGGTGAGAGAGAAGGATCACACGTTCTAGGCCAACCTGAGCTAGATGACTAGAACCTGCCTCAAAACAATAATGCCAACAAACGCTCACTCTTCGCATTGTTTGCAGACACGAAAAGCTGAAAACCATAATACTGTTCAACTGGCAAAATACATTAAAATACAAACCCGTACTAAGAAGATGTTTAAGCCATATCATTGGAGAGTGAAAAAACAGGCTTCAAAATGGGACACAGTGAGAGCCTTATTAAAGCACTTACACAGACATCCATACATATGCACATACATGCACATATACACACCTTCACATGTATAACACTTTGTGCCTTGTAACTTCTGATATGTCTATCCTATTAATGGAGGTAGCAATAGTAATGTGTGTGTGACCTTCACATGTATAACACTTTGTGCCTCGTAACTTCTGATATGTCTATCCTATTAATGGAGGTAGCAATAGTAATGTGTGTGTGAAAGTTTGTGCATGCGTGCATGTGTGTGTGTGTACGTGCATGCACGTGCCCATGTGTGTGTGGTGCATGCATGTGAGTATGCAGGGGTCGAATGAATACATGCAGAGGCTAGAAGATGACACCGTGTGTCTTCCTCTTATACTCTCTGTCCTAGTATCTTGAGACAGAGTGTTGCACTGAATTGGAACCTTGTCTTCCCGCTAGGTTGCCTCCATCCCCCCATGTTGGAGTTACAGACACATGCCTGGCTTTTGTAAGCATTGGGGATTTGAACCCAGATCCTCGTACTTGAGTGGCAAGTGTTCTTAGCTGTTGAGCCATCTCTCCATCCACACACCTATGGAATTTTATAAACATTTTTAAACATACTACAAATTGTCCTTAATTTTAGTATACTCTACATTTGTCATAAACTGAATTGAGTATCTGTACATTCACTGAGCTGACAGTGTTTGTTCAGCTATGTCTTTGGGAAATTACTAATGAGGAAATCACAACGTATATATTTCTCTTCTTCAATTCATTTATATAACATCTAGCTGTAATATACATGTACAGAATCTAGGACAAAATCAAGGTCATTTGTCCTAAAGCTCTAAATGATAACAGAGAGATGCTCAACGATAGTTTAGAGTCTCAAAGAAGATGGCTATGTGTTGTTGGGATCAGAAAAATCTTCAACACAAAGTAGATGGCGTGGTACCAAAGGAGTTGTGGCATCACAGGCAGAGAAACATGGCGGAGACAGTAAGCCCCTGTACGACTTACTCACCAGGTTCTTATAGAAGACTGAAGACAATGAAAACAGTTTAGAGAGGACCCTAACTATGAAGGATGGCTGGACATTGATGTCCTTGTAAAACAAGCAAACTATCTTCAGATGAATAAAGCTATGGGGGAATTTGGAAACACCAAATAAGAAGACAAGGACAAATCAGGTATTGAACAGGTAGAAAGTACTTGCAAAACACAAGCAAATGGAAGCAGGAGGAGCTTGATAAACCCTCCCAAGTCACAAACTCATTCTTTTGTGGAATTTTACAGGTGGTTCAATGGATACGATCACGTATTGCTCTTGAAGAGAACCAATGTTTGGTTACCATTACTCATGTTGGGACGCTGCTAACTCGAGATCCAGAGGATCTGGTGCCTCTTCTGGCTTCCATAAGCACCTGCAGTCACATGTGCATATACAGTTGCACATTCTTTCTCTCTCTCTCTCTCTCTCTCTCTCTCTCTCTCTCTCTCTCTCTCTCTCTCTCTCTTCTCTCTCTCTCATACACACACACACACACAAATACACACACACTCTCTCTCTTTAAATTTTGTCTTTAAAATGGATTTAAAAAAAAACCATCCTCTCAGTAGAAAACAAGCTTCGTGAATATTAGAAGTTGGCATGAGGGCTGGAGAGATTGCTCAGTGGTTAAGGGCACTGACTGCTCTTCCAGAGGTCCTGAGTTCAATTCCCAGCAACCATAGTGGCTCACGAACATCTGTAATGGGATCTGATGCCCTCTTCTGGTGTGTCTGATGATAGCTACAGTGTAGTCATATAAAGTAAATAAATCTTTTTAAAAAAAAAAAAAAGTTGGCCTGAGAGGAACCTGCCCAGGATAGCTACATCCATGCTGGCTGTGACCATTGGTTTAGGAATTCGTACAGGAGCCTGAGAAGAACAAACTTGCTTATGTACCCAGAGCAGAAGTTCTACAATGGTGTGGTTTATAATCTTAAACTTTTGGCTACAATGTGTCATTGTCAACCATGGCTGCTCTGATGAGAGGTGCATTTCAATAACATCTGCTGTTTGTTATCAAAGCCAGTGTGGATTAGGGGTTGATCATGTGCCCTCCCTGTAGGTTATATTAATATATCAGAATCAATAGCATGCCATAGCTTTCAGGAGTAGTAATAAAGTACCCTAAAACGTTCCCAGAATACATCTATAAATTATTTGTTCAATGCGCTTATGTTAAAAAGCGTTGTCAGTTGCAACGCAATGGAAGATTCTGAAGTTATAAGCCATCCTATTTGTATTTGGTAAAGCTCTTACTGTTTAGGGTCAGTGTAGATTATGCTGTGGGGGAAAAATCATTATTTTTCCTAATAAATTACTCACCTATATTTCATGGATCACTCAGGCCAGTCAGTATTGAATGCTTTAAATAATAAATAACAAAAAGCTCCATCTATTAATCATGATGTATCACTTGTATGTGTGTGAGAGAGTGGATGAGTGTGTGTTTGTATGTGTGTTTGTGTGTGCACGTGTGTTTGTATCTGTGAGAGTGTGAATGAGTGTGCATATGTATATGCGTCTGTGAGTGAGGTTATGTATGACTGTGTGTGTATAAATTTGTATGTGTATATATATGTGTATATGTGTGCGTATGTGTGTAAGTGTGTATATGTGCTTTATGTGTGTAT
The DNA here is from genome assembly GCF_011064425.1 of Rattus rattus. Lineage (NCBI taxonomy): Eukaryota > Metazoa > Chordata > Mammalia > Rodentia > Muridae > Rattus > Rattus rattus. The sequence goes on from NC_046162.1 coordinate 28,363,315, forward strand.
GTCTGTGAGTTGTGTGAATGAGAGTGTGTGAATGTGCATGCATGTGTGAAAGTGTGTGTATCTGTATTTGTGTGTATGGATGTATGTATATGTGTGTGAGCACTACGTGAGTGTTTATATGAGCATGTATGTATGTGTATATGTATAATGCATTATGTATGTATGCATGTGAATGTGTGTGCATGAATGTGTGTGCATGAATGTGTGTGCATGAGTGTGTGTACATGTGACTCTGTTTATACAGATGTATGTGTGAGTATGTTTGTATGTGTGTTATGTATGGGTGAGTGTGTATATGTGGCAAGTGTTTATATATGTATGTGTTTATGTGTGGTGAGTGTGTATATGTATATGTACGTGTGTGTATTTGTGTGAGTATGTCTATACGTATGTGTCTATGTACATATGTATGTATATGTATGTGTGTGAGAGGATATACATATGTACATGTGTATATATGTGAGTATGTGTGTATGTGTAAGACTATGTGAGAGAGTGTAAGTATATGAGTGTGTGTGTGAACCTATGTGTGAGTATGTATGTACATGAGTGTGTATATATGTGTGTATGTCTGTGTAAATGAGAATGTGTGTATATGAGTGCTGTGGATATGTGCCATCTTTTAAATGCATAAAGGTGACAGTCTGAATGGTAGTCATCTGCAACAGAGCCAAAAGTCATGCTTCTAAAATCATTGATATTTTTGCAAAGTGGAGGAAAACACTTAGTGCTGAGAGAACTTTCCAGGTGGCGAGACCCAGGTAACTGAGAACCGCGTTGGTAATATCAATAGACAATTTGAGCCATCTAAAAAGAGTGGTTCTCAGCCTTCCTAATGCTATACCCTTTAATACAGTTCCTCGTGTTGTGGTGACCCCAACCATAAAATTATTTTTCTAATTACTTCGTAATTAATTTTGCTACTGTTATGAACCATAATATAAACATATGATATGTGTAGTATATTTGATATGTGAACCCCAAAGGTGTCATGACCCATAGGTCGAAAACCACTGATAGTACATTTAAACTAAGATGCATAAGCAAGGAGCTGGGGGGTGGGGGTGTGGCTCAGTGATGTAAGAACACTTGCTTTCCTTTAAGAGGACCAGGGTTGGGTCCCCAGCACCCACATGATAGATCACCACCCTCCCCAACTCCAGTTACAGGAGATCTGCAGCCCTCTTCTGGAGACTTTTGGGCAATGGCTATGCCTGCAACACTCTTACATAAACACAAATACAACAATCATAAAAATAAAAATAAATAAATCCTGTTTAAGGCTCATTTTGGGTACCTTTTAAAGTTGTTTTTGTCCCATGTAACTCTAGGCCAGGTGGCTCCAGGTTATGGATGTGGAGGGACAAAGAGGTAGATTTTTTAAGCGATCTTCTATTAATAAAAACTGGAAGGAGCAGGGCTAAGGTGGTTCAGCCATCTCACCACTATCCCCCACATCCTAGGGCAGCCGTGCCCTTTGGATCTGCCCTCCCTTCCTCACCTGTTCACCCTTAGCTTCCGTGGTTTTCAAGCAGTAACTTTGCTGACTCAGTAATCCAGTACAAAATCTGAGTATCCCTCAATGACTGAACAGAGAAATGAAATGTGGGATGTGATAAAATGGGACATGATTTTAGCCTTTGGTGGGGGGAGGGGGGAATTCTTTCATATCTTATAACATGGATGAGCTGTGGAGACATTAAGCTGAGCAAAGTAAGGAAGTCACCCCAAATCAGAAGCTGAATTGACTTCCATTTATATAAGGAATTTAGAGTCAATTATGTCTTAGAGACAGGAAGCAGGATGGGGGGGGTCCCCGGGGCTGGCAGAATAAAGTGGGGCATGATTCAATGGGTGCGACTTTAAGCTGAGATAGTGAAACAGTTCTGGAGCGTCAGACGTAGCCAGTGGTGACGGTCCCACAGCAGTGTGAACGCTCTAAATGCCACGAGACTGCATGCTTTAAAATGAATTACTAGGAGGCTGGGGTTGACAGGGCAGCAAAATGCTCGCTGAGCAAACATGAAGATTCATGTCTGATCCCCTGAAACTATGCTGGAAGAAAAAAATTAATCTGGTCACAGTAGCATACACTTCTGATCCCTGGGCGGAAGACGCGGAGACAAGCAGACCTCTTGGGCTCACTAACCAGACGGCCTAGACTATTTGATAAGCCTGTGTGTGTGTGTGTGTGTGTGTGTGTGTGTGTGTGTGTGTGTGTGTGTGTGTGTGTGAGAGAGAGAGAGAGAGAGAGAGACAGAGAGAGAGACAGAGAGAGAGAGAGAGAGAGAGAGAGAGAGAGAGACAGAGAGAGAGGAGAGAGAGACACAGAGAGAGAGACAGACAGAGACAGAGAGACAGAGGAGAGAGAGACAGAGGGGGAGGAGAGAGAGAGACACACACACACACACACACAGAGAGAGAGAGAGAGAGAGAGAGAGAGAGAGAGAGAGAGAGAGACTGTTCCTCAATAAACAAAGTACATGCCTGAAGAACAACACCTGAGGTTGTCCACTGGTCTCCATGTGGAAATGCACACAAATGTACCCACACATACATGTATACACAGGAGAGAGTAAAAGTGGGGAGCAATGAAAGGAGGGTAGCCATGACAGTTCCTGTCACCAGGAGTCCTGGTTAGAAAAGCCATCGACATCCATGCTACCACACGGCCACACCCATTCTTTCCACAAGATGTTTTCTTTTATTTAATATTTAAAGCAGGCAGGGGTGGGTCAATCCAGGGTTCTCATTCCTACAAAAGGCCAGCTAAGATATATATTGCACGACATTCGGTCCCCCAAGGGACACCTGGACCAAGTTAACAGCTGGACCCTGCAATGAGCTGCTGTTGGCACTAAGCCAGGGCGAGAGTAATCAGCCTTCCAGTGATTCTGAAACAGATGGATGCCCCCATCCCCCACCCCATTTGCCCTTCTCCTTGCCCACACCTAGGGCAAGCACAAGTCTTTGGAGCTCCAAAGACACACATGTATTCAAGAGCCTATGAGTCTCAAGACCACCTTTTCATAATGGATTACATCTTTCTCCAGGGTTAAAAAGACCTTTTCCTATCTGGAATGTATGCAAAAGAAAAATGTACCTGCTCCCATGACCAAGCTAATTGGCCCCTAGAATGTTAGGTGCAGACCTCTGGGTCTGCTCACTGCCTGAAGTCTATGGCAGACTCCCTTCTACCTTGAGAGAATCCGCTCTCTTTGGTCTCTTATTTTTAGGCAAGCCTCGACAGCAAACTTCAACACAGAGCAGGGCACAGCAGGCTTCCACACATGAGCCTTGTTTAAAGAGCAGGGTCAGCTCCTCACTGTGAACAGATTTTCCTCTGTGGAAGAAGCAGGTTTGTGTTTACCTTTCAAGTCACAGAAACAAACTCCGGGTCAGTAACATGTGCTATACAGCTGCTGTGGTACCTGATTTATGTACGAATCTGCATATAATTGTCTCCCCCCAACCCTGGGCTAATGTTTTTCCTTTAAATAAAATGGTTTAGTCCAGGGTGCATAAAGCCCTAATTCTAAAGTCATATAATTTTATGGACAAGGGGTGGGGGTAGGATTGCAGGCAGTTCTTTTGTACGGCACCTGAACTCATTAAAATCCTAAATTCCATAATTTTACGCTACCATGTGCCACAACTGAACAGCCTAATTGCTTACCATGTTTATGAGAACCGCAAATGGGGCAGGAAAACCAGGGAACAGGTGGGAAGGCCACATTGGGGTTTGAGGCCAAGCCCCATTAGCAATGGTGACCAGAAGAGAACAGGATGGCTCCGTGTGGCAGGAGACAGATGCTGCCAAATGTCGGTGCAAGGGCAGGGCAAGGCACGTGCAAGAACTACGATTCCTAATGAGACGCATGAAGGAGACAGCTTATACTCACCACACAACTGTCTGTAAGACTGAGCACTAAAAGTCGAGGGGGGAATTAGGGACTAACAATCCTTTTGCTGCCGATAAATTACCAGATCTAGATACAAGTAAGTATCAGACTCTGCAATTCTGAATACACGCACACGCATGCACGCACACACACACACACACACAAACACACACACTCAGGCACACACACACAGGCACACACACATACACACACACAAACACACACACTCGGGCACACACACACACACACACACACACACACACACATGCACACACAGGCACACACACACAGGCACACACACACACACACAGGCACACACACATACACACACACACACACACACACACACACAACACACACACACAAACACACACACACACACACACACATGCACACACAGGCACACACACAAACACACATGCACACACAGGCACACACACAAACACACGCAAGGCTGTGTGGACACCAAGTCTCTTGCTGGTCCCTCACAACAGAATCTGGCAAATCTGGAGTCACAGCTATGAAAATGACACAGCACTAAATTCGGTAGAAGGTAAAACCAACAAACTCCCAGATTTGCCGATTTTCAGTGCCTTAGTTAACCACCTCTCCCGTTTTCCTCATAAATGATGCCTCTAAAGAAGGTTTGGTTATAGTCTCGTTATAGTTTGGTGGTTGTGAGAATTCCAGTGGGGAAAATTCAGTGGGGAAGAAGTTTCTAAAATATTTTCCTCAGACCGGACCAATTGAGCCCTGGGCATCAGACCCCATTTGCCAGCCTGTACCACCGAGCCACAGTTTCCTCCTCAACGTAGGGTAATCAGACCTCCAAAATGCAGTGGTTCATTCAAGTCTCACGCCTGAAAACTGGGGGCTCCGGTATTGCACCATAACCACAAGACAGAGGCCAAGTTCTGAGATCCATAAACCCACCAAAATGAAGGGGGTGGAAGGTATCAAAACACCAGGGGAGCTGGGAAGTCCACACAGTCAGCAGTGGAAGCTACGAAAGACCTCTTCAGAGCTAGGCAAAACGCTAATGTTGAATAGAGAGGGAGGGAAGGAGGGAGGGAGGGAAGGGGGAAGGAGAGGATCTGATCTCAAGGGATACAGTTCTAGAGGCAGGCGGGATAAAGGAGCAACACTGGAGAACACAGCTCAAGAGTACTCGTCCTGACTAAAGAGCGGGGGACCTTCCAGAGACCTAGAACTATAAACAATCCCTTATTCTTCAAAGGATCTTCCCACAGACCACACCTAGATGCGTACAAAGCTTTGGCCACTTGGCAACATCTCCAACACGAACTGTCATGTCTTCAGAAAACTGTTGATGCTTCCTCTCCGAACTCAAGGGACAGGGTGTTTCAGCATCAGCCTCTGCGGCAGCACCAAGAACACGGTGTCTTGCTTTGGGAATGTGCTGGCACATGGTGAAGGCCAGAGAGTTGTAGGCTGCGCCAGGCAGAGTCTTGGGGAGCAGAGGTCTCTTACTAGGCCCGCTAATTAGGGAGTGTAGCTGATATGCGTGGGACAGCAAGTCCTCCGTCTGTCTCTGCTAATTACAACACAAGAGCCCAAATATCAAGTAGGACAGTTCTCTTGTTCACCTCCCTCGCATTTTCTCTCTGCTGTTTCTGGAATCCATCTCCAGGTATCTTTCCTCAGTCAGTATTCCTCAGTAACCAGCCCAACAATGCACACACACACTTGGGTCAAACATTGTTCTAGTTAGCATTGACTGCCAACTTGACAGAACCTAGAGCCGCCTCAGAAGGGAGTCACAGTTGATAGATTACCTAGATCAGAGGGGCCTCTAGACATCCCTGTGAGGTGCCATCATTATTTTTAATTCGTATGAGGACCTAGCCCACTGTGGGCAGCACCATCCTTAGGCAGTGGTCCTGAACTGCATAAGAAAGCCAGCAAGCAGAATTCCTCCCCAGTTTCTCCTGTACTTCCTTGGCTGTTGAGTGACCTCCCTGCTTAGAAGTGGTATTGTATGGAATAGCCTTTGCATTCCTGACCTAATTTACCCCAATGTTGGCCCTTGACCTAGAAATTCAAGCCCTTCCATTCACCAGAGCATTAAGCACAGTGACAGAGATAAAACCACAGCAAACATCCTGTGTCCCTTCTGTCGTTCAACCCCAGCTGAGGCAGACAGCCCCATTCAGCCTCTAAGGAAACAGAGGCTTAGCACAAACACATCTGATGAAAGCCAACTTCACTAATGCTGGTGTTTTCCATCTGGTCCTCGGCCTTCCTCACTGCTGCTTCGTATCTGTGCGTCTCCTAGTTCCTGAAAGCCGAGGCGTTCTCTTCAGTCTGCCAGATTTGTATTTATCCAGCTGTCTGCCTGCTCCTTTTGCTCTGCGGCAGAGTGATGCATGTGAAAATACTTCATAAAGCAAAACAAATCACACAGAGCTGCAGCCTTATCTGTATGAGCGTGTGTACATGCGTGCACAAGCGTGTACATGTCACAGTTGTGTCTGTTTCGCTCTAGTCTCTCACTTTTACTTTACCTTTTTCCTGAGTTTTACCAGAACACCAGACACTCTAGCTCTCTGGAAGCCCATGCCTCTGCCCTACCCACATGTTGACCGTATGCTTTGAGGCTCTGGCCATTATTCCTTTCAAATTTAGAGACGACCCAAGGCCACTTCTGTCTGAGACCCAGAAGGGATGGTACTGCATGCTAACAGAATCTTCACGAATCCTAAAGACTTCAAGTTGCCCAGCATCCTGTGGCTGATTCATGGGCCCCATGTCCTTCCCTGTGGTTCCCCCACTGCCCTTCAAATTGGTCTCCCATACTTTCCTACGGTATCACCCCATTACCACCCAAAACTTACCGCTGGGTCTTTAAAAAAAAGTCATGTATTCGAGTGTTGACTCTAGCTCGGGCATCTTATGTGTATCCTTTAGTTTAATTAGCATGGTGTGGGGAAAAGCAGTCTCCGTTTGGCAGATGCTGGAACCCAGGTTTAGGAGGAATCCAAGTCACAGCACACTCAGAGGCCAAACTGGGATCTCAGTCTGGTTTTATGTGTGCCTCCCCATCCTGCATGCTCGTAATTAGTACAGCCAACTCCTTAGCAATGTTAAGTTGTTCCTATGTATTCTCTGTAAGTGAAGGCTTTCTGAAACTCCAAGTTCACCCAGGTGACTCCTGTCGTTTCTAACATATCCCAGACTGCAAGGTTAAGTGAACTCCTACTGCCACGATAACTGGACTCCTGGAGGGAAGCCCCACCTACCATGTGGGTGGCCCAGGCCCAATCATTTGCCACCAGGGAGTCTTGACTTCCTTTGAAAGAACTCATCCCCACTCTTGAGTATGGCCCCTGCCTGATCACAGAATGGGAGAACAGTTTTGGACTCCTCAAAGGTAAATATTAGATACAGGACAATATTCTAAAGAAAAGTACAAGCCATACAGAGATCTTTTTTTTTTCTTCCCCAGTTAATAGCTTCCCAGATGTTCGAATCCAGTGTTAGAACCCAGTGTCTCCCTCTCTAGACTCCTATGGCCCTTTCTGGTTCCTCTTCACCAGGAGGACGTGCCCTAAGACGTCAACAGTTGTTTGAGCTGATGTCAAGAGAAGTGCCTGACACACCCAGCATTTGCACGGGAACGAGCTTAATTCAACTAACACTGAAGATGAGTTCTGACATCTGACCTTCAGGATGAGAATTCCTGCTTCCATCACCTCCACAGACCTCTCTGAGGCTCAGTTTCCCTAAGTCATCATGAGAATCAAATAAAATGATGACTATTTAGCCCTGGTGTCTAGCCCTGACTAGGTCCGAGACTTCCAGATCAGAGCATATACCAGAATCACCTGAAGGATCTTACCATTGTCACCATCATCACCTTTCTCATCATCATCACTATTAAACTTAGCATACAAATTATTAATTAAACTTATGCATACTTTGTTAGCATACGAAGTAAAATAATTTGCTAGACCATTTCCTAATATATCATCATGCTTCATTGTGACCCTTCCCTCTCCTCTGTTGCCTCCTTCCATCCTCTCTATTCTGCCTCTCAAACACCTGAAAAATCAGGTCACAGGAGACAGACAACACTTCAGTGTAGTTGGAGCCCCTGCGTCAGCGGGCACTGTGGAGACCTCTGATAAAAGCTCACAAATGGGTCATGCAGAGAGAGCTCATGAGACTGGCAAGGAACACTAGTACTGACTACATGCCCTGTAAGGGCAGCAGGCCCACAGGACAAGACAGAACAGATAAACTACTCCCTGGGACCTTCCAATCCCACTCAGCTGGGGTCATATGTCTGCCTGCTGAACAGTGAAAATATGGAATGTCCAGAAAGACAAACTGGCCTTCACAGGCAAATGGGAATACCCAGATACTAAAGCAAAAACAGGAAGAAAAGAAATACAATACAGAGGAAAGATGCAAACCAAGAGGTAGAGGAAAATGACAGTAGACAAAAATCCTCTATTCCCACAGCTTTCCTATCATAGCCAAAGTAACACACACACACATACACACACACCACATGCACACATATACCACATGCACACACATACACACACACCACATGCATATACAATCACACATATACATACACACATATACACCATGCATAAAGACATATACACATATGCATACACACATACAAATACACACACATAAAAACACATACACACACATATACGCACATGCACAAAGACATACACACACGCATATTATACACACATGCTTACACACACACACACACACACACACACAGGGCAAAGAAGAAGAATGGAGACAGAGAGCATCTTCCCCAGCCCTCGGTGGCAGTGGAACTCAGATGGGAGGAGTGGCCTTCACTGAGTCACCACACATATGTCTCCTTGTCCCTATAGAACCCTAAGCCGTAGTCATGAAGAGTCAGTCTCATTAAACAGCTCCTCCCTCTTTAGAGAGGAGGCCTCAGGAGAGGGACACACATAGACAGCAGAAGGAACTGAAGGAGGTGGATGAAGCCTGGGTCTCTGGGTGCTACACTCCAGATGCCCTCATCACAAATGCATGTAGGACAGCCGTGCTTTATAAAATGAAGCAGCGAAGAAACAAATGCAGGCAAGAGAAACACACTTTCCCTAGCAGCCCAAGCCTGACTCCTCCATCCACTTTCCATGCCAGAAATCAGCATCTTGCCATTTAAGGGACCGTGAAACCTGAGTGAGAAGCCGGCTCGTTTCCTGGCTCCCTTTATTACAATTCCTTCTAATTTAAAATTTATAATGAATGAATGCAAACAATAATCAGTTTGTAAATACTGTTTTTAAGTTCACTAGAGCTTTGCAGAGATATTCCTTCTAGGTAACAAGTCTGTGGCTCATTACTCTCTCATTAGCAAAATAGAAATAAAGACGCAAACAAAAAAGGAAGAAGGAAAAGAGGGAAAAAAAAGCACTCTCTCCAAAGATATTGTTGGAGTCTAATTGCCTGCAAGGAATTCTTAATAATGTTTACTAATGCCTTTTCAGCCTTGCCAATTTTATAATGCTCAATCCAGACTCCAGGTGTGACGTCTGCGGTCCCTGCTGTGACACTTGCTAGTGAATTTAGACACCATAAATCGAGGTTGTAGAGAGGCTTTAGCCCCATCTTATGTCCCCAGGAAGAAATCACATTCGCCAAGCTTTAGAAAGCAAATTGAAGTGTTGACATTTTAATGTATATATTAGTATGCACTATTATACATCAATACATTATATATTAATATATACATATATACATACACATACACATACACATACACATACACAGATACATACACATACACATACACATACACATACACATACACATACACATACACATATACATATATGTGACCCTGTTTTTTTACCTGGACTGAACATAACACCACCTCATCCTACCTCAGCAAGACTGAGTATGTTCTCAGACATGCCAAGAGACTAAAGGTTCCACCACTTCCTCCCCCTCCTCCCCCTCCTCCTCCTCTCCCTCCTCCCCCTCCTCCTCTCCCTCCTCCCCCTCCTCTTCCTCCTCCTCCCCTCCTCTTCTCCTCCCTCCCTCCTCCCCCTCCTCCTTTCCTTCTCTCCCTCTTCCTCCTCTTCCTCCTCCTCCTCCTCTTCTTCCACCTCCACTACCACCACCACCAGCACCAGCATGACCACAACCACCCCTTATTTAAGTCCACAACCTCTGGCTATGGCAGATTACCATCCAGTCTGAAACAGACCTTTTGGGATTGTTCTTGGTGTTTGAGAAATCTAGAAACAAATGCAAACACACCACGGCAACAGAGAGTCCACGCTAAATACCAGCCCTCTTTGCCTCACTGTCATTAAAGCGAATATGGCCAACAGCTCCTAAGTAGCACTATCTGGGGTGGGTGGGAGCAGAAAAGGCATATGTCATTTGTTGTTCCTTCGACATAACCCACAAGTCATTTAGTACTAGGAAATAGTTGGCTAGGAAGTAACTTATTGTTTATTGTAAAATCTTCCCAGCTGGAGGCTTTGCTGCACCTGCCCTTGCTTTGAAATGACACGGTACCTTAATTAATAAGCTTTTCAAACTATAGCTGGGCAGGATTCTGATCTATTCTAACCCAACTGTATTGCCTACTATCCAGCCACAGGCCCTGTAAACCTACCACCTTCGTCTTAACCCTGACTATTCCTCTTCATCCATGTTGTCCTCATGGGTGCTCTCTCATGGCAACATTCTCATGGTAATCCTCATCTACCTCACTGCTGGTGAGAGACTACAGCCACCTAACGTTGAGAGGTCAAACCTACTCCATCTTGAGACTGGCCTCCATTCCATCTTAAAGAAAAGAAAAAAACCTGAGAACTTGACCTGCAGTTGAATCCAAGCTGCACCTGCTCGTACCAGGAAGGACCCCACAGCTTGGCCAGAGTCACTGCCTAGCTATTTCCTAGCAACAGTTAATCAAAGACGAGTTGTTTCAGATGTACTCCCAGAAGGTTCATGACTGTACACCGTCTTGCTTCAGAGCACCCACTTGTCAGCTTATAGTCATTCTATTAGATGCTTGCCAGACTGGACACCCCACTTCTTCACCGCCCCCTCACTTGCTCCTAATTTCCAATAAAACCTTGTCCTTCTGACTGTGTGGGGATGCTCTGCCTTCCTTTCCCATCCTGCTGTGTCAGGGTTGGGCTGGAGGAGAGTCCAAGCCCAAGCTTATAATAAAGAGACCCTAATGCTGTTATATCTGAGATGGCTCCTTGATGGTCTTTTGGGATTCATGAATGCTTCCTCACACAACAGTGCTATCCCCTTGTAGCCAGTTCCTACTTTCTATTGTCTGAACATTTTGAAACAAGTTCTCATGTGGCCCAGGGTGGCTTTAAACTCAATACACAGATGAGGATGACCTTGTTGACCCTGTTAACTCCATCTCCCATTGGAATGGTAGGGATGGGCCACCACGCCTGGTATGCATGCTGAAGACAGAATCCCAGACCTCATACAAAGCGAGCAAGCAGTCTACTCACTAAGCTACCTCTCGGCCTCAGCCCTAGTCTCCGAGCTAAACCCTATGTCTCAAGCTTCCCCCTCTGTTGTGTAAATGCACTCAATGGCTGAAACAGACTTCCTACACCTGTAGCTTTTGGGGCAGCTTTGAGAGGGAGCAAACTAGAGATGATAGGTATGCTGGCAATCCACATGCCCTTCGTTTTGTAGTAAGGAGAAGAGAAGGGGTGGGAAAACCTGAATGCTGTCTCCCTCGCCATTCTACCGTTTCAAGGCAAATTTTTGGGACTGGTTTGCACTAGTCTGCTATTGGTTACACGGCAAGGCCAGCTAAAGCATGGCAAACAAGCTCCCACAGTTCTCAGACTTCATGTGGCAAACGCTGACTCGCCTCGTCCATGTCAGCCTCCAGTCGCTGTCTATCATATCCACAAGACAACCCAGGTTTATTCACAGTTGTAAGTGGGGCTGTGCTGGTATGAGTAGGACTAGAACCAGAGTTCAAAATGAAATCCAAACATAGATCTTAAGCTACTTTCGTTTTACAAAGTCAAGATAATGAACTAGTGTTAAAATATGTTGTGTACCTGATAAATACATATTAAGTGGCAAACTTTAAAAAAAATACAAATTGTGGCTTTTAATTGACAGGACATATAAAAATTTAGCTCTAAGTACCTAAAAGTTGGCACAATATCAAAGGCCATGCAATGTGATAGTTTAATTATATCATTCACACTTGGTGTTCGATGGATGGACTGGCAAGGTTTGAATGATCAAATAAATGTGTAGATACTCGTAATTATTATGCATTCAGTCTATAAAAATTTTGTAGCCTCAGTTTTGGCAAAGTTAATAACTATGCTATTCTAAGCAAGGTTTTTACATAATTCATATTACATTGACAATAATGATCTAAAATATTGAAAGGTAGTTTTATTCAAAGCACATAATTTCTGAATGTGTTTTCATCAAATGTTTTAATTAATACAACTGAACAAAATCAGGCTTATAATTTCTTTTTATTCTTGCAAAAAATGTTATTTTTGTTCTAAAATATTCAAATAAGCCATTATATTTTAAAATAGAGAGGTTAGTTATATTGGTGAATGTCAATAGTGTTCTCAAATTATTTAAAGGAATCTTAAATTTTTAAATTAAAACTTTTATAACAATGAAACTGTTCATAATTGCAGCTTGAACTGTCAATGCACGGACTCATTACCATACCACACGGTTTTGCCACTAGATAAATGCAGCCTAAAAAACACCTAAAATGAGGCTTTTTAAACTATTATAAAATGTTTCTTTTTTTAAAGATTTATTTATGAGTACACTGTTGCTGTTTTCAGACACACCAGAAGAGGGCATCAGATCCCATTCACATGGTTGTGAGCCACCATGTGGTTGCTGGGAATTGAACTCAGGACCCCTGGAAGAATGGCCAGTGCTCTTACCACTGAGCCATCTCTCCAGCCCATAAAATGTTTCTTAAAAATATGAGAAATTTCAAGCCAGATGTGGTAACACATGCACACCTTTAGTCCCAGTACTCAGGAGGCAGAGGCAGGTAGATCTCTGAGTTCCAAGCAAGGTTGATCTACAGAGCAAGTTACCTGTACCAGCCAGAGACAGAAACACAGACAGAGAGACAGAGGTGAAGAATTTCAGAATCACCTGAAGAGAAGTAAGAAAATGAGTGGTTAGTGCTCGGGAAAATAACATCTCCTTATACAAAATTGCTCCTGGTTCCTAGTGTTCAAGTTTCATTTTCACGTCTGCGAAAAATACTCTGCCAAAAAGTACCACAGGGGAAGGCTGGGTTTACTTGTCTTACAAGTCTAGGTTACAGTTCATCGTTAAAGTCATGCGTCAGGAGTCACGTCATATCCACCACAAAGAGCAGAGAACATAAATAAATCCTTGCACGCTACCTGGTTTCTCCTCAGCTAGCTTTCTTCGCCCTCATACAATTCAGGGTCCAAACTGTGAAATGGGTGCTTCCCACAATCAGGGACTTCCCACTTTGGTCAACAATCAAGACAACATCTTCCCCTCACCTCCCCATGCCACATACAGAGAGAGAGAGAGAGAGAGAGAGAGAGAGAGACAGAGAGACAGAGAGACAGAGAGACAGAGAGACAGAGAGAGAGAGACAGAGAGACAGAGAGACAGAGAGACAGAGAGAGGAGAGGAGGAGGAGAGGAGAGGAGAGAGAGAGGAGAGGAGAGGAGAGGAGAGGAGAGGAGAGGGAGGGAGAGGAGAGGAGAGCGCCACAGACCAATCAGACCATGGTAATTTTCAACCGACACATCCTTCTCCCTATTTCAGCCTCCCAGTTGCTAAGATTTAGCACATGTACAGTGGCTGGCTCAGCAGAAGGTTTTTGGTATCAGAGATATGAGAGTAATAGTTTATCAGATTAGTTTGCCCCTCCTTTCCCCCCATACTTTGCTCTCGAAAATCTCCACACTCTGTGGCTGTTTCCAAGATCTTCAGTCACAACGATATGGCTGTCCATGAAACTGACATTGTGTCAAGATAACATTTGGTTTTTGAGGACAGAGGAAAAGAATGGAGAAAGGTCCCTCTGGGGCTGAACCCTGTTATACTCAAGAGTATTCAGGGAGCACAGAGCATGTGGTTACAAACAGCACAGAACTGTGAGTCTGCTAAGAAAGTTGTACCTTCAGTGATTAAAACCCCCTAGAGCTCTTGCCTGGGTCTAAGGTCAGCATGGCCTAGAGCATCCCATGTGACCGGCTCCCTTCTCGTCCTCTGCCAGGCCAGTTCACGAGGACTTGGCTTCTTGTACCACAGCAACCACGTGAGCACCTCAGGGGATTTTTCTGTCTCCTGCCTCAAATGTCTTTCTTCTAGATATTGGTGTGACTCACAGACATAAGTACCTCCCATCTCTGCCTTAAGGCCACCTTGTAGAAAAACTCCCCTGATCATGTTACCTACGGCATCCTTCTACCCACCTGATACCCCCTTTTCCTTAACCTTATTTTACTCTTTATAGCACTTACCTAGAATTAAGTATTTCTTTCTCTTTTTTGACACAGAGTCTCGTGTAGTGGGTGAGGAGAGAGGGAAGGCTTGAACTTCTAATCCTCCCACCTCTAACTCCCAGGAGCCAGGATATCATGCATACACACACCGAAGTTGGTCTGGGAGGTGCTTGAGGACCTAGCCCAGGTCTTGTGTATGTCAGTTCAGTGGTAGTCTACCCTCAGCCTACACAGCTCTTCACTGACGAGCTTGCTCACACGATGCAGCAACGTACAATCTCAATAAACGCACAGCCCACAGAAGGCACCCACCACTGCTCACACTTCATTCCCTGCCTGGTGTTCTCGGTTTAGTTGGAGGCTAGAGCTTGGGGGTGTCTTAGACAGGGCTCCTCGATCACTGTGGGGATGGATTGCTTCAAGTGCCTCTGTGAACAGCAGAAATACATCAGTTATGAGCTAGACTTCCCGTCACCAGAGAGATATGGAAGAGAGAGGTGACTAACGACATCTCAAAGTTGTGGGAAGACGGCAATGAGAACGGCCACACCATGTCGAAAGCCAGTTGGCTTCTACAAGTGATCCGTGCTTTCGGGGGTTATCGCTGTTGGCTGGAGTTTACAAATTCCCTGCATTCATTCCTCCTCATTTGCACTCCTGTCTGCTGTACAGAGATGGAGGTCAGCCTCATCACTGTCTGCATTCTCTTCCCCCTTGCCTTGGCACTTACTGGAGCATCAACCATATGCCAAGCACTGTTCCCATTCCGGCAGCGTTCTGTCTCATTTAACCTTCATGCCAACCAGGCAAGCAACTGCCCCTCATTGCCCACAGTTTACAGATATTCAGGAGGACCACTCAGAAGGATGAGGAAGAAGATAGTCAGGGGTATCATTCTTCTCAAGTTTATAAAGTACTACAGACATGTTCCTAACAGCTCTGTCCCCTCAGAAGCCCACGCTAATCCCATTGTGTCTGGGGCTTCTTCAAATCCATTTCGACTCTTTCCATCGCTCAATATTCTCTAAACATGTGTCCTAATGGAGTGCATGTATTGCAGACACAGTCCATGTATTTACAATGCTTTTCTCTAAAATGAGAGATGCGTACCCACATACCATACTAAGAACAAAGACTATAAAAGCACGGGGCTTGAGAGATGGCTACACAGTGCTTGCTGCTCTTGCTGAAGGCCTAAATCTGATCCCAGCGCCTCTTTCAGTCAGCTCACAACCACTTGTAATTCCAGCTCCAGGGCATCGGATGCCCTCCTATGGCCTCTGAAGGTAGCCACACACATATGGGCATGTGCATGCATGCCCAACATGCACACACATGTACATACAGAGAGAAATTGATCATTTAAAAGTTTCGTGATGGCTTAAATGAAGAAGGTCCCTCATAAGCTTATGTATTTGAATACTTGGTTTCCGATTGGTGGTGCTGTTTCAGGGTTGTTATGAAACCTGTAGGACATGCAGCCTTGCTGAAGGAAGCACGTCCCTGTGAGGCAATCTTTATTTTTATTTTATTTTATTTTATTTTTATTAACTTGAGTATTTCTTATATACATTTCGAGTGTTATTCCCTTTCCCGGTTTCCGGGCAAACATCCCCCTCCCCCCTCCCCTTCCTTATGGGTGTTCCCCTGCCAACCCTCCCCCCATTGCCGCCCTCCCCCCAACAGTCTAGTTCACTGGGGGTTCAGTCTTAGCAGGACCCAGGGCTTCCCCTTCCACTGGTGCTCTTACTAGGATATTCATTGCTACCTATGAGGTCAGAGTCCAGGGTCAGTCCATGTTTAGCCTTTAGGTAGTGGCTTAGTCCCTGGAAGCTCTGGTTGCTTGGCATTGTTGTACATATGGGGTCTCGAGCCCCTTCAAGCTCTTCCAGTTCTTTCTCTGATTCCTTCAACGGGGGTCCTGTTCTCAGTTCAGTGGTTTGCTGCTGGCATTCAGTGAGGCAATCTTTAAAAGCTTATAGCCCCACCCCACTTGCAGTTTGTTCTATAAGCATCTCTGTGAAATGAGATGTGATGATTCCACTTCCTGCCAGGACAAACTCTTCCATAAGTCACTTTTGGTCCTATCCTATCACAGCGACAGAAGAGTCACTAATGTAGTACTGTGGTGTATGAGTCCACAACAGAAATGTCATGAGTAATAGGTGTTCTAGAAATCTGGACAGAAGAAAGCTATCCTGGGCAGAGGTACGGACTGCTTGTGTATTCCCTAGGTGGTATGGATGCCTGGAAAGAGGCCAGGTGGCTGCACCAGGCAGCTAGCAAACTAAAAATCTATGCTTCTTGGGAGAAAAAAATTAGTTAAGGTAGGGCGTATCTGGGCTCTGTGAAAAATGGAAGGCTGCCTCCCTAGCTCCAAATATTCCATTAGAGGGGAAAGTGTTCAACATTTCCCTTTACTGCCCAGAATGAAAGAACATTTTGTAATCAAGAATCAGTAAGTAGGTCCTGGGAACCCTCCATCCTGTACCGGGTCAGGTTTCGGGGGAGGCTCTCCCTTGTAATTCTCCTGGGGAGACAGCTTAGCATGGCTTGGCAATCTGCACAGGAGCTCCAGCGTCCTGAGCAAATGACTTAATCCCTCTGTGCCCCCCTCTCCTCAGTCACACGATAGGACAATTCTTGCTGCGTACTGTTTCTGCAAGCGTTAGATAAGATCCATTAACCTATTGGCATGTTCTTAGAACCTAGAAACTATTTCCTCCCTTTTCTTCTTTTCCTTAAAAATAGTCTCCAGCCTTCTAAAGAACTGCAGACCGCTCTTTTTCTTCAATTACACCTTACAACGAGGCCACCCTGCCTAAATGCATCCGCATCCCACCATACTCCTCTGGCTTTCCCTCTTCACCCTAGACTCAGAGCTCCAGGTTCCCTACTCAGGCAAAGAATCCACAAAGAACATCTTAGACCTATTTAAGTTCCTGAGGCAAATAATTATGACAATTCCCGCTCTCTCCTGCGACGATCGGACACCTCACTGGGATGAATGACTTGGTCATCAGGTTCACGGTCGTTTCATTTGGGAATTGGAGTATTGCTTCATAAAACTGTGCTGTGTGGCGTCATTGTCATTCCATTATGCTGCACAGATGGAAAAACATAAACTCTTGTCATTTTGAGCACTGGACTCCAGCTTACTGCTCAGCCCCTGACTTCTCAGGCTGTCTACTGCATAAGACTTGCTGGGAGAGTAGTCATTGTTTGGTATGTCCTTAGCTAAGATACCATCTTGAAAGGGACAGCTTAAACCCCCTTTGAAGTCCTATTGCAAATTGTATGGATTATAATCTGAGTTTTTATGGGGGTGTGGGGTGGGGAAGGCTCTCTGTGAGTTATAATGTAGCTCACACATACCTTGCAATGGATATTCAGTGTAAGAGCTGACGTCTGACACCCTTTATGAACGTGTGGAAGGGCATCTGTATCCTGCTGCTAGGACAAAACATTGTGACCAAGACAACTTAAAGGAAGAAGGAAGGCTTTATTTAAGGAATATGGTTTCAAAAAGGATAAGAGTCCGTCAGCATCCCAAGTATGGTGATGGGGCAGCAGGCAGCATAAAGGCTGGACCAGCAAGCTGATGGCTCGCATCGTAAACCGCAAGCAAGGAAGCCAAGAGAATGAACTCAGAATGGCACAGGTACTCAAACCAGTGGTTCTCAACCTGGGGGTCATGATCCCCACGGGGGTCACTTATCAGATATTTATTTACATTACACTTCATAACAATAGTAAAGCTACAGTTATGAAGAAGCAGTGCGACAATTTTATGTGGAGGTCACCACAACATGGGTGACACTTTCTCCAACAAGGCCATGCCTCCCAGGCCTGCCCAAACAGTGCCAACAACTACAGACCAATATTCAAATGCCCAAGGCTACTGGAAGAGGCGTCTCATTCAAACCACCGTAACAGCAGTGGACATCACTTTCCCTGGGCATTAGAAATGCCAGAGCCAGGGAGACACGACAGTGAGTTAAGTGCCACCAGGGGTGAGGATCTAGGTTCAAACTCCAGAACTCACATAAAAATGAGGTGGCCAAGGCAGGTGCAACTGCAATTCCAGGTGGAGACAGGCGGCTCCCCGGGACTCGCTGAGCAGCCAATCTAGATTAGCAAGCTCCAAGCCAATGATAGACTCTGCCTCCCAAAACAGTGTGGGGCTCCTAAACATAACCCCCGAAGCTGACCTCGGCCTTGGGCATCTAAAGATGGTCAGGGGTGCTGCTGAGGGAGGTTCTGAGACCTTGGAGAGCTGAAGCCCTGCTGGAGGAAGTGCATCTCTGGGGAGTTTGTTTATAGTCTTATCCCACCCAATTCCTGCGTTTGTGCTCTCTCTCTCTCTCTCTCTCTCTCTCTCTCTCTCTCTCTCTCTCTCTCTGTGTGTGTGTGTGTGTGTGTGTCTCTCTCTCTCTCTCTCTCTTTCTCTCTCTCTCTGTCTCTCTCTCTGTCTCTCTCTCTGTCTCTCTCTCTGTCTCTCTCTATGTCTCTCTCTGTCTCTCTCTGTCTCTCTCTCTGTCTCTCTCTGTCTCTGTCTCTTTCTGTCTCTCTGTCTCTCTTTCTCTCTCTCTCTCTATGTCTCTCTCTGTGTCTCTCTGTCTTTCTCTGTCTCTCTGTCTCTCTCTGCGTCTCTCTGTGTCTCTCTGTCTCTCTCTGTATCTCTATTTCACGCTTGGGCTTAAAGATGTGAGCTACCAACTTTCTGCGTGTGCTGCTCTGCCCATCTCTCCCTGTCGTGCCTCTGCACCATGACTGACACTTACCCTCTGGAACCTTACCTAAGCCAAAATAAACTCTTCCTTCCATAAATTCCATAAATCGCTTTGGCCATTGCATTCTATCACAGTGACAGAAACGTAACTAAAACAGACCACCGGGGTTGGGATTTAGCTCAAGGTGCTTGCCTAAACATAAGGCCCTGTTCGGGTCCCCAGCTCGAAAAAAAAAAAGGAAAACCAGACCACCCTACCCATTCAAGATGCGTGTGTGTGTGTGTGTGTGTGTGTGTGTGTGTGTGTGTGTGTGTGTGTGTGTGTGTGAGAGAGTGTGTGTGTGTGTGTGTATGTGTGTGTGTGTGTGTCTGTGCATGTGTGGGTGTGTAGACATGTGTATGTGAGTATGTACGTATGTGTGTTTTGTGTGTTTGTGTGTGAAGACAATGTACACACACACATACACATACACAAATGCCAGCCTACATCCCTCAAAAAAAACCCTTATCTCCATTCTTTCATGTTAATGTAGTTTATCATTCTCAATGCAGCTGCCCACAGGAAGTGTCTGGGTCAGGACAGAGCAAATGTTAGAGCAGAAGAAACAGGATTCCACCACTGTGTGGGTAGAAGCTTGGTACACAGCTTCTGTGTTCCCTCCACTTCTGCCTAGGTTTGAAGTCTTTCAGAAGTTATTACCCCGAGAAGAGCAATTGGGTCAGTTCCTATTTGTGTATTTGTGGGGTCTGGTAAGTTTCTTTGGGAAGCAAATCAAGTAGCACAAATGGAAAAGCAAAGGAAAAGATAGACGTGCCACTCTGCAGGAGTAGCCTGACTGGGTGACTGCGTGCCGCCCTCCAGGAACCAACGGGGAAGAGGGAGCCTGCAGGTCTAAGTGATGCGGTGGGAGGAGAGAGGTGTGGAGAAGGTCTGAATCGCTGAGTGTTTCAAACTGGTAGAAAGGAGGGAAGGGGGGTCTGTAGATTTGTACTGAGTGTCGGGGAGTATATATGAAGGGAGACAAGACACAGTGCTCCACGGGAGGAAAACAAACATCCAAACAGATCAACAGGAGATGGGCAGCTAAGGATGAGCTCGAAGTGCCTCCTGCCACGACTTCAGCAGTCTTTGTAAAATACAAACCTGACCTTCTCTTGGCCTCCCTAGATCCTGCCTTGTCTTCTCACTGTGCTCTCAGTAAAGTCTCAAATCACCTAGCAAGATCTGCAATGCCCTGTGTGTCTGGTACCTGCCCCTTGAGCCTCTTCTCAGTCTGTTTGCTCCTCGCTCTCCCCAGCCTCTGTACATGCAAAGAACATACGAATATGTTTGCGGTCCATGCTGCGGTGGACAGCCCTACAGCCATGGGTGTGGGTGAACACTGACTGGACTGAATAGACATAGGGAAATAAAAGACAACATTAAGTATAGGAAGGGACATGAAGGAGGGGCACCATGGAGGAGGTAGGGAGTGAGAGCGGGCTTGATCAAAATAAAATGCATTTGTGTAAAAATAAATCAATAACTCAAAATGCAAAAGGTAAATAGTGGCCGTCCATAGATTTCTGGCTTCTGGGTACGTTTGCTATGCCTTTTGGCTTGTTTTCAGTTTCTAAATTCTCTACAGTGATTGTGTTTTCGGGGACAATTTTCTAGGGGACTATGAAAGTTGCATGTGAGGAAAAGCATTAAGGAGCAAATTTACCAAAAGGCCATGAATGAGGACACAGAGCTCCGGCAACATAACGATCCACCAGGGGCAAGGGACAGCTAAGTCCCGACGCACACAACCTGTGGGTGGAACGAGTCAGACCTGAAAGAGAGGTAAGAGTCAGTCTATTCTTCCAAAGAACGCTTGCCAACAGAAGTCATGGTTTGGGGGTGGACAGAGTCAATGTATTCTGAGGTTTTCTATTTGGTTTGGTTTCATTTTAGCTTGGAGACCTAAACTATTTTAAGTCCAGCTCAGTGCTGTGAAAAAAAACCCCTCTCGGTGGACACCATGTGTGGCTTTAGAGTTGTCATTTGGGGAATGTGCTCTGTTCTCTGGGTTTATTTGGTTTCTTTTTGCAGTCATTGAACCCAGGACCTTGTGTAGGATAGCCAAGTGCTCTCCCAGTGAGCTACATTCCCTAACCTGCTTGTAAAACACTTTAAATAAACTTTGGTCATTTTCCCCACGTTAAATAATAACTCTTGGGGACTGGCATGACAGAGGTTAAGAGTGCTTACCGCTCTTTCAGAGAACCCAGGCTCAGTTTGAGCAGTTCAGGGGCTGCTCAAAACCATCCCTAATGCCAGTTCCAGGAAGATCTGACGCCCTCTTCTGGCCATTGTAGGCATTACACAAACCGGGCACACTGACACAGGCATACATGAAATGATGGTTACAAGTAAAAAAAAATTAAAATGTAATCATTCTCCACAGTTGAAAAATTAAGAAAGAGGGTAGTTAGAAATGGTTCATCTATCAATGAATTAACTTTAAATGATTTATTTATACTTATCTTGTGTGCATTAGTGTTTTATCTGTATGAGGATGTCAGATGCCCTGGAACAGTTGTGAAGCACCTTGTGGGTGCTGGGAATTGAACCTGGATCATTGTGCTGTCTTTCCAGCTCCTCACCCTAACTCTTAGCTTCCATAGCTCTGTACAGTAGCACCCAGCAACCCTTGAAGTCTTCCCAGTCTGGCTTACACAATGTTAGGGAGTTAGGAGCTTGCTAGACATACATTTTTGAAGGGGCATTCCCAAGCCATCTTAAGAGTTGGAAAAGTTATTTAATTCCATGGGAAGAGTGACCGAACCCAAGATCCTATAATCCTATAATCGGAGACAAAGCATCATCCAACAAGCCCGACAGATGGACAGCTGAGCCAAGAGGAGAACTCAGAGGCTTAGACTCTCAATCAGTGCTCTCTCCATAGGCAATCATCTTTCTGATGCTGCCTTCTGGCCACAACAAGCTTTTTTTTTAATCAACCCTCCAGAACTTTCAGACTTCCTGAATAAGAGGTTTATAATTTAGGGTTTTAGTATTAGTAGTATTTGTAAAAAGAAATCTCTTAAAAAGAAAAGAACAGGAAGGAAGGAAGGAAGGAAGGAAGGAAGGAAGGAAGGAAGGAAGGAAGGAAATGTCTACTTTGATAACTATAAATGTAGTCCTAAGTAAATTTCCCAGCATTCCAAGAGAGAGAAGTACTCTTTACTATGATCTGTACTCCAGTCTACATGCTATGTACACCAGTGAAAACTATATATTTAAAGTCACAAAAATAGCAGTAGATCCTGGCTAGGGATATTGTTCAACAGTTCACTGGCCATCAGAAGTGCTTCTGTGACAAGCTCAGATGCTACCACCTGTCTCAAGAGAGTGGCTGTGCCCACCTGTCCAAGCTCTTTACCATGGAGACTGAATCCTCCTGAGAGGAACTCCCCTGTCCCTGGATCCCTGCAGCTGTTCTAGGGTGTACTTTGGATCCTCTGGACCTTGGACCTAAGTCCTAGAAACTGGTCTCCCCTAACCCCATCCCACCTTCTCTCTGTGCCATCATGAGGTCAGCGAAAGCTATAAAAGTACACAATTAGCTCCAAGGAGCAGCCTTGAGTGCAGGAGAGGGATTTGCAAGTCCTCAGAGGGCCATGAACCCCATTTGGAGGGTAGAGGATGTACCTTGGATTTTTGCTGTGTTTTTCCTTTTAATTGGGTTTATTATGCTACAACCCAGCCTTGGAGTCACCTAATAGACACAGCCTAAAAACGGTGTGATTGAACTGCAGCAAATTTATTTTAATAAGTAAATTTGCCGAGCTCCTGGGAGACAGAGCCAGCAGCTCAGAGGAACACGGTCCCAAGCTCATAAACAGGACCTTCAAATGAGCTGTGTCCCATACCCCCTTCCTCTCCATGACGTCAACATACCCTAAATCCCACTGCCCACTGAATGGAGACAGGAGTTTAGATGAAAAACTAGCTAATGGAGATAGCACGTGTCAGCACAGGTTGGTCTGTCACAGTGCACTCAAGTGTCAGCACAGGTCAGTCTGTCACAGTGCGCACAATACTTCCAAATATAGATAACCTCAAGGGACCTACAATCAGAGCTTGCTAGCTTACAGAAAGGACAGTAATCAAGGAATCCTTAGTACTTACTCTGATTGCTGCATTCGTGCTTGCGTGCATGCTTGCTTGCATGTGTCATGCGTACATACATGCATGTAGATGCCCCGGCATGCATGTAGAAGTCAGAATGTCAGTCTTCACATTCCACCTCGTTTGAGACAAAGTTTCTTTTGCTGTGCACCACTGCTTTGGCCAGGCTCGCTGGCCCTCAATCTTAGGAGGATTCTCCTGTCTCTGCCTCCTGTCTCACCAAGGGCTCTCTGCAATTACAGACACATGTTTACCCTAATTCCTGGGAATCCAAACACGGGTCCACACACTTGTGAAGTTTTACCCACTGAGCCATCCCCTCAGGCCTTCACTGTGACTTTTCAGAGTGAGACATAGCAGAAATCAAGCATGTCCTGGGACAGCCTTATAATTTTTGGATGAAGCAAGTCAAAAGTGAAATAATTCATGCTGAAACATAACAAATTATTATTATTATTATTATTATTATTATTATTAAAAATAGCAATGAAATTTTTTCAACATGTGGACCAAGAATAAATTCATAAATCAAATATACAACAGTTAACATTATACTTCAAAATCATATTTAAGATTGTTCTCCGTACATCAGTGAATTCCCACATTACATGTAATATCTATATCCACATGAACTGAGAGCACAGCAGACTGAATGAGAAAATAATCTCTATATCAGAAAGATAAATATCATTAATAGGCTATAGACCTCATTAAGTCCATGGCTTTTGTAAGCTTCAATTTCCTTGTCCGTACAAATGAAAATATTTCTGGAACTCATCTAGAAGGATACAGGATAATTAAAGGAGAAAATTCCTGTAACCACCTTAGGGCCATATTTAAGTATTATCATTATACGAATAAACTGTATATGACCTTGATTAAAAATAAGATTGTTGGTCAAATAATTTTCGACCACATCATCCACAGCTTTTCCAAATATCTTTTTTTGCTAGAAATAAAATCCGCACCAGAAAGGTGGGTACGTGCAAGAATGCCAAACACATGCTTCTCTTGTTGGAAGCCTGACACCAGCACCAACGAAAACCATCATCGATTAAGTACCACACCAAGAAATTATAGGGTGCCTCAGAATACTTTCAAAACCTGACGGAGATGGATGCTAGAGGGGCTGAGATGACTCAGTGGTTAAAAGTGCATACTGTCCTTTCAGAGGATCCAAGTCCAGAGGTTGGCAACAGAAGGTGACTCCAGTTCCAGGATATCCGACGTCCTACAGGTGCATAGACAGACAGACACACACACACACACACACACACGGAGAGAGAGACAGACAGACACACACACACACACACACACACACACACGGAGAGAGAGAGAGAGAGAGAGAGAGAGAGAGAGAGAGAGAGAGAGAGAGAGAGAGAATTTTAACTGTTTTGATTTTGAGACACGGTTTCTCTGGGTAACCCTGGCTGTCCTAGAACTAGCTCTGTAGACCAGGCTACCTCTGCCTCCCGAGTACTGGGATTAAAAGCAAATTCATGCCAACACTCCCAGATAATTTTAATTTTTTAAGGTTTCTAAAATGGATGTTAGAATTAAAATCATTGCTGATATGACTGAGTTGAATGTAATATATGTGCTATACATACATATAGGTGTGTATGCATGTATGTATGTATGTCTGCATGCATGCATGTATTATAAACTATGTCCTATCAGGTATGCTAAAAGGCCATGATCTTACTGTTAAAAACAATCAAATGTTAAATGCTTGTTGGTGAGAGAATAGACCCCTATTCATTTCATTTTATCTTGTTATATTGTTCCAAATTTCTGCAATGGATCAATGACTTGATATTCATGACAAAAGTAATTTTGAGAGATTTAGACCAAGACAAAGACAAAATATTTCATATCAAGTGTTCTTCTGGCAGATTGAAGAAGGAAAACACTAAGTTTATTCACTCATGTGGGAGAATCATAGAGAGAGGCAAAGGACATCTTGGACTTCTCTGTGACCTGTGTGTGTGTGTGTGTGTGTGTGTGTGTGTGTGTGTGTGTGTGTGTGTGTGTGTGTGTGTGTGTTGTGTGTATGTGTTTATATGTGTATATCTGTATGAATATATGTTTGTGTCACAAAAGGATAATAAAAGCACCCAATTCTTCGTCAACAAAGGCTAGATGAAGCACGTTCTGCTGGCTTTTAGCATATGCATAGCATTTGGAGAGTGCTCAGAGAACACACTCTGCCTTTCATACTCTAAGCAGAATGGCCTCCAACAGTTCTCAGGAAGGAGTTCGCAAGAATGAATGAAGCCTCTGCCTTCAGTGCTTCCCCAGAGGTCAAGCCCGTCCTCCTCACAGAGAGCCAGACCTCCCCCCCAAGTGTGCATTCTGATTCTGCCTGTCCTTGACATGCATCCCATTTCCACTGTCCCAACAGCCCAGAGGCCTCCGGGTCAGCAGTGACAGGAAGGGCTTGGGAAAGAATGAGGTGCTTGCTGGCCCCAAGCACATTAAGATAACCTCTCCTACCTATCAAAGGAACAGTGGGTGTGTGTGACCCCCTGACAGAGAGACCAGTGTTGATTTTGCTTTGTTGGAGACTATCTCAGATCCCCTGGTTTCGTTTGATGAATTGTTTGGTGTAGATAACACAGCGCTGTCTCCTCTCTCCAATGCTGCCACCAATAACAGATTAACAAAAAAATGTGCTCTGAGCGTCGGAAAATGCAGCCCCTGACAAAACAGTTCTTGAGGGAGAAAAACACTTTTGTGTCTTTTGTTGATAATTTTCCCATGCTCTCTGATCAGCTGGCCTAGACTCAGGGTCATCTTCTCTCCCTTGGAACCATCGGAGGGGTAGGGTCCAAGACCCAACGTGATTCTCAGCTAAGACTAAAAGAGATGGAAGGTAGACAGCATGAACCCCATGGAGTGCAGAAGCTCCCAGACACTGGAACTCATGAGCCTGCTACACAGACAGGGGTGGGCCACAACAGCCTTTGGGTATAGCTCAGAGAAGGCACAATCAAGACTCAGAGAAAGCTGCACAGCCTAGTGGTAAATGAACCTCACGGGATTTGGAGTCAGACAGGTCTGTTTCCACCCTCCCATGGCTTCCTGTGCAGACGTCTAAGCAACACCGTTGAACCTCAGCACTCGGGAAGAATTAAGAGCTCCAGAAGGGTGGGGCCTACAGAAGATGCAGTTGGAAGACACTCAGGATGAAGGGTTCTATAAGAGAGCAAGCTGAGCAAGCCAGGGGAAGCAAGCCATGGCCTCCATGGCCTCTGCATCAGCTCCTGCTTCCTTCCTTGTGTGAGTTCCAGTCTTGACTTCCTTTGGTGATGAACAGCAATGTGGAAGTGTAAGCTGAATAAACCCTTTCCTCCCCAACTTGATTCTTGGTCATGATGCTTTGTGCAGGAATAGAAACCCTGACTAAGACAATGTGTTTGCCTAAAATATACCCTTCAGCATAATGTGAATCTGAGTGAGCATGTGAGTAACATTTCTTTTCATTCTGACTTTCTAAGTGTTTTACAATATGTATATATTACTTTCATGGTTTAAAAACATCAAACAAGACTTGGAAGAGGCCAGAAATCTAGAATGTGGTCAGGGGCAGAATGTTAAGAGTCTCTGATCTTACTGACATCTGTAAGAGTCAGTCCGCCTATGTGTAATTAGAGTTTGATTCCTCAGACTGACCTTGCCCTGACGGTACTGTGATGACTGTGCTCGTACCCTGTTAATGACTGATCTGTCATTGCATTTTATTAGTCAGTGTGTGAGTCTGTTTAGTATTTATTTGTAAGATTTATTTTTATTTTTAAATTAGGAGTATGTCTGTATATTTGTGTGTGTACATATGAGTTCTTGTGCCCATGGAGGCCAGAAAAGGGCAGTCTATCCCTCCTCCCTTCCCCAGCTGCAGTTATAGACAGTTGTGTGTTACCTGATGTGGTTTCTAGGAACCAAACTTGGCTCCTCTGTGGGAACAGATCTTAAGTGCTGAGCCATGTCTCCAGCCCTTTTGTTTATTCTGTTTCTTCTCCTGGACTACAGGATCTGATCAAGGATCCCCTCCACTTGTTCACCACTGAAGGATCCATGGCTAGCAGTGGTTCAACAAACACTTTTTGTTACCAAACAAATAATTTACCAGTTAGGACTCTTGGTTTCCAGAATCAGTGGCAAAATTCTGTACATAAAGAGCAGAAATTGACATAGCAGCTTTATGCATGATGGTCACACATGTTCCCACAGTGGGGCGGCTAGGGTAGTGGCAGCATAAGAGTGGCTCACATCTTGGGAAAAGGGGGAAGATGTGTTAAGGACAACCTTGTGATTCTGGAGAAGGAGCATTCTCATTGCCACCGTTGCAAGAGTCAGTCCATTAGATGTGTGGTGATGGTTCCTCTGTTGTCACATCTGCTGAAAAGATTCTCACAGTGCCAAGCCTCAGCTGCTCTTCATGACCCCTTTGGGCCTTCAAAACCAGTACCACCTGAGTGACTCTTACACATTACCAAGCCCATCCACAGCACAAAGTACAACCTTGGTTATCTCTAGAACACAGCCTCTTTGTGCTCTCAGAAACACTTCCCGGAAGATTTCACCTTAGTGATCCTGGTCCCTTCTTAATCACCACTAATTTCTTAGCTCCAGCTGACCAGCATCAATAGTCCCAGTAATGCAAAGGTTTTGTTTTAGTAGTTCTGGTATCTTGTTAATCACGGCTGATTCTTCAGCCCCAGCTAACCAAAACCACAGAATCTTCACAGTCAAAACAGCAACAGCCCTGATAAGAGTCGTTAATCTTTCCTATGAAATTTCACAAGCCAGGCCTCCATCTTCTGCACTGTTCTCAACTTTACCATCCAAGCTCCTACAGAACATCCCACAAAGCTCTTAACTCATCTAGCTCAAAGTTCCAAAGTCCTGCCACAGTCCTCCCCAAAACACGGTCAGTTTGTCATAGGAATACCCCGCTATGCTGGTGCCCACATGAATAGGTAGGCAAGTGGACTGGTGTACAGGTGAATGGTAGAACAGAAAATGAACAGATGGAGACAGTTACAAACAGGAGCTGTTCTTAGAGGAGAAATTGTAAGGACACTTTGAAAACCTGAAATATAAATTATTACAAAAATAGTTAGTCATTTGCTCTATACCAAAAAAAACAATTACTGTGTGATCTTCCAGAAAACTACATGCACATGCATACAGGCGTGCACACACACATTGGTACGTGTACACAAACACACACACAGAGACAGACAGAGGAAATGGCATAATGCTATAGGTCCTATTCTATAGGGCCTCATCCCTTGGCAATATATCCTAGGGTAGCATGTGCAATCTTTATTCTTTCTTAATGACTATTAATGCCTATTGTTACATAGCCAAGAATACTTTGTGTAATAATCTTGCATCCGGCCTTTTCACTTAATATTATATCATTAAAAATTCTTACCCCATTAAAAATTATTTGTGAAAAACTATTTTAATGACTGCAAAACATTCTGCTACAGGAATAAACCACAATTTACATAGACACCACCTAATTATGAGCATTTGGAATGGTTCAGAAAATCCTATTAATGGCTTCAATGAACATTATGCATAGCCTTTACTGTGTTCCTCCAGTTATAGAATCCTGAGTTCGTTTCTATAAAAATTTATTGAAGCTTCTTACAAACCCAGCATTGTTCTCCGTTCTACTGCGACACCAAGAGCAGAAACGATGGGAATATTAATGTTTCAAACAAACAAAACATGAACTAGGCTATATGCAAATGCTCTCCAGACGTGTCCATCTCCAGGTGGCTCTAGGTAGCAGGGCATATGCTTGTCCCATTATTTTCCTGTCTGCCTTATTTCTTTATAAATGCTTTCCCCAATAGAGGGATGAAAAGTTTAGCTCAGAAAGGGGTAGAAGCAAGTCACCCAGCCACCTTGGGCTCTAGGGAAGACTCCCCTTCCACTTGAGGAAAAAAACGTGTTCTTCAGGAGGCTCAGAGGGTTTCACACAAACATGCGAAGCTAAGGTTCAAGCTGGTAATAAATAATCCTGCAGCATGGCTTTTGTGAACATACATTCTGGGGAACCTCACTGAATTTGGGGGAGGGAAGCACGAGACCAGAATGGCTCCTTCATAGGCCCACTTTCTGTGTTCTTGTAGAACTGCTTCAGTCTCCGTGAATGGAGGCTCTGTTTTCATGCACAGAGGTTCTGGAGACAGAGGACCACCATTCTTAAAACACATTAGTTAACCCTTCCTGCTCTAACTTCTTTATACTTAAAATGAGGATAGGACTAGAATGCACCTTGCAAGATTAATGAGAGAATTTCACAGACTAGGATATCATAAGATCATCAGCCAAGATATGAAACACAGCACGGAAGGTTTTTCTTAACTGTGGCTTCAATAGAATAAAAAGAAGCTTAAGAAGACTGAAATGCTTTACAGGAGCAACTGGAAATCATCAGTGTTCTCCACCACTGTCTGGTTGTACATATTAGATGTGTTAGATTTCTATGACCAAGGACTGAACAAGGCCATGGGACCTCCCTTCATCTATGACTCACACTTATAATGCAGAAGCTACTAACTTGCTTCCATTCCTACTTTTTAAGATTGTTATTGAGACAGGGTTTTGCTATGTAGCCCTGGTTGTCCCAGAAGTCACTACGGAGACCAGGCTGGCCCCAAACCCACAGAGCTCTCTGCCTTTGCTTCCCACGTGCTAGGATTAAAATGTGTGCCACTACACCCAGCCTTTACTTCATTTTCAATTATGTGTGTATATGTATGTATGTGTATATCTGTGTGGGTATGTGCACACATGTGTGTGGGGGCTGCTGAACCCAGAAGAGGTCATCAGACCCCTTGTGGCTGAAGTCGTAAGCCATTCAACAGGGATGCTGAGAAGCAAACTCTGGTCCACGATATGAGTTCTTAACCACAGAGCCATCTCTTCAGCCCGTTTCTACTTTTCCTTATCACTCTGCTATGACAGAGTAGGCATGCCAACTATCTGGAAGGCACTGCAGGCAGATGAAATCAATCACATTAGCAAAGCATGTTTCCAGGAGTATATTGTGTTCTCACACAATTGTAGATGACTCACTATCTGCTGTTCTAGAGCACATCTTGTGCCAGAAAAAGAGAGCTCTCTAAGGACTGGATTTGCCAGACCCCTAGGTCTACTAAGAATAGTGGCGCTCTACCCCTAGAGGCAATGCAGGTGTGGCTGCTCTGTCACAAGTGCTTCAGTAGGTGGCAGAGAGGAAAGAGGCTACGTCTGCCCTCAGTGTTCTGACCTATGAACATCTGAATAATTAATAGCCTAACATTCCCTGAAAAAAGTGAACCTGAGATATCCACCAGCCTGGTGCTGCACAGGCTAGGATGAGATCCCAGGGTGGGGAGTAAGCAGGAGACTAGAAGAACCCCACATGGGACCACAAAGCAGTCAGCACATGGGGCCACTCAGGTAGGGTGGGCAAGGAGTGAGCCCACGGAGACCACCAGACCTGTGCCATGTGGCTGGGACAGGGAACTAGAGCCACACAGGTCTGGGGGTGGAGAGCCCGATCATGCTTAAGACGACCCCTGTCCTGGGGCCATAATGCATAAGCAGGACACAGCATTTCTGAGAAGACCTCAGACACTCAGAGACCCCAGACACCACTGAGAGAAGCAAGTAAGTGGTGGAGAAATGGAAGAGAAGAGAAACAGAAGGCTGTGGGCACAATGAAGAGAGGCAGAACTGGAGACTCGAGGGTGGTGAGGAACAGCCTGACGTGAGTAGCTGGTGATGCCTCCTGGGACCATGGTGGGGTCCTGTGCTGCCACTGGGGGCATTGTCTAGGTCCATGGCCCTGCAATAGCAGGCCCCTGCTTTGGTGGTATATTACCACTAAAGGCCAGGTAGATACCCCTAGTCTGAGCTGCCACCTGGGGACATGTTAATGTCTGAGGGTTGTGCAGAACTGGCCTCACTCCTCACCTGGGCATTGTGGGAGAGCTGTCCCTAGGGACAAGAATGCAAAGGAGTTAGCTGTCCCTGCCTCTTACCACCTACAGTACTCAGGAGAGTAGGTCTTGCACCTTACCTGGGCAGCACAATAGAGCTGACCCTGGTGGTGGGGGTGGGCCAGCCACAAGGGCATGAGCATGGAGAGCTAGACCTGCCACTTGTCAGCTGTGAGGTGACAGAGCTAAGGGGGAACTTTCCCACCCCACCCCCACTTCTTATCCCTTGCTTCTTACCTCCTATGGCAGGAGGAGAGCTGGCCCCAAGGTCACCAGAGCAACAGAGCTGGCTCTGCCCATACCTGCTGTAGCACTCAGGGTGGGTCCTGCACCTCACCTGGGTAGCACAGTAGAACTGGCCCTGGATGTGGGGATTGCTGGTGAGCCGGCCCCAAGGCACAAGTGTGAAAGAGCTGGTCCTACCTCTTGTCTACACTGAGCAGTGGTGTGATCTAGGGAGAGACAACCTCCTCCCCTCCTTCATCCCTCAAAATCTATGACAGGCAAGAGAGCTGTCTCCAGGGTCATGAGAGTGGGAGAAATAGCCTTGTCCCTCACTGGCTGCAACACTTGGGAGAGTGGGCTCTGCACCTCTCCTGGGCAGGAGGATAGGGATTGCCGTGGTTGTGAAGATTAGAGAAGGTGCAGGGTAGAGTGGGTGGTATTGCTGGCTGACCATCTCAGATACCTCTCAGGCCTAGATCCAGGATTTGAATTGTCCTACCCCAACTTCTACCCCATTGATGAACTAACTGCTGGAGTGCATGAAGGTCCTAAACTATAGGGTCTCCATGACACAGGACAGCAACAGGATATCCAAGAGGGGTTCTAGTGAGGATCCAATATTGATAGAGTAGCAGAAGCCAGAAGCCTTGTACCAACCCAAAGAGTCATTGCAATGAACATTTGCAAGCAAAGAAGTATAGACAAAAGTGACACACTGTGACACACTAAAAATGAGATTTTTCTTCTCTGCTGCAGGGGAGGTCACAGGGTGGAGGGTGGGTATGAGGGAAGGTGGAAATGGGGTTGGGATGCATGATGTGAAATTCACAAAGAACCAAAAAAAGGTTTTTAAAACGTAGTGGTAACTATCCAACAACTATAAGAAAAGAAACAACCTCTGAATTCTTTCTAAATACACCCAATAACGTCACAGAGGTCCTGGTACATTAATAGTGGATGGCTTCAATTCCTGCTATCACCTTTGGGTATAGAAAACTCTCCCAACAAAGGAAATTCCAAAATCAGACTCATTTGCTTCTAAATTCTACTAAACCTTTAGGAAGAGGTCCCCAAATTGTCCCACAAAAAAATCAAAAGGAACGGTGCACCACTAACTCTTTTTATAAACCCAGTATTCTGATACCGAAGGCCAGATAATGACACAATAAGAGAAAATTTTAAACTACAGACCAACTTACCTGATGAAAATAAATGTGAACTTTTTTCAATTCATTACTTTCGAATTGAATTCAAGAATGCACTAAGATTATACTCCATGACCAATTTGGTTCCATCCTATGGATGCTAGAAAGTTTGGCTCAACATAGGCCATTCAGAAAATGTAATCAGATAGAAATAAAGGTGGAAATCAAATGATTATCTCCATGGTTTCAGAAAAGGTCCTTGACAAAGTCTGATGTCATGTCTGAAGAAATTAGGGACCGGAAGAATACAGGGTAAAAAAAAAGCCTGTGCATGACAAATCTATAGCCAATATCATATTGAATGGGAGAAAACTGAAAGCATTTTATCCAATATCAGGAAGGACACAAAGGTGCCCACTCTTGCTGAGTTTACCACGTCCAAAGTCTTGGCCAGATAAGTGATAAAGAGAAAAAAAGGAATACAGATAGTAAAAGAAGTCATCAGAGTGTCCCTATTTGTAGATGATATTACTCTAATAACTCAAAGACCTTGAAGATTCCACCAGAAAAAAAAAATCTTAGACCCAATACACATATTCAGCATAAATAACAAGATGCAAAATCAACACACAAACACTGGCAGCCTTTCTATAAACAGATAATAAACTTGCTGAGAAAGAAATCATGTGAGTTTCAAAAAGGAAGAATAATAACTATGGGCAAACCTAACCAAGAAGATTAAAAGGACCCCTACGATGAAAATTTTAAGACAGTTTAAGTCAGAAATTGAAGACACCAGAAGACAGAAAGACCTCTCATGTTCACAAATTGGGAAACAGTATTGTAAAAATGACTTCTATTGCCAAAGCGATTTGAGTGTTCAATGCAATCCTCAGTCAAATTCCAATGACATTTCTCACAGAACTAGTATGAAAAAAAAATCCTACAATTCAAATGGAAGCACAAAATACATTGCCAAGGCCATCCTAAGCAGAAAGGATAATATGAGAGGAATCACAATACTTGATCACATGTTAGACACAGAGTCATGATAACAGCAACAACAACAACAAAAATCATATAATACTACACCAAAACAGGCATGCAAAAGAGTAGACTAGACTAGACTAGACTAGACTACACTACACTACACTAGACTACACTACACTACACTACACTAGAATACAAAACCCAGAATAAACAATTACAGCTAACAGCTACAGCTGCTTAATTTTGACAATAAAGGTGTCAAAAATACTCATTGGATGGAAAGCTTCTTCAATAAATGGTGAAAGAGAAATGTGATATCCTCATACAGAAGAATGAAAGTAGATTCATCCCTCTCACTCTGTACCCTCCCCCCCAAAAATCAACTCCAAATACATCATATACTTTAATGCAGGGCATGAAATAGCTAGGGCATGATGCTTTAAGGTACACACACAGGTGAGGGCTTTCTGAAAAGAACTCCCAAAATAAAGGAAATATCCCCAGGAATTGCCAAATGTGATGGCACAGAACCAAAAAGCCTCCACACAGCAGAAGAGACCATCTCCAGCGTGACTGGGCAGCCTTCAGGCAAGGGAGAGATATCTTTGCCAAATATACTTCAGATGGAGGATTGGTGTCTAGAATCCAAAAGGAGTTAGAAACTTAAGAAGAAATATTGTGGTTTGCCCTGGAGTTATCTGTATTTTGATGCTAATTCCACTGCCCCAAGGACAGCTGCCTAGTCACTACTCAGGACTCAGGTGACTTCACCAGAACCTTCTCCCCATTGAATTTGTAAAATACAGGTGAGGGGCAGGTACAGGATAGAAGGAGGCCTGTCATTGGAGGAGAAGGAAGGATGGGTGGGAGAAAAGCTTGAAGGAAGAGGAGGAGACTGGAACGGAAAGGAGAAAGAGACAGGAGGGCGAGGGCGAGAAGCCATGGCAGGTGACGTTAAGATTCCGCACTGTGTATTTACAGGTTGTTATTAATGTTCTTAAGAGATGGATGGTACTGGGCTTTGTATGTTTAGGTGGGCAGTTATATCTTATCAATTGGGTCAAAGATTATTGTGTTGTATGTTCTTTCATGTGTAGATTTAAGTGTAATGAAGTGTGGGGCGGCTGGTCTGGGCTGCCATGGAGTTGGGATGTGTGTTTCTGGCATGGAAACCTGCCTTGGGAACTAGATAGGTAAGAGAGATTGCTGCCAGGCTCAGAGAGAGGCCTTCGGCAGTGTGATATGGACTGGAGCAAAGCGGGTGAGAGGCTTTGCTGACTGAGAATTAAGATATCCAGCAGATTATCTTGGGACACCGTGGTGCAGGACCTATTGGGGATAGAAGACAACTGTACTTTTTTATTTTTTTTATATTTTTACAACAAAGAAATTAACAAAATCATGTAATCAATAAGAGAGCAGATAAACTGAAGAGTTGGCTCTGAAAAGCAAGCACATGGGCCACAGCATATACTTAAAGATGCATCCAACATCCTCAATCACTGGGAAATTTTACATTAAAATTGTTTTGAGAGTCTGTATTATTTTTTCATTGCTGCAACAGAATACCTAACTGAAGCAACTGGAGATAGAAAAGGTTTGCTTTGGCTCATGGCTCTCCTCAGTGAGGAAGTCATGGCAGTGACAGCCTGAGGCAGCTGCTCATGTTGCACCCACAATGAGGAAGGAAAGAGCTAGCTTCAGCTTGCTTTATTTTCTTTTACTTTTTTTTCAGTCCAGAACCCCTGCACATGAAAGACTGCTGCCTATGCTAAAAGGGGTCTTTCTGTCTCTATATATCCAATTTAGAACCTTCCTCATAGATGAGCCCGTAGGTGTGTCTTCTACTGATGTGAACAGATACCATGACCAAGACAAGTCTTATAAATGACAACATTTCATTGGGCTTCCAGGTTCAGAAGTTCAGTTCATTATCATGAAGGTGGGAGTATGGCAGCATCTAGGCAGGCATGATGCAGGAGGAAATGAGAGTTCTACACCTTCATCTGAGGCTGCTAGCAGAATACTGGCTTCTAGGCAGTTAGGAGGAGGGTCTTAAAGCCACAGTGACACACTTACTCCAACAAAACCACACCTACTCCAACAAGGCCACACCTACTCCAACAGGGCCACACTAATAGTACCACTCCCTGGACTGAGCATATACAAACCATCACAGTGACTCTAGAAGCTGTTAAGTTGACAACCAGGATTAACCTTCAAAGATTCCCCCTCACCCTAATCAGAATAGCTGTTATCAGGAAAACAAGCTACAATACAGCGAATGCTGATGAGGATATGGGGTAAGAGGAAGCCTTGTGCACTGTGGGAAAGGTAGACTTCGACAGTCACAAAGCAAGTTAGTGTAGAGGATCTTCAAAAAAGCTAACAACAAAACTGCCACCGTGAGACCACTATACCACAGCACAGAGTCTTACCCAGCCATATTTATTCACAATACCTAAGAAACTAAAGCCCAAATGTCTTTCAATAGAGCGATGGATAAAGAGAATGTGGGCCATATTCCCAATGGAACTCAGCTAATTTTTTTATAAGTGAAATAAACTAGACTCATAAAGAGGAGCACCAAGTTTTCTCTTATATAAGGGTGTGGGGAGAAATGGACTCAGTGCTGGAAAGAGCAGGAAATGGCACACACACATGACATTAAAGCAGGAAGGACTATTTGAGTAGAGGGTGGAGACCAGAAGGAAGTCAGGGAGAGATTGGGCCGGTATACTTTTCTATTAAAATATTTTGAGGCATCAAATGTTCAATTCATTGACACTTATTAAACTACTGAGTAGGGAACAGGTAACAGAAAAATGATCATTAGCATACAAAGTGATGATGTCACTTCCATACATGGGTGTCACTCCGGGTTGTTCTTACACCAAGAATAAAGTTGTTATTAAGACTACAGATGACATTTCATCTAAGGTCCCTCCCTTTGAGTTCTGAGAGTCTCTCACTTCCCAGGTCGCTGGTACAGTCTAAAGGGTCCCCCCACCTCCTAACTTCCGAGATTGCCTGTTTCGATTCTTTCTGCTGGCCCTCAGGCTTCAGTCCTGTCCCCACCTCCATATATGATCATGTTCCCCCCTTCCCCTCCCTGTCACCTTGCCTACCCAGGTCTCTCCCTCTCCCAACCCCTCCTGCTCTCTTCCCCCTCCCAAGTGGGATTGAGGCGTCCTCACTTGGACCCTTCAGTTTATTAGCCTTCTTGAGTTCTGTGGACTGGGAATTCTGTACTTTTTTGGCTAATGTCCACTTATCAGTGAGTACATACCATGCATATCTTTTTGGGTCTGAGTTACCTCATTCAGGATGACATTTTCTAGTTCCATCCATTTGCCTGCAAAACTCATGGTGTCCTCATTCTTAATATCTGAATTGTATTCCATGTGTAAATGAACCACATTTTCTGTACCCATTCTTCTGTTGTGGGTCATCTGAGTTGTTTCCAGCTTCTGGTTATCACAAACAAGGCTGCTATGAACATAGTGGAACACGTGCCCCTGTGGCATGGTGAGGCATCTTTTGGGTATATTCCCAAGAGTGGTATAGCTGGGTCTTAGTGGGGAGAGGAAACTTGTAGAGTCCACCTCCACTAGAGAGGGCATCAAGTGTGGGATGGGGTTGCCATCCCATAGTCAAAACTCTGAACCACAGTTGTTCCTGTCTGAATAAAAACTGCAGGAACAAAAATAGAGAGGATTCTGAGGAAAAGGAGGCCCAGGGTCAGGCCCAAATGTTCAGGGGGAGGCCCGAAGGCCTGACACTATTATTGATGCTATGGTGTGCTTACAAACAGGGCTCTATCATGACTGCCCAACAAGCAACTGAAAGAATCAGATGCAGATATTTACACCCAACCAATGGAGAGAAGCTGGTGACCCCTGGGGTTGACTTAGGGAGAAACTGGGAGAAGCTGAGGAGGGGGCGACCCTATAGGACCATCAGCAGTCTCAACTAACCTGGTCCGCAGGATCTCTAACACTGAGCCACCAGTCAGACAGCACACTCCAGCTGAGATGAGGCCTCCAACACATATACAGCAGAGGGCTGCCAGGTCTGGACTCAGTCAGAGAAGATGCACCGAACCCTCAAGAGACTGGAGGCCCCAGGGCGTGGGGAAGTCTGATGGACTGGAGCTGGATTGGGGCATCCTCTTCGAGCTGGTAGGGGGTGGGGGAGGAAGTGTGGGATGTGGAGCAGTCGGAGGTGGACCAGGAAGGGGATAAAGTCTGGACTGTATAAAAAAGATTAAAGAATAAATTATTTTAAAAAGGAAGTGAGATGAAAGTCCGACATGGTGGGGCCGTCATAAATCACAGAATGCAGGAGGCAGAGACAGGCAGATCTCTGCGTTTGAGGCCAGCCTGGTCTATATAATGGATTCCAGGACAAGCAGAGTTATATAATGAGACCTGTTGCCCTCCTCCTCCTCCTCCTCCTCCTCCTCCTCCTCCTCCTCCTCCTCCTCCTCCTCCTCCTCCTCCTCCTCCCAATGAGAAGTGTTGAAAGACAGAAAAGACAGGAGAAGAAGGAAAAGGTATTCTTCAAGAGACACTGCAGAGAAAGAAGCTGTGGGAATTGATGATTAGGTGAAGAAAGGAAGTTACAGTTGTTCCAAACACCATGGCAGGATTCCAGGTGATCAGAGCAGAGCACGGGTGAAGTACTGCTGGTTGGCAGCCACCCTTTGCAGATGGGAGCGCTGGGATGTTAAGAAGTGGAGGGATCTCAGCTCCCAGGAGAATCCAGAAACACTGAGAGCATCGAGAGAGTGTTGGAGCCACAGCTGGCTATACATCACAGTCTTACGCATGCGACTGTCCTGCTGAGAGTTACCTCCTGCTTGCCAGTGCAGTTTCTTTCTCCCGTCCCCTCCATGTTACCTCTCTGTCTACCCAGCAAATGCCCAGGGTAGATGGCCACGTGGTGTCTAACTATATATTCCTCAACCTGTGCCCTCCAGACTATATCTACCCATTGCATTATTTCCAGTGTCGATACTTGACCATGTCTGGTACACAGCCCAGCCTTCAGCAGAAGTCCTATGGTACAGGATCTTTATTGTCTAAGAGTCTGTGATGGTCACAGCAGAGGCATTAGGCCCACACAGACAGTCGTGCTAACATCCCTTAACCTGTTGGAACTGATAAAAGGAGACGAACCGTCTGCCAGATCTAAACGAGATGCTCATACGCTGTCTGCTGCATTCTGGATGCACCGTAAAACCGTCTCCCCCTTTCTCCTATTTCTGTTGCTATCGTTTTATTTAGCTCTATCTCTTAACATGACAAACAAAAGGACACAAAAAAAACTAAAAGTCTGCACCCCACCAGAACTAAGAAAAACAGTAACAAAGACACTGAAGACCCAGCCCCAACCCAAGAGCTGATGACACACATCGTGTTTCTCTAGTTTAATTATTTTTTTTGCATCTAAACCTGTTAGCGATCTGGATGGATTGTTGAGTGTGTGGCAGGGTTTCTGGGATTTAATTCGGGCTTTAACGAACAGTGAAAGCAAATGAGGCATTCATCCCAAAGTAATGTCTCAACCGGAATTATTGTTCTTCGTGTGTTGACAAGGAAAGAAAGGGCCCACTGGAGAAAGGAAGTACCAATTCCAAAGTCTCGTGCAGAATCTGAGAAAGACACAAAGTGGAATGTAGTTTTTGATTCCCAGATGCTGGCCCATGGCAGCAAAATTACCTGGTGCTTAACTGTCTGTCTTTCCATGTATCACAGGTGTACACACATGTGTGCACATGTCAAAGCCAGAGGACAACTTGGGGTAGCATCCCAGGAAATGCCGGGGTCTTTATCTCCCCAGTGCTGAGATTATAAGAGCATGCTACCATGCCTGGCAGTTTTATATACGTTCTGGGGATTGAACTCGGGTCCTCGGGCTCAATGGTAAGTGATTACCCACTGACCCATCTTCCCAGCCTACGCATCCTCATTACAGATGGAGATTCATGGACCACAGCCCAGACACACTGACTGGATCCTCCTGGGTATTCTAAGAGGCTTTTTAGCTAATTCCTGCAGATGCCCCGTCCTGAGTGCCACTGGTCCAATGGTTCTAAGGCTACGCTCTCCTAGCCTCTTCAAACGGTTCTACTCTGTTCGGCCTGCCCACACTGGCATTGTATGAAAGTCTAAAGCAAGGCAGAGAGCGGGCACCACGGGAAGCCCCGTTGACTCTCCACTACGGTCCGCCTCATCAAGCAAGCCTGGCAGATGAGAAGCAGCTTAGCATAGGTCCATCCCAATCAATACCTTCAACTTCCGGAACACCGTCCCGTCCATCCACATCCAGAAGACTATGGTGGGACAACTTGGCAATTCCTAACTCTTCCTGTAAGTTCATTGGGTTTGTTTTTTTTTTTTTTTGGTTCTTTTTATTATTCTCTGTACAATTAATTAGCTAATAATTTTTTGCTTCTGATCCATTCCTCATTAAAAAGCTGAATCCCCAAGTTGAAGCTGTTGGAACAAAGGTAGGAAAATTTATGTCTTAATTTTGGTTCATTATGGCAGCGAGCCTCTCGCTCCTATCACTGTCTCTCCTCAGCCCCCTCCCCTCCGACTCTGACGGCTCCGTGACCCTAAATGCCTCCCGCTCACAGCCACCACGGAGACACTGTCTCTGCCCTTTATCTTCTCCTGCCTCATTAAGAGAAATGAACCTAAGCCTGAGAAAGACGACACAGGGGAAATAAAAATGGAGTCCCTCGGTACCACCTATAATGAATTGTTATGAAAACCATGGAAATATCTGTCTGCGGATATTGTCCTCTGATTTGAAGTCAGTGTCGCAAGCGGTAATTTTTGTCATTAAAGCCGTTAATCTGCTCAGCACTCCTCGTAAGTTTTTTTATGAAGAAAAAAACAGCCCCACTGCCTTGCCGCTCGTCCTGGGGTACTTCGGAGGCCAACACACATGCAGAGCACCGTGGAGTAATTAGCTTTAATTATGGTTGATTCTCCTGTCTATTGAAAGCGGGAGGACTTCAAGCTGTTGAGGCTGGGGCTGGGGCCTGCTCGGTCTTGAAGTTGTTAGAAGAAGAGATGCTTCTAACTTCAACGGAGCCCCTGACCCCTGGCCAAACGCCAGCACCACGCCAACAGCAGCACCATGCGCTCACCAACACAGGCCGCCGCTAGCACCAGCAGCAGCCCAGCCAAGGAAGCTGGACTTGAACGCTCGCATTCAGGTAAGCACAAAGATGCGCGCTAGTTCCCGGATATGCGTGCCACTCAGCACGCACACACCCCTGACATCTTCACTCAGCAGCCAGTCTTCGTAGTCAAATTCAACCATGGCAGACCTATACCAAATCATCCAAGATCCACATATGCTGCTGGCTACTTTTTTCTTCTTCTTCTTCTTTCAAGCGAGCATTGTCTGGGATGAGGAACCTCAGTTGAGAAGACGCCTCCATCAGATTGTCTCTAAGAAAGTCTATAGGGAATTTTTTTAAATTATTGATTGATGTCAGAGGGCCTAGCCCATTGGGGGTGATGTTAGCCATAAGCAAGTGGTCCTGGGTTTTATTAAAAAAAATAAAAAGAAAGCTGAGCAAGTCGTGAGGAGCAAGCTAGGAAGCAGTAATCCTCCATGTTCCGGTTTCGGTTCCCGCCTCCAGGTTCTGCTTTGAGTGCTTGCCCTGAATTCCCACCATGATGGATAAACCCTTCCCTCCTCAAGTTGGTTTTGGTGTCTTTTCACAGTAATAAAAAGCAAACTCAAACACATAGCTAATGGCGGCATACACACCAAGTAATGATAAGATATATGCTAATCTTGGTTGTCCACGTGACTGCATCTGGAACCAACTCTAATGCAAACGGATGAGCGCTCCTGTGGGGGATTTCCTTGATAGATTATCTAACAAAGTAAGACCCAGCCCTAAATGTGGGTAGCATGACAGCCCAGACAAAAGGACGTAGAAGAAGATAATGTTACATTTTGCCTGTTTGCCCTCACTTTTTGCTGGCATGTTCATCTGCTCGATTGCAGCAGCATACTCTACTGATATTAAAGCCAACATTTATAAAGGAAACCACTTCACCAGGGCTGGCTAGTAATTCAGAGGTTTAGTCCATCATTAACATGGCGGGAAGCATGGCATTGCACAGGCAGACATGCTGCTGGAAAGGTGGCTGAGAGTTCTACATTTGGATTGGCAGGCAGCAAGGGGAGAGGCCCTCAGCCTGACTTGAACACTTGAAATCTCAAAGTCCACCCCGAATGGCACACTTTCTCAAAAAAGACCACACCTTCTAATAGTGCCATTCCTTATGAGCCTTTGGGGGCCATTTTTATTCAAACCACCACAGCATTCCAATGTAGAATTAAGACTGGCCGTTCT
This sequence comes from Rattus rattus, assembly GCF_011064425.1. NCBI lineage: Eukaryota > Metazoa > Chordata > Mammalia > Rodentia > Muridae > Rattus > Rattus rattus. Next base: position 28,405,377 of record NC_046162.1, read on the forward strand.
CCGTGAATCCTTCAGGCCTCCAGACCCTGGCTGGGCAGCAGAGACATCCAGCTTCTTGGGCTTAACAATTACAATTGCTCCAGTGAAAGAGCACCATTGATGGACTACCTGGACCACATTCTCTAATCCAATTTAACAAATTGTTTTCAGTTTAATTGAAATTAAATCTTTATATAATATATTCTGATTATGGTTTCCCTCCCCAACTTCTCTCAGATCCTCTCCCTCTCCCCACCCACCCAAACCATACTCTTGCTTTTTGTGTTCTCCCTAATTAGAAAACAGGTGTCTAAAAAAATAGAAAAGGAAAATGATAAGATAAAAGTCTTTCCCAAACAAAATCTTTTATTTGTTTTTATTTTACGTGCATGTTTTACCTGCACAAATGCTGTGTACAATATGCATGCAGTTCCCACAGAGACCAGAAGTGGGTATTGGGTCCCTTGGATTTGAAGTTGGATCTTAGTTCTGGGAACTAAACCTGGGTCCTTTGCAAGAGGTTTAGTGCTCTTAGCTACACTGAGCCATCTCTCCAGGTCCTCAATGAATCCCTTTAACATATATGCTATATACTTATATATACAAATATAAATGTACATATACATTTATATTTATATTTTATTTATTTTATATAATTTTATATTTATATATATTTATATTTTGTATAATATATATTTTAAGGAGCCAAATCACATTTCTAATGTGCGAAAGGTCTAGTAATAAGGCCCAGAGAAGTAAATGTTCTTGGCTTGGAAGAATTATTATATGGTCAGAATTATTACAGAGTCAAGGGAGAAACGTAGAAGCAAGAATTCATTTAGCATTTTTTTTTTGTTTTTGTGTTGTTTTGTTTTTTGAGACAGGGTTGCTCTGTGTATCCTTGACTGTACTAGAACTCACTCTGTAGACCAGGCTGGCCTCAAACTCACAGAGCCCCACCTGCCTCTGCCTCCTGAGTGCTGGGATTAAAGGCATGTACCACTCATTCAGCATTTATTGTTGACCTGAGTAAACACAGGTCAACACAGGAACAGTCACCATGGGGTCTTCACAGATAAATAGTACGTCATGATGCCTCCAGCAGTGTTGGACAGACACAGAACTTGTCACGTGTGCTGAGGGCGCTATCTGCAAAGCTCTCCACAAGGATCTTATCATGTGTAGATAACATCCTAGTCCAAGGTAACCTCACACACGGTGATTATCTCCAATAACTGAACCTTGTGTGCATGTAGAACTCTGGTCATTTCAGAAAACAGAGGACATCTCCAACTCGTCACCTCTCTCTGGGTAGAGCCTTTCATAAGGTTTATGGTTTAGGGCAATGTCTCCCTCCGGACCCATTTATCATTACACTTATTCACGTATTTTGTGGTAGTGTAGTGGATGTACACATGGGTAGGTCAGAGGACAACATGAAAGTGATGGCCCTCGCCTTCTACCACATGGATCCCAGCGACCATACTGAGGATATCAGGCTTGGCAGTGAGTACATTTATACACTGAGTGCCTTATGGGTTTATTGGTGTGAAGAGACACCATGACCAAGGCAACATTTATAAAGGACAACATTGAATTGGGACCGACTTACGGTTTCAGAGGTCTAGACCATTATCATCATGGCAGGAAGCATGGAACATAGAGGTGAACATGGAGAGTTCTACATCTTGATCCACGGGCAGCAGACAGAGACTGTGTTCCACACTGAATGGAGCTCAAGCATAAAAGACTTCCAAGTCCACACCCATGGTGACACACTTTCTCCAACAAGGCCACACCTCCTAATAGAGACACTCCCTATGGATTAAGCACTCAAATACATAAATCCATAGGGGCTGGGGTGGGGGCAAAACTATTCAAATCACCACACTGAGTGATGTCACCTGGTCCCCAAATTATTTTTCCTTCTCTTTCTTTTCCACCTGTCCTATACCAAAAGGTATTCCCTACTTTCTCAAGTCCATCTAATGCTTTGTTTTCCAAGGAACACAAAACTAAATCAAGACGGTGCATGTCACCTATCCAATAAGAACATCAGAGAGGAAGGCTGAGGGGCCTCCAGAAGTGCAGAGAAAGACTAGAATCGAGAGAAAGAGGAGATAATCAGGAAATGACTCCAGAATAATAAACCTGGAATAGGTGAGGGACAATAGGGGAAAGCTCAAAGGGTAGGAAGCACCAAGTGTGATGAAGGGAAATTTATGAACTATATTGAGAAAATAAATGGGAAACTAGAATGGGCCAGAATCTGGACAGAGATTGGATTTAAAAACAAGCAGGCAAACAAAAAGATTTACTTTGTCTGATAAATGAATTAATCTCAACATTTAGCACCGCAAAACAAGCTTAAGGTTTTTGTCACCCAAAAGTGTGATCAGAACTATAGGCGTGGGAAGAGACACCATTAATTAACATTTAGAAAGGAAGGGGGAACAAGTATGGTCTTAGTTGAAAGGCAGGCAATCACTACTGTAGTGAAGGGAGTGGTAAGAGTTCTTGTGGTCATAAAACACACACATCTATCCTCCTTCCATCTACCCTCATCAACCCATCCACTCACCTATTCAGCCCTCCATCTACTAATCCATCCATCCACCCACCCTGCTCACCCATCCACTGTCCATCAACACACCCATTGTTACCATCCACACACCCACATACCCATCCACCCACTCATCTACCCATCAATCTACCCATCCACCAAATACATCTGATGTTTACTAGACACATTCTATGGACAAGCCACATTCCAAATAAGTGCCTTCACTGAGTATAACTTGCAGTTAAACAGAAAAGGAACAAAGGTATGGGAATGATTTGGGTTTTAGTTGTAATTCCATGTGGAAGAAAAATACAGAAGAAAATACAAACTGAACTTCACTGGGGTAGGGAAACAGTGAAAGAAACCTCTGAAAAAAACAAAATGATTAATGATTCAAGAACTGGAGAGAGATAGAGAAGTGGTTTGCCAGTTAAGAGTGAATCCTGCTCTTACAGAGAACCTGAAATCAGTTCCTAGCACCTACATTGGAGAGGTCACAACTGACTGTAATTGCAGCTTCAGGGGATCTGAGGCCCTCTTCTGGCCTTAGCAGGTACTGCTTTCATGTGCACAGACACACACATAATCAAAAATAACATTTGTTTAATCAAAGACATGAGAGAGATAACAGAAGATGACAGAGATACAAAATCATGTCGTAGGGTTATGACTATTCTTGGTTGTCAGCTTGACTACACCTGGAATTAACTAAAACCCCAAAATGGCGGGTCAACCTGTGAGGGGTTTTTGTTTAGTTTGAAGTAGGAAAATCCACTTTAATTCAGATCTTTTGTGCTTCAGAAAGACACAACTTTAGTACAGATCATTTGAGCTGAGAAAACCTACCTTTAGCCTGAGCCACACTTTCTACTGGAATGTGGGATGATGTCACGGGTGAGGCAGGTAAGGATAGAAGGAGGCCTGTCATTGGACGAGAAGGAAGGATGGGCGGGAGAAAAGTTTGAAGGAAGAAGAGGAGATGGGAACGGAAGAGGAGAGAGAGAGAGAGTAGCCGGGGACAATATGGCAGCTGAAGTTAAGATTCCTTTACAGGTTGTTATAAATGTTTTTAAGGGATGGATGTGTACAGGGTTTTGTATGTTTAGGTGAACAATTATATCTTATCAATTGGATCAAAGGTTATTGTGTTGATTTAAGTGTAGTGGAGTGTCGGGCGGCTGGTCTGGGCCACCATGGAGTTGGGATGTGTGTTTCTGGCATGGAAACCTGCCTTGGGAACTAGATAGGTAGAGAGATTGCTGCCAGGCTCAGAGAGAGGCCTTCGGCAGTGTGATATGGGACGGAGCAAAGCCGGTGAGAGGCTTTGCTGATTGAGTTTTAAGATATCTATCAGATACCATGGGGCACTGCAGTGGCAGATCTAGAGCAGGATAAAAGACAGCATTTTATTTTTTACATTTATACAACAACACTGGGAGACTATGTAAAGGCCTGGAAGAAGGAAGCTTTTGCTCACTGCCTGCTTGTTCTTGCCTTGCTAGCACATCCATTCCTTCACTGGCATTAGAGCTACTCCTTCAGGATTCCAGCACATACCGAAGACCAGCTGAGACATCCAGACTCGTGGATTTTGTGACTCCTGGATTCTTGAACTTTGCGTTCACATCCAACCACTGTTGGATTAGCTGAACCACAGCCTATGAGCAATCCTAATAAAGCCCCTTTCACAGATAGAGATTCATTCTCTAAGATCTGTTACTCTAGAGAACCCCAACTAACACAAGTATTAGTTCTTACCTTCTTCACAACTCTTCCAAGGGAAAATACTTTCAAAGACAAAGTAACTAATGTCACATGCTTAAATGCAATGACACGGTCATTACGGATGGAAAATATGCCCAAATAATATCCTTCTCCTTCAAATTAGAAATACTGCCCTCCCATTGATTCATTTTGTAAGGTCCACAGAGTTTCATAGCCTGCTTAAGTCCTGGGATGTTGGTAGGATGAGGAGTCATAGAGGGACCCCAAGTCCAACAGGACATAAAGTTGCCCTGATGTTTCTAGAACTCAGCCACCATAGCCTGAGTGTCTCTGCCTGCCTGTTATGAGTGACTGTGTGTCAATGGGCATCTGTCTGCAAGCAGATTGAATTTTGAGACATTTGAAGTTCTTGCTTTGTTCCATTTCAACAGTCTTTAAGAACATATCGTATGGGCAATTCTGAACAAATATCCTAGGGCATTTTGAAGAAAGGAAAGGACTTTTTCTTTGATTTTTTTTTTCATACCATTAAAAAATAATATTTGGACTTAGTTTGAAAGTTCAAAAATTAGCATTTATTTTCTGGTGGTTGAATTAATCAATTCAACTAAAGTTCCTGTAGTCGGCCTAACCCAGAAGAATCTACACAAGAAAAGCCTTGTGGTTGCTTACATTTGAACCCAACTTCCCGCTGCCTCCAAGGCCTGGTTTTATGGGTCCAAGGAGGATTGGAAAGGGCCCCAGTCTGAATATCTGAGAAATGACATTTCTACTGACAACAATAAAGAAATCAAACTACAAACTCTTATTTTTTTTCTAGGAATCAAAAGAAACTTTCTTAATGTGACTTTAAATATATGCTAGGCACACAGCAATACCAACATAAAGGTGAGAGACTCAAGATGCTCTCCTTAGAATCGGGAACAGAAATACCACTGTTGCTGCTGACATGGAGTCTTCTTTTGAAGGTCCTAACAATGCAGTAGGAAAAGAAAATGAGATTATTCCGAACACATACTGCATAGACAGGTGTGGTGGAACACATATGCGACCCCAGCTACTCAGGAGGCTAAAATAAGAGAATCAAGGAATCGAGACATGAAGCTCAGGTTATACAGCACTGAAAGACCTTATCTCATAGATAGATAGATAGATAGATAGATAGATAGATAGATAGATAGATAGATAGGATAAGATAGGTAGATAGATAAGATAAGTAGACAGACACATACATAGGTAATAGATATATAGATATTGATACATAGATGATAATACATATAGATATATAGATACATACATATGTACTTACATATATACATACATAGGTACATAGATAGATACATACATAGTTATGTATGTAGATACATATATACATATATAATGATATTATATAAAGATGATATATATATAGATACATGGATAATAGATACATACACACAAGGATGGATATGGTAACCAGACAAAACTATTATTAATAATTGTCACAATTATTTCCTTGGAAATCACCTTTAAAACTATTTGAATTATTAAAGGATTTATGGATTGGTACAAGATGAATTCGTCAAAATTAAAAGCTTTCCTGTATGTGAGCTAAAATAATTTAGGAAACATCATATTATAGGATTATCTCATTTTATAATACAAGTGAGAGATGAAACTGACTTAACAGAGGCTGAGGAGATAGCTCAGCCCAGGAAGTTCTTGCCTTGTAAGCGTGGGGACCTAATTTGCTCTCCACAGGCCGTCCTAAAACAAAAGGCTAGGCCAGGAGAGCACGCTTGTCATTCCAGTGCTGGGAACATGGAAACTGGCAGATCCCTCGGCCTTGCTGGCCAGCCTAAATTGACAAGTTCCAGACCAAGTGAGAGACCCTGTCAAAATCGAGGAAAACACTGAAGAATGACACCCAAAGTTGACCTCTGACCTTCACATGTACACACACACAGACACACACACACACACACACACACACACACACTGAGATACAAGAAAAATAGAAAAATAAAAAAATCAAGCAAAATTAATGGTAAGCCACACAGAGGTATTTGGTGATCCCAGGCAAGTCTGTCTATAGCAAGAGTGTGCCTCCCCACCACAAGTCCCCCAGAGGGGGTAGCAGTCTATTATCAGTGTCATTGGAATCGTCAGCACACCTTGCCTGTACACTTGAAAAAGGGAGATTCATGGTTTTGCGTAAGACGACACAGCTATAAAATAGAGGAACCAGGACTCTAACCTAGATGGCTCTGCTCTGAATCCCACATTCTCTCCACCACCACCCACAGTAATCATCCCCACTGCTGGGATGAAACCAGTGCAAGCCATCAAACACTACAAAATTATTTCTCACTTTGCTTTGGGGGAAAAAAATATATCACTGTGCACCTTCAGATTCCCACTTTTGTTTTCAACGTTCTTTCGAAGGTGACACTGGGACGAGTTTGCATTATTAGTCTTCACCTCCAACCCCATCCTGAGAACAAAGAGAATTAGCCCCAAACCAAATTGACATTCACTTTCAAGACAGCCGGACATTAAAAAATCTACCTACCACAGCTAACACCCCACATATGAGACAGGAATTGACCTTCTGTTCTTCGATGTTCTTCAAGAAAAAATGGCTGTAGACATCCAAATTGCTCTCCTACCCAGGCATCTGATCCTAACTCACTGGGTCCTTATTATTTCCCACAATTATTTGTTCACTCGATCCCTCCACTAACATTTGCTGAATGGGGTCACCCAGTCAGTCCCAAGCCAACTCATTTAGCCAAAGGATGGTGGCTATTTGCTTTCCCACGGACATAGAATCTTATAGATAAGAAGGAAACATCTGTTAGAGAAGGAGTAGAATCTTCTTTTAATGTCTCCATCCATATTCACTTACCAAAATAAGACAACATGCCTCCTGGTACTTTATACTGTGTATTGCTTACACTGGTTGCCATAGCAACAGAAAGGAAGTTTAGTTTCCCAAACTTTAAAGGCGCTTACCTGAAGGAGACTGGCTGTGGTGTGTAAGGAAGAGAACTCCTTCAAGGAAGGGAAGGATGGCTCATAGTTGCCATCTCAGAACCCAGAGGCTGAGGCTGTAAGATTTTTTTAATTAGAGCACTTAATTAGGCAGTCAGGGAAGTCAAGAGAGTTGACCAAAATGATCCATGAAGCAGGAGATAAATGGATTCCTTGTTTTACTATTAGGACCTTCTCTATAGCTAGTTTTTGTTTTAAAGACTGAGTTTCATGTACCCCAGGTTAGCCTCAGAGTCATCATGTAGTGAAGGATGACCTTAAACATCTGATCCTCCTGCCTCCTCCTCCAGAACCCTGGGATTACAGGAGTTCCCTACTATGCAGAGTTTATGCAGTGTTGGAGGTCTAATCCAGCACTCCTCGCATAGACAGGCCCTCTCCCAGCTACATTACATCTCCACACCTGGGAGCTGTTGTTTATAGGCCTTTAGTTTACAATGTAACTTATGGAAAGACATAAATGAAGTTTCTCTCACATTGGGTGGGAGTCAATTCACAGGTATGTTCTACTAATTAAGGCTTTACATGAAGCATGTTACTAGAAGATGTATTTTAGTTCCTAAGCACCAACAATTTTTTCTATATAATGTGCCGTCATGGCTGATACAAGCCAGGGTTTGCCTCTATACCCAGAATTAGCAAGAGGTAATTACCCAGAGTACTCCAGATGCATATAGGAAATAGTGAAGGAGGCTTTAGATGATATGTAGGCAGATATTTTTCTCAACCTACTTTAATAATGGTTCAACCTCCCCTCTAGCCCACCACTCACCAGAGGTAGTGGAAAAGAAAGGTTATTAGGATATGGGGAAGTTGACCTGTTTAGATGTAGTTCTTTGGGGTGATTCCAATCTTCATTGTTCATTCCAGTCCACGAGCGAACACCAAACATGAGTCAGCAGCTGCAGTCCAGTCCACTTGGCAGACAGCACACAAAAATCAGCAAGGGCAGGTCAATTCAGAAGAAACTGTGAAGCCCGCCCATCAGCCCAAGTCCCCGCAGGAATCTCACGAGAAGTTCTTTGGTAAGTTTCTTTCTATGAGGTCACGATCAGCTGAGCTCAGCAACGCAATGTAAGGTGAACGAATCCATTTGAGTTTCGTCAGCTAAGACTAGCAAGGCTGAGCAAAATGAATCAATGCTCCAGATCCCGCTGCCTGTGGGGTCATATGTACATGCTTTCTAAACATCACGTGTCCTTCCACGTGTCTGTTACAGTAAAACATCCTATCACCTGTGTCTCCTTCAGCAAAAACGTCCTTTCACATGTCTGCTTTAGCAAAATAATATAACCTGAGTCTCCAAAAAAAACAAAGATTTCCACATGAATGATGCATGGGTATGACTCAATAGCTTTCCATCTCTGTGGGAGAGTTTATTTTTCTCACTCAGTCCTTCTGACCAGGCCTGTGTAATAAGAATTATTCAGATGTAAACTCTGCACTCAACAACCTCTTATTCCCACTAATGTCCCTCATAATGAGAAAGTAGGCTGTAACTTCAGAACTTTCCATGTCTCGGGGTTTAGTTAGAATTCAATAATCCTTTTTAATAATTTAATTTATGCATGGCCAACCATTTCCATTTATACACAGATAGTGTGATGGTTAATCTCAACTGCCAATCTGATGGCATCAAGAATCACCTAGGAGACAAACCTCCTGGCCTGCCTGAGAGGGATCACTTAGATTAATTGAGGTACAAGAGCCACCTTACCTGTAGGCGGCACCGTTCCATGGGCTGGGACCCTGGGATGAATGAGAAAGAAGAAGAAAGCAAGCCGAGTCTGCACCTGTGTTTCTCTGCTCGATGACCTGGCCCAAGATGATGCCACAAGCTCCCTGCTATCAGGAACTTGTACCATTGAGCTACAAGTCAAAATAAACCTTTCCTCCCTCAGGTTGCTTCTGTCTGGTGTGTTGTCATAGCAGCAAAACAAGTAGTCCAGACAGATGCCAAATATCCTTCTGAAACAAATTAAACGGAGATGGCCCCAACTTGATCAAAGGGACACAGCCGGCAATCTGCAGTGCCATCTTGTTAGGCTATTGTCCTTGGTGGGATATGGTGACCACACTGTTTCCAGCTCATGCTGGGTTTGTCAGTGTACAATCCCACAGTAAGCCAGACCATGTATATTCTACAATTAACCAGGTTCAAAAATATACATTGAATAAAGGGTGGCTCTGAAGATGGCTCGGTGGGTAAAGGCACTTGGGGCCAAGGCTGCACTATATCCTCGTGACCCACACAGTGAGAGGAAGGGAGCAAATGACTCCTGAAGACGGTCATGTCCTCCACATAGGAGGCACCATGGCACGCTCACGTGTGTGCATGGGCACACACATGAATGTCTTTTAAAGATGGTTCTTGAATATTCTCCCAGTGCATGAAGACAACTGTCTTTATATATAGTGTCCACTAAAAAAAAAAATAGACATATGACTTGTGAATCTTACACATATCCAAAATGTAAAGCCAAGACTATTGATGGGTAATTTCCATCCCCAAAACGCAAGGCTATGACTCACAGATATATAAAGGCATATACCAAAGGGCTTACAGCTTATGATGTGTGTTATTTAAGTACACAGAGTAAGCAGGAGGAAGAACCAGTTCAGAGCAGAAGGCAAAGACATCTCATCGAGTTAAAGAATATTGAAATGAACATGGAAATAGATCCAGTATGAACGAGGAAAACGAGTGTTCCCTCAAAAGACAGAATTCATTTCCATGTCTAGAGGCAAGAATTATTTTGCCTTTCTGCCTATTATTCATGATGCTGGAGAGTATTAAAATAGTTCAAGGGCAGTGAAAGTCTAGAATGAAACGCCTTGGGAAGGCATGCTCCGAATGGCATATGGGTTCCCTGGGGAAGCACAGGTCCAAAGTAAGGACACACCTAACCCTTAACAAGAACACTGAAGAAATGGAAGGAATACAGTCAGCATAGCGGCGCAGTTAGCGGGGCTCTGGAGACGTAGCCTGAGCACATAAGTTCCCTGCATCCCATTCAGATGTAAATTACGGATGTACTAAGATGCTCCCCCAAGGGTAAATAAACAATACAATAATCAAGATTCACAATGTGTAAGTCTCAGGTACATTTACTAATTAAAAAAAAAAAAAAAAAGGCAGCTGGGCATGGTGGTGAACGTCTTTAAACCCAGTACTCCGGAGGCAGAAGCGGAAGGATCTCTTAAGTTTCGGGTCAACCTGGCTTGTTCTATAGAGTGAGTTCCAGGACAGCTGGGCTATACAGAAAAACTCTGTCTCAAAAAGGAAAAAATAAAATGGCATTTGAAAGGGCACTTCTTTCATCTAAGCCTGAAATTCGCTTGCTTACTAATCTCCGACAAGAAGGTAGGAAACAGCTTCTGGTGAGCCAGACCGGAAGTATGGCTAACAGAACCAGACACACACACACACACACACACACACACACACACACACGCGCACACACACACACACACACACCCCAGTGGCTTTGTTAGAAGAGTGTCCTCCGCTGTGATCACACCGTAATTAGGAATTCGCTGAAATCCAATAGATAGGCTTAATTTATCATCACCATTATTGCTCGCATTAATAACTGGAGGAGTTCCAGCATCCGTTGGCCCCACCTCACATCATTAACTTCCTTCTCCCTGGGCCAGTGGCAGGTCCCACTTTGGCTTAGAAAGTTCCTATGCCAGGGGAGACATTAGCCTGGCTATTTTAAAAAGTAATTTGATATGAGAATTTCACAGAAGCACAGTTCAATTTCGATAGCCCCTTCAGAGTTTTCCAGAGCAACACTTTGAGGAAGCTGGATTAACAAAACTACATTAAGTTTGATCCATCCCTTCCTCCAGTGAGAAGAGATTGGGAAACAGGCAGAAGTTGCTGGAAGTGACATCTTGCCAGGAGCAGACCCCAGGGTGAAATGAGCACTGTGTCTTCCCTACCAGCATAACTACTGTGTGTGTGTGTGTGTGTGTGTGTGTGTGTGTGTGTGTGTGTGTGTGTAGGATGAAGTAAACACTGTGTTTTCCCTACCAGCATAACTACTCTGTGTGTGTGTGTGTGTGTGTGTGTGTGTGTGTGTGTGTGTGTCTTCTTCCCAAACCCAAGTTTGAAAATAAAAGTGTTACCTTTGCTGATGGATGGGCATGCATGCCTCTTAACTGGAAGCATCCACATTTTTGAGCCTCAATGCCCTGATCTGCTAAAATAATGATAATAAGCATCACAGAAGCAGCAACCAAAGGGCGAGCAGAGCTCAGTGTTGCCCATTACTGCAGCTCCGATAGCCGTTGGCTACTGGAGGTGAGCACAAGTGCGGATTCCTCTCTTCATTCACTCAACCAGCATCTCTCTCTTGCTCAGCTGTGTTACTCGCCTTTATAAAAACTGTGACTTATACAAGCGGTCGAACATTTGCACTCCCAAGTAGACAGAGTATACTTCAGACGAACAGGAATATTTCCATAGCCTGGGGTCAGGCGGGAGGATTTTTACCTGGTGTTACAGTGCCACTGGCTTGTTGTCCTTGAACTGTGCACCTCCACATTGCACGATTTATATCTTCAGAAAAGGAACTGAAACGCAAGTCACATGAGTACATGACAAGCAGCTACCAGAAATACGCACAGGAGGAGGGGAGGGGGAAGAAATGGAGAAGAGGAAGCAGTCATTGTCCTTCCATATCCATTAGCAACAGCCTCATACTTCTCTGTCATACGTCATGGGGAAAGTTAGTAAGATCCTGGATCTAGCCAGACAGTGGTGACTCACTCCGTTAATCCCAGCACGTGGGAGGTAGAGACAGCTGGATCTCTGAGAGTTCAAGGACAGCCTGGTTTACAGAGCGAGTTCCAAGACAGCCAGGGCTACACAGAGAAATCCTGTCTGGGCGTGGGGAGGAGATCCTGAATCTAGGAGAACTCTGCAAGGTTGGGGTCCTCAAAGTCTGGAAAGTCTTGAAGCCCTCCAGTATCTGGCTGAAGCTGTGGTAATTTCTCTGAAGAATGTGTTTACATGAAATAGCTACATTCAAGAAAGCACTGTTACACTCTTGAGGGACACGGAGAAACGGCAGACACACAGACCTGTCTGAAACTCAGCACCACTGAAATGTTTCATGTGCCTCGGGTTTATTGTAAACCAAGGTCTTGTGTCTGCACCATAGTCCCCACAGGCCTCAGGAAGAGCTTCCACTATGGCTGCATCTGCCTCCTCCTCCTGCTCCTCATCCTCCTCATCTTCCTCTTCCCTTCCTCCTCTTTCCCTCTTCCTCTTCCCTTCCTCATCCTCCTCTTCCCTTCCTCCTCCTCCTCTTCCTTCTCCTCCTCCTCCCCTCCTCCTCCTGCTCCTCCTCCTCATCATCATCATCATCCTCCTCCTCCTGCTCCTCCTCCTGCTGCTCCTCCTACTCCTCCTCCTCCTCCTCCGCCTCCTCCTCCTCCTCCTCCCCCTCCTCCTCCTCCTCCTCCTCCTCCTCCTCCTCCTCTTCCTCCTCCTCCTCCTCTCCCTCCTCCTCCTCCTCCTGCTCCTCCTCACCCTCCCTCCTCTCCTCCTGCTCCTCCTCCTTCTCCCCTTTTTTTTGCTCGTCCGGCGGGCCCCCCGCTGCCTTCCCATCCCCCCTCCTCCTCCCTCCTCCCCTCCTCCTCCTGCTCCTCTTCCCCTCCTCCCCCCTCCTTCCTGCTCCTGCTCCCTCCTCCTCCTCCCCTCCTCCTCATCCTCCTTCCTGCTCCTCTCCCTCCTCCTCCTGCTCCTCCCCCTCCTCCTTCCCCTCCTGCTCCTCCTCCTGCTCCTCTTCTGCTTATGCTTCTGGCCATTGTTTATCATGCACTTGTGCATTTCGCATTTCAGCTTCTTTCTCAAAATAGAAACTTAAGATCTGTTGGATAATTGACAGATAAGTGGGGTTAAATAGCTCGAATTTAGAGTTCATTTTGGTCAAAGTATTCCAGACGATAAAACCAAGAGCAACCTCCAAAACAACAGGACACACTATGCAGCCATCATTTATTCTCTTTACAACACAAGCCTGCAGAACACAGGTTAAATGTCAGGCAAAGAGCGCTAATCTGGTTCTCTCTAAACTCAACAGTCTGGTACAGGACAGAAGATGGGGGAGGGGAATGAAGAGCAAACGTGCCCGCATAAGGGAGAAACGAAGCAATGAAACAGAGAGTCTAGGCTGGGACTACACTCAGAGAGGCTTCCTGTAGATGTGACACAGACACAGACACAGTCACAGCCACACTGACAGATGTGAGTGAGGAGAACCTCTTGTGGGAACACTCACAATACACTCTTTCTCACATGAAGGCAGCCTCCAATGATGGGAAGAAAGCAAAGTCCAAAATAAGAATGCACATATTACTTTTTATTCCCCCTAGCATGGCCGACTCTGCAGGTCTGTGTGGAGCCGCAGTTGCCGGTCTCTGTTCCGCAGGATGGGGTTCATGAAAGTTGTCAAGAATAAGGCCTACTTTAAAAGATACCAAGTGAGATTCAGAAGGTGGCGAGAGGGTAAAACTGACTACTATGCACGGAAATGATTGGTGATCCAGGACAAAAATAAGTATAACACACTGAAATACAGGATGATAGTTCATGTAACGAACAGAGACATCATCTGCCAGATTGCATATGCCCGTATAGAAGGGGATATGATCGTCTGTGCAGCATATGCACATGAACTTCCAAAATACAGTGTGAAAGTTGGTCTGACAAACTATGCTGCAGCCTATTGCACTGGCCCACTGCTGGCCCGCAGGCTTCTGAATAGGTTTGGCATGGACAAGATCTATGAAGGCCAAGTGGAGGTGAATGGAGATGAATACAATGTGGAAAACATTGACAGTCAGCCTGGTGCCTTCACTTGCTATTTGGATGCAGGTCTTGCCCGAACTACAACTGGCAATAAAGTTTTTGGCGCCCTGAAGGGAGCTGTGGATGGAGGCTTGCCTATCCCCCGTAGTACCAAACGATTCCCTGGTTATGACCCTGAAAGCCAGGAGTTCAATGCAGAGGTGCACCGGAAGCACATCATGGGTCAGAATGTGGCAGACTACATGTGCTACCTGATGGAGGAAGATGAAGATGCGTATAAGAAAGAGTTCTCTCAGTACATCAAGAGCAACGCAACTCCAGACATGGGGGAGATGTATAAGAAAGCTCACGCTGCTCTCTGAGAGAATCCAGTCTATGAGAAGAAGCCCAAGAGAGAAGTGAAGAAGAAGAGGCGGAATCGTCCCAAAATGTCTCTTGCCCAGGAGAAAGACCAGGTTGCTCAAAAGAAGGCAGCTTCCTCAGAGCTCAGGAACGGGCTGCTGAAAGCTAAAGCCATTTTCTATGAAGATTTTTTCATAAAGACAATAAACAATGATCAAAGCAAAAAAAAAAGAATGCACACATTACAAAGAGAAGGGAAGAGGAAGTCATGAGAGAGAGAGAGAGAGAGAGAGACAGAGACAGAGACAGAGACAGAGACAGAGAGACAGAGAGAAACAGAGAGACAGAGAGACAGACAGAGACAGAGAAACAGAGAGAGACAGAGACAGAGAGAGACAGAGAAATCGATTGATTAATTTGGACAAAGATGGGCAAGTAACATACAAAAAGCCACACATACACGCAGTGTTACACTTTGAACATGCAGAGTCTTCTCACCTGCAAAAGCTAAGCATTTAGCTCAAAGTAGCTACTGTGGTCAGGATGTAGTTTATCCCTTAAGATTTTCATCATGTAACCTCAGTGTAACGGGTGGAGATGGAGGAATCATTTAAGGAGCCTAGGGAGAGGTCTTCAGGCCGTTAGAGGATGCTCTTTATGGAGACTCCAGAGTTACTTCTCAAAGGAGGATTGTCAGGATACTGTCCAGTCAACCTGGCTCTTTGCATGGATCTGTAGCCTATCTTTCTTTTGAATCTGTCATGTACTACTACTGTGAAAATGGAACCTTTCCCAGAGGCAAGCTGGTGCCACTCTGTTCCCAGGATCCTCCAGAACAATGAACCCATTAAATCTATTCTACTTTTACCATTAACCCTGCCTCTTGTGTTTTGTTATAAGAGAAATTAACTAACACTCTGCCTTAAGCAATAAAGAATTTCGCTGGTGGTGCAAGTGGGGATCCAGAAACGATGTAGAAACTTGGTATGGAAGCACCAGGGCTTGTCTGTTTCCTTTCTACTCTCAGCTGGGTTCCTCCTCATAAGGTACAGTTCATGATCAATAAAGAAATCACTGCTAAGAATAGAAATAGACCCAGGTGTCCATTGCTACATATCAGCAGCACCTACTCCTTCCAGGCTTCCTCTATCCCGACATGATCCAGAAATAGCTTTCTGGCTTTGTTCACTTGGGTTCTTCTGCCAAAGCCCCTCAAGACCACTTCTTTGGGTTTCATGATAGAAGAGAGAAGTGTTGATGGACAATGGGGATGGTCTATCCTGGATCCTTGTAAACTGTAGAAAAGGAGAAGCCACAGTAGATAAAGGTTTTATGATTGGATGATGAGTGTTGTTTAAAGAATTCTAGCATTTGTAGCCCCCTATGAACCTTTATCTCTTCAATGCATGTGACCAGAAAAACTGGATATCCACATGTAAAAAATAAGCACACATTAGATACCATGTACTAAAGTAAACTGAGTATGGATTAAAGATTTAAATATGAGACTTGGAAATGAAAATATCCTACAAGAAAGCCCAGGAAAAGCCCATGGCCTTGTCTACTTAAGTCATAAAGAAAAGAACTTGGATTGTGGAAAAGCCACTGTCAAAAGGTCGTTGATGTCAGGTTTACAATACAGTTCCAACTATGCCCTGGGTACTGTAAACAATGGTTTTTAACAGCCTGGGTATAGCGGGAAGGTCTTGGATTTGTGAGTAGGAGACACTGCTTGGGCTATTCTGTGCAACACCTGCAGAGTTGTTAGCACTTTCCCAAATATTCCTTTGACACCCATAGGTGGGCATATAGTACTTACCTGGCAAGATCACTGCAGAACAAGAACTGCTCACAGGTCAGAGCTCCCTGCATGCCATCTGTGGTGTTTTGGATGAGAATGGCCCCCAATAAGTTCATACATAATAAGTGCTTGGTCTGAAACTGGTGGAACTGTTTGGGAAGGATTAAGAGGTATGAAGCTGGACACTGGAAAACAAAGGCTAGTGTTTCATTCCTAGAATATAAGGAAAATAAATAAAAGGAAACTCAAAGTTGGGTGGGTAGGTAGGTGACTATGTTCAAAATGCATTGAATGGAATTCTCAAGGAATAAAAATATTAAATAAATAGATGCATACATGAAGTTTTCTGGACTCCAAGTCAACACATCACAGAGATACTGTGTGTCTTAGGATTTCACTGCTGTGAACATACGCCATGACCAAGGCAACTCTTATAAGGACAACATTTAATTGGGTCTGGCTTACAGGTTCAGCGTTCAGTCCACTATCTTTAAGGCAGGAACATGGTGGCATCCAGCTGGATGCTGAGAGTTCTACATCTTCATTTGAAGGCTGCAAGTAGAAGACCGGCTTCCTGGCAGCTAGGATGAGGGTCTTAAAGCCCACACCTACTCCAACAGGACCACACCTTCTAATAATGCCACTCCCTGGGCCAAGCACATTAAAAACCATCACACTGTGCTTACTGAATCCCTATTCACATTCACAATAACTATGCTATGGAACCAACCTAAGTATCCAACACAGAGGAATGGGTAGAGAAAAGAAGGTATCCATGCACAGTGGGATTCTCTTCAGCTTTGAGGAAGAATGAAGTTAACTTCGTTTGCAGAAAATGGATACAGCTGGACAATAAATAAATAAATAAATAAATAAATCGCATTAAATAAATCAATCCATTTGACAATCAAACCAGAAAGACAAGTACCCTTTGTTTTCCCCTATATGTGATTTCTGGAATTTTATAGAGTTACAAAACTCACGAGTGCATACATAATATGAAATCAGAGGAAAACTGTCTACACAGAGGAGACAAATGGGAGAGATAAAGTAAAAAATAAAAGACAAGGGTATGGACAGGAATCTTCTCAAAGTACAATCCATACTCACGTGAACATTTTTAATCATAAAAAATAAGAGAACCTAAGACAAGCTGTCATTAAGAGTCTAGAGAGATGGTTCAGAGATTAAGACCACTGACTGATCTTCCACAGAACCCAAGATTGATTCCCAGCACCCACGTGGCCGCTCAC
The DNA here is from genome assembly GCF_011064425.1 of Rattus rattus. Lineage (NCBI taxonomy): Eukaryota > Metazoa > Chordata > Mammalia > Rodentia > Muridae > Rattus > Rattus rattus. The sequence goes on from NC_046162.1 coordinate 28,422,896, forward strand.
AACCATCTGTAACACAAGTCCTAAGGGATCTTATACTCTCTCTTCTGTTCCCTGCATGTACTGCACACATGTATGTACACAGACACACAAGCAGGCAAAGCACACCTCCATGTCAAATAAGAATAAATAGGATCTGTTTTTAAAACTTTTAAATACAATCTTGAGAGCAATGTCATATTCCTAAGGATGCGATTATTCTCTGCTGAGAGATGCCTAGTGCCTGGCAGACCCAAGAGAAGATGTGAGGCCTAGTTCTGCATCGATGAACTGACCAGTCAGCTTCTGATGGATGACCTCAGTGTGTCATGTGGACACGGGCCCAGAGAGAGACGAGGACAGCGGAGGGATATGAGAACGAATGACTACATCTTATTGCAAAGTATCTCTTTCCCCAAAATAACCAAGATGAATGACTTTAACTGTGACACAGGACAAAGAATTTCAGTGTAACCGAGTTGGCCAGGGGGGAGGGGAAGGGGAATGCAGCCAACACAGCGAATCACTGTGGGGGATATCAGAAAGGAAGCAGTCCAGAATGAGGGCCCTGGAGATAAAAATCACCTCTCAGAGATATTCTGGTGGATTTAAAAAAAATCTCAAGAATATCAGGCAATAATTTATGACAGGAAAAAGCCATTATGAGCCAAATGACCTTCCATCGCCATAGCAAAGCACATATTTTAACGTGGGCTCGTTATACCTCATTTCTATCCATTCTAGCCAGCTCTTCGCTGGTTGCTAAGGCTTGGCCCCAAGAGTATTATCCATAAGGCCAGCCCATTCTTCTCAGAGTTATAAATGTTCTGCCCGAAAAAGGGGTTAAGAAAGGAAAACAAACTCCCCAACCCACTCCTGCCCTGCGATTCCTTTCCAGACTTATCAACGGCAGGCATTCATTACTCGAGTTTCTCCGATGCTCAACCTGCCTGCCAATCATTCTGGAAACAGAATGCAGGAACAACATTGGCTCCAGTGTTGTTGGAACCCAGAGAGAGAGATGTGGACAGCGGAGGGACCTCAGAAAGAATGACTACATGGTGTCATATAGTATCTCTTTCCCCCAGAATAACCAAGAAGAATGACTTGTGATGCCGTCAGTCATTCTGTGACATAGGACAAAGAATTTCAGTGTAACTGAGTTGACCCTGGCAAGTAAAAATGTTCAGCCGCTGTAAGGTTGTGATCAGAAAATTAACTGCTCAGGGGCTGGAGAGAAAGCTCGGAGGTTTAAGAGTAGGCTCTGCTCTTCCGAGGATCTGAGTCGGTGTCTAATGTTCACCTTGGGGAGTTAACAGATGACTGTCATTCCAGCTCCAAGGGATCAGACATCCTTATTTGACCTCTGAGGGCACCACATGCATGTCCAGAAACTCATACATACACAGACTTAATAAAAAATAAATCATTTTTTAAGAAAACCTAATAATCAAGGGGGAAGGGGGTGCTTGACATCTGAGCCATTCCTAGACCCCAAAAAACATTTCAGATGAATCAAAGACTAATAAGCAAATTATGAAACATGGATCAGGCTCGTCGAGGAGACTCTGGGGGAGGTGACGGAATGCTCCAAGAGAGGAAATTTCTGTGTTCACTGCAAAACTCAGAATCCAAAATGAAACAGAGTACACATCAGGCAAAAATAAAAATCTGCATGGAAGAAAATTCCAGAAAAAGAGCCAAGGATAAATAAATGAAGGAAAATCAGTTGTAATGACGATTCTAGACCAAAATCTACTTCATTCATATGCTAAGACCTATTATAAATCAATGAGGAAAATCCAACTACACATGGGAAAGTGGATAAGGGCCTGGGCCCCTCACAAGTAGCGAGGGCCACTTATAGAAAAGTTGTATTTAATCTGCTTACAAGAAAAACAAGCATTAAAAACCACACAGAAAATTTACCTTTAGTTAGACTGACAAGACTTTTTTTAAAAAAACAAATCTTTGTATCACCTTGCATTAAGGTGGAGAAAAGATTTATGATTTACTAATGGGAATTCGGTTTGGTTTGACCGCTGAGAAAAGTAAATTGACATCGTTTAGCAAAATTAAAGCCCACACTTCATTTAGCTCCACAACTAAAGTCCTAGTGGTCTACACTGAAATGAACCCGTGTGTGTGTACAACAACCAGCAGTGTTATTGTTTACTGATCACTGAAGCACGAAACTGTAGTGGCCTGCCTGTCCATCAACAGAGATGTGGTTCCAAAAATCATGGTAAGTTCTGTGATCGAATATGGCGTGAAGCTTCCGATATCAAGGATGTTTCTCCGTGTGACTGGGTAATTAAAACTCAAAACACACATACGAATCCTCCAAATTAGCACAATGGTGTGCACACAGCATGGTCATATATGATCATGGATTCACAGGCCAGGAGTATTCTACAATGGTGATTGTCTCAGTGGAAACGAAGACATTGAAAGAAAGAGAGATTGAAATGTCTATTTTATTCTATCAGCTGCTCATCTATTTATTTGGGTGCTAGAGGACAAACATGCAGCACTCAGTCCTCCCCTTCTGCCACCTGGGTCCTGAGGATGGGACTCTTGGCATTCAGGCTTGGTAGCCAGCAAGCCTACCCACTGAGCCATCTTGTAGTCCCTAAAACTTCAACAAAGTATAAAACTCACACTTCGAGTAGACCCTGGAGACAGCCGGGGTGCCTCTGGATGGGAGCCGAGTTCCTTCTCGGTTAAGAGTTGTTACAGGGAGAGGGGATGAGGGTCGGTGAGAACCTCCAGCATCACAAGAAATGTCTGTTGGCTGCTTGAAGAAAACTAATGGAGAAAGGGGGCTGAGAACAGAGCTGAGAGCCTGGAGGTATGGAGAGCCATCTGCAGTGCTAATTTTAAAGCCCAGTGGGAACCCGAAATAGTAGATCCCAAACAGCCTTCCAAAATCACACAGTTGAGCTTCCCTTTGTTTAGGGTCTGTACCCATCCCCAAGGTCCCCCCTTTTTCTTCTTGTAAACTTTGCACATTTTCTCAGGAGCCTGAGAGATTCAAGAACGTATTCCATGTAATTTCAAAAGAAAAAAGAATGAATTCTAGCAGCCAAAAAAGCAAACATTCTCCGTGGTGGCAATCTGCTGTGGAAAGTATTGTTAAGGAAGACAGGATTGCCTTCTTTGCAACCGAGAGAAACGTGTTCCTTTCAAAATGGCGTGTGCGTGACGTGATCTAAGAAAGCTATGGCTTCAAGCATTATCTTCTCAGAAAGCAGAGTAAGATATGAGCGGTGTCTTCATCTCAGTGTCTTAGCACTGGTAATACTCACACAGATACACCGGAAGCAGAGTCTTAACTATCAATCTAACAGATGTGGGTACTTTCTAAGAAGCCAGTAGCACCATCATGAAGTTGAGCTGCATTCATTAGGACCCCTACCCAGAGCCAGCGCGCTCTAACAGCATCCCAATAGCTTAGGATGCAGACCACCCTCTGACACATGCCCATCTCTTTATAAACCCCACCCACTCTTTACCTTATAAACCCCACTCACCATCTCCTAAACCTCGTGTGGTATGTTACATCACTCAGATCAGAGTGATGGTCAGAGACTCCATCACCATAAATTGAACTTGCTTGTCAGTCACCAGCCAGTCAGGACCACCAGGTCCTAATGTCTTTTTCAAACGGGGTATTGACATCCTATAGGTAAACTCTAGAAAAATGGCAATGCATAATAACCTCTGTCATTGTCGTCTTCTACAGAGGCACTGATAAACATGGTCTCTCTTTTGATTCAAATTCTATACAGTTAGACAAACTGAAGAGAAATAATCATAGACTTCTATCTTGAAAAGGAATCCATGTCCCAATGCAGGTTGTGTCTGTATTTAAATCCAGTGACCGAATGTAATACAGTCATTGTCCTTTGTTCCATGATTCATTCTGGGAGACTGGAGTTACCTGCGTTTAGCTGTAGTTCAAATATAACAAACTGGAAATTCTATAAACAAGCTGTAATTTTAAAATTATAGACCAGCGAGATGGTCCAACAGGTAGAGGTGCCCTCTGTCAAATGTGATTAACCTGAGCTCAATCCCCAGGACACGAGTGGTGAAAGGAGAGGACCAACAAGTTGTCATCGGACCTCTGTACTTGTGCAAGCACACACACACACACACACACACACACACACACACTAAAAAGATAAACAAACGAATGAGTGTGAACTCACACGCCGTCTGGAGTAGTACCATGAAATCTTACACTGTTGTGTTGTGTCCCGCCTGGACTCTGACTTGCCTCTGTGCCAGGTGTGTGCAGGCTGTAGGTGCTACCTGCCCATTAGCCATTTAGCTGCTTTGTGGGTTATCAGAGAGGCTGCCTACAGTTAAAGGACCCCAAAGCACGAGATGAGTGATGTTGGCAATACACCAATGCCAAGGAGAAGCTGCGGAGTTCTTCCCTCCCTTGAAAAAGTTGAAGGACAATAAAATGTTTTGATGAAAAGAGTATATTCGGGGCTGGAGAGATGGCTCAGTGGTTAGGAGCACTGACTGTTCTTCCAGAGGTCCTGAGTTCAAATCCCAGCAACCACATGGTGGCTCACAACCACCTGCAATGAGATCCGATGCCTTCTTCTGGTGTCATGAAGACAGTTACAGTGTACTCACACACATAAAATAAATAAATTAATAAATAATTCTTTAAAAAAAAAGAAAGAAAAGAGTATATTCACACTTTCTAGCATAAATTGCAATTAGAGGTGTTCTCGTTGTTTTCAATCCCCTACTCCGCCTTATTTATAATTAAATGTCATCTTGGGTATCTGAGTATAGGAAAAACAGGAGGACACACACACAGTTCAGTACTAGCCACAGTTTCAAACACCTCCTGCAAATCTGGGAATGTATCCCCAACAGACAGAGAGTCTACAGTAAGCTCTAGTCTTCCCTGCTCTGGGGGGGGGAAGGGATGTCACATGATTTTTCTTAAAATTATTCTTTAAAACTTGCTTTTTTTCTTTGTGAGGCTATGTATGTGTTTGTGTGTATATATGCATATATATATGCATCATATACATATACATCATAAACATATACATATACATCATAAACATATATATATATCATATAATACACATTCACATTCACATATACATATACATCATGTACATCATATTCACATACACATACACACACACACGTGTGTGTGGAGGCCAGAGGATGATGCTAGACATCTCTCTCATTGTTCTCTGCTTTATTTTTGAGACAAGGTCTCTCGCTAAGCCTGTAGCTCATAAATTTGGGCCCAGAGTTTTCTTCCCGTGTCTGCCTTCCCAGTTCTGTGGTATTCAACTGAGGTCTTCATGTTCTCAACAATGCTTAACCAACTAAGTCATCTTCCAAACATTTTCTCCTTTATTATTTTTTGCATTCATTCATTTATTTATTTGTTTATTTATTTATTTATTGGGATATTCTATGGTGAACTTTAGGGGTCAGAAGATAACTCACACATCTCAACTCTCTCCTGCTGTGTAAGCTCTAAGGATCAGACTCACTTCTCTAGGCTTGGTCGCAAGCACCTTTACCCACTGACCCATCACGCTAGCCCTCTCATTTTATAAAAATATGCTTTAAGCATTGATTTTTAAAGGCTTAGTTCCTTAAACTATGAGTTCTGGTCCCACTGTAAAAATAACTGGTAGCCAGGCTGGTAAGATGGCTCCAGTGGGTAGAGGTGTTAGCCAGCAAGCCTGACAGCCTGGGCTCACTCCCTGGGATCCATACGGTGGGAGGAGAAAATAGATTTGTTCCCACTGCTCTCTGCCTTCCACACAGGCACCCCTTACCCCAACACACACCACACCCAAAATAAATTGTTGAAAGCTTTTCATTGGTTAAAACATTTTGGTCCAAATGCTGTGACCAAAAAAATTAATTTAAAATCAAATGTGTTATGAATCCTGAAGGTTTCTCACAGTGAACCCCCATGTTGTGTCATGAGACATCACTGCTATAATGGCTCTAAACGCATAGAATGCACACTGTGTGCTGCATATACCGGTCTCGCAACAGTGTCAATGCCATCTGCCTAAAACCCAGAGTTGAAACAATGAAACATTATAAATTGTTGTGTTTTTGCTGTGTACCTGTTTTTCTTGTACTTACAGAAAAATAATTGTTTATTACAGAAAGCAAAGATGTCATAATTTCCTCCCGGCAGCATTCCTTGGCATGTAAGTATCAAATTAGTGTATCTTTGAATTGTGTACAATGTTTAATTTTTTTTAAATTGCTGTTTGATTTCGTTGTAGTTTGATGAAAACATCTCGCATAAGCCTGTGTATTAGAATATTTGACTTTCTTTGATGACACTATGTAGGAGGTTTAGGGGACATGAATTTGTTGGAAGAAATACACCAGTGGGGGCAAGGCAGGCTTTGAGAGTTTAATGACTCATACCACGTCCAGTTTACTCTCTGTTTTGTGATTCTTGTACAAGATGAGAGCTCAGAGCACGCTGCCCCAGCTGCCATGCCTGCCTGCTGTCTCCACCCTACCATCATAAACTGTAGCCCTCCGGAATCACAAGTAAATAAACTTTCTTCCATAAGTTGCCTCGATAAGGTGGTTTCTTATTTCAGTTCACAGAACAGGAACGAGTGTAGCATCGCAGACTTGAATCTTTTAATCTTGTTAAGTGAATTGGGGTTGGGATTAGGGCAGACTTTTCCATCCATTTCTGCCATTTTGGACTACGTGTTTATCAAAGGAGCATTTTTTGGCACTGATTATTATGAAATTAAACTGTCAATCAGCTCTTTAAAGATGGTGAAAATGTTCTAGGTCCTGCAGTATCAAATATTCAGCCAAGGCTTAATTTGTCTATGTAATTTAATTCTCTACGTAACTTTAATTCTCTAGAGAGACAGCTCAGAGGTGAGGGCGTATATTCTGCTTCTTTAGAGGATGCGAGTTCGGTTCCCAGGGCCCACATCAGGCGGCTCACTGAGTATGGCTCCTGGAGACCCAGTGCCACTGATCTCTATAGCACTGTACTCAGCACATGCACATGCATGTGCACACACACACCACACACACACACACACACACACACACACACACACACACACCACACACACACTCAGAAATAAATATTTAAAAAATTAATATAATCATGAATAATAAAAAGCCCTATTCATCTCATTGGCACACAGACTGGCTTTTGACTTTAACGGGAAAATCATGCAGTAAATGAACGCTTTAAGACAAATTTCTTCATGACTTGTTGTCAGTCAGCCTTTGACTCATAGAGCTGTTTCTTATACTGGAGTTCTATTAAAATGTCTTGAGCAACAAGGGAGTGGCTGCAATCTAGACGGGGCTGGGAAGCGTCCTGAAGCAGTACACCTCGGTCTAGGGAACTCATGCCTTGCCTTTCCACAGAGCATCCAGGCTGGAGTTCCAGAGTTGGGTTGTGGCAGGCGGGCATCTGGTGAGTATTTGCTAATGAATGAATGCTACGCCCCTACACACTGAGTTTCAGCTTCACATTGACGTTATCAATTTTTCTCCTGAAGAAACTACCCAGCTCCTTAGCACCCAGCACAGAGCAGGCTGCGGTGAAACACTTAGTAAATGAATCTGTGCCTAGACTCCCCACCCCCACTCTGTGGAAAACATCATTTTCCTAGTTTGGTTTCTATTGTTGTGATGAGCACCATGACCACAAGCAACAAGCAAAGGGTTTATGTGGCATATGGATCCCCCAGGCCATAGTCCACCGAAGAAAGTCAGGGCAGGAACTCAAGCCAGGAACGTGAAGACAGCAACTGAAGCAGAGCCCATGGAGGAGCACTGGCTTCTTGCTTGTTCCCCATGGCTTGCTAGATCTGCTTTCTTATACAACCCAGGACCATCAGCCCAGGGGTGTCACCAGCCCCGATGAGCTGGGTCCTCCCACACCAATCATTAATCAAGAAAATGTGCTATAGAGACTTGGCATAGTCTTGTGCTATAGAGACTTGGCAAGACCTTTGTGTATCGAGTTAACAACAGCAACAAAAGCCGACCAGGGTATCCATGAGACCCACAACAACTGTCTCTAAAATCTACCTTCTGGGCTGGAGAGGTGGATCGTCGTTTAAAGGTGAGGACATGCAAAGGGTCCCAGATAAGCTCTCGGCACCCAGGTCAGGCGGCTCACAACCACCTGTAACTCCAGCTCCTAGGGATCTGACATCACTAGCCTCTTCAGGAACCTATACTCACATGTAACACACACGCACGCGTACACACACACACACACACACACACACACACACACACACAACGTGTGCGTGCACACAATTTAATTAAAAATATTATCTTTAAATCTACCTTCCATCGCCCCTCCCCCCCAACGCACACCAAAACTAGGACAGTGAACCCAAATCAGAGTAAGATTACTTCCAAGAAAACCAACTGTTCCCCAGTTGCACATTGGCTGTAGATGCTGCTATTCCTCTCCCCTTTGCGCTCTATTCAGGAAGCTATTTCAGGTGACACCATTATCATCGATGGAATTCAATAAAGCGACCTGCTCCCCCTCCCACCCCACCTTTACTTTCTACAATCCGTCTTACAGCGGGAGACCATTATCCAGTCAAACAACGTTCAATTTCATCTGCATTACCGCTTCAAGAAAACGCGCAAAGGGCTCTCGCAAATGGGCGTGTAGTAAATTTAGTCTGTTAATAGGTTCATTCTTTATTAGGTATTTATTTCGGGAGGCGAAGTCCTAATTAGATCAAGTGGAAGAGCTAAAACACCGTGGAAACCCACAGAGATTCTAGAATTCGATGGATTTGGTATGAGTCTCAGGTTTTTTTTTTTTTTTTTTTTTTTTTTTTTTTTCTTCAGTTGGCTGGAGAAAGGAACGCAGCAATTTCCAGCCCCTCAGATGAGAGTTGGGGGTTAAAAAAACCTGAGGACCATTCGAGTAAGGAAATAGCATTTGTCTTTCTTCTAAGGCAAAGTTATCGTGGGCCTGGAATCCAGGGTAAAGTAGCTCGGAGCCAAGGGTGAGCACAATTTACTGCGGCAGAGGAATCTAACAAAGGCGGTGGTCTAGATGTTTGGCCTGAAGGCACAATTCAATTTTCAGCTGTTTCAAAGCTATTATGTCAAAGGCTGTTTGCATAAACATAATGTTGTTGCCTGGGTAATATCGGCACGGCAGGAGTGGGGACATCTGCCCTCTACTGCCCAAAGTGGAAACAGCAGCCTGACTCCCTCACCACCTCAAATTGATAATGTATATTACATATATAAATATACACTTAGCCCCCAAATGGCAGACCGTCCCCGGAACTTTCTGAAAAATTGTCCCGCTCTGCTCTTCGAACCAGAAACCGGAAATGGCTATTTGGTTTTTGTTTCCACGGACTGAGGATGTGAGGAGCTGAATGATGGTGTGGGAATCTGGAAGAAAGCTACTTCCCTTCTGAGAGTTTGTAAAAACATTCCCCCTCACGCTCTCATCTACCCACCCACACATACACATATGTATTGTTTCATCATCACATTGATATTTAATATGTTTTTAACCATAGGAGGGAGAAATAGGCAGCGACTCACAGAGGGAGGAAAAACCAATACATTTCAGAATAGAGTAAAAGTCTCACCATTTAAAAAGAAGTTTAATGTTTACGAGGACTCGAGTAGGACAGGATGTCTTCTTGGTTTCACACAGAAATGTCTGTGTTTCCTCAGGCTTCATCTCTCTTTGTCCTCTCCTGGGGGCTGGGGGAACCTTGGCTAAGTGGTGCGGTCAACGTTTTATACTCTTAGAGAACCGTGTGTAATGCTTGGATGTTCGTCCTAAACACAGATGGGGCTCGGTGAGACATGACAAGGCCACTTTGGTCAAGCGTTTTCAGAGTGGGATGCTGCTGGAGGAGCGGGGCCCCAAACCAAGAGAAGGGTCAAGTGCAAACAGGAGGAAGAGGTGTTGAGAGAACACTGACCTGAGGCCAACATGTCAGATCAATCCAGAAACAGCTGTGGAAGAGAAGAACACAGAGCCAGTGACATTGCTCCCAATTGCCAAGAGCCAATTCCCAGGTGGACCCTAACCATTACATCCAGAGGTGTGTCTAAAGGCTTTATCCCAAAATGTCCAAACTTGATCCACTATACAACACAAGTTACACCCTGGGATCCAGTAAGGTCATTGCATAAAAACCCAACAGCTGGGGCTAGGGAGGTGTAGTCAGTCAGTAAAATACTTACTATGCAAACGATGAAGACCTGCGGTCAGATCTCCAGCACGCATATGAAAACCCGGGTGCAGCAGCACATGCCTATAACCCCCAGCAATGGGGAGGTAGAGACAGGAAGAAGTCTTGAACTCACTGGGCAGCCAGGCTAGACAATTCAGTGAGCTCTGGGTTCAAGGCAAGAACCTGTCCCAAAAATAAAGTGGAAAACGATTGAAGAGGACGTGCACACACATGCACACACGCACACACGCACACACGCATGCACACAGACACACACCCTGAACAGTATCAATATACCCTGGAGTTTGCAGGCAGAATTTACAACATAATAGAGTCATAAGTCAGTGAAAGAGACCAGCATTCATCAGACTCAGCGATTCCTTTCAAGTGTTAGGGGAAGAGGAGATCCACATTAGGCAGAGGTCATATACTTTAGTGTTTTACGTGCAGAGAAATTGTTAATTGGACTTGTACATATGTAACATATGGACTTGTAATATGGAATTGTACATAGGACTTGCCAGCAATAACCTGGATCCTTAGCAGATAAGACGCTTGCTTTCTGAGACTAAGCAAGTTGGGCTCAAATCTCAGAACTTCTAGTGGCCACCTGTGTGGCACTGTGGCAAGGTTCTTCGTCTTGCTGTGCTTTGACATCTGCCCTGTGGGGACACTGGAGAGGGTGACGCAAGAAAACCCCCGTATATCTGAGACACTTTGAACAGTGCCTGGAGTCGAAAGGGTGACCTGTGAGTGCTGAGTGAACTCCCTGCTGAGTACCACTCTGGAAAGAAGAGACTATGGTGGCTCTGTCCGTGTCATCCATCACAGCTTTAGAATGAACCCATCTCCTTCTCGATGTCTGAGACCAGAGCATTTCTCCGAGGTTCTAGTCTAGCTAAAGAGTAGGCTAATTCTGGGCATCTCCTGGCATTTATGAGCAAAGCCTCGGTATTAGGACTCTTCAGAACTGCGCTGCGTGGGAAAAGATAAATAGATTACAGAAGGCAAGGGCTTCTCTGGTTTCTTCCCACATTCCCAGCGGTTTGGCTCACCCGCCCACACAGGAACAGAAATCCAGGGCTTTGGTGACCTCACGTCTTCTCAGTTAGTATATTAAAGGATAGAAAGGAAGAATGGAACGGCAATTAGGGAGATGACATTTGGCGTCAGGGAAAACTGGACTTAAATTCCACCTCCACCCTTTCCTTGCATATGATACTGGCCGAGAAGGTTAGACTTAGACTTCTTTTTTTTTTAAATTGGTAAATGGATTCTATGATAGTGTTTTCCTATCACCTCCTATGTTGGAAGACTAAAATAAGATAATAAAAGTGTTCATAATGTAATAGAACTTAAAGGACTGGAGATGTAGTTCAGTGGTACAGCATTCGTGTGTCGTGTGCAAGGCCTCGTATCTAATGCCCCAAACAATAAGTGCATAGATTAAATAAATCCTAGTGTTTACCAAGTGCAGGCTGTGTTGACATCCTTCTATAGAATACTTACGCTTCGTAACAACCTAACCCAAATATTCCATTTGTCCCATCGAACAGATGGTATTTGGAATAATATTTGGATGGTATTTGGAGTAACAAATGTCACACAATTTCAGATCATAGCTGACTGGGGATCGGGCACAGTGTCCCTACTATTGCTTTTTGTGTCATAGATTCCACAATGATTCAGACTGGTTTGTATTTTTTTTTTTTTTTGCCTGTTTAATTTGTGAGTAAAACCAAGCAGGATGAGACGCTGTTCTCACCTTCATGGAGCATTTGGTTTTATTGTTTAGACAAGATGTGGGCACTTGGTGAGTTATTGCTCTCATCTCCACGGTATTCAACTTTCTCCCTCACATCTGACTTCCAAAAGCCCGGTTGCCACTTTCCAATGTTAACACTGTTAGTCATGGAAACCTCAGTTAGGAACTCCAAAGAGAATCCAACCTGGTTGGAGTTAGAGGAGAAATTATACCCTGTCCACTCGAGCAAGTGCTTGCCATGGACACCTGGCGTTTTCCACCTGACATCCAGACACCCTTCTGTACTCATCAGCATTACAGCTTTACTCTGGAGCCTCCAACTCTCAGTCAATTTACCTTCAAGAGAACTGACTCCATCCAGGCTGTAACCGGAGAGTATAGAGAAGGGAACTAATTTTGACTTAGGCTTGGCCAATCAAACAAGGGATTCTCTAATCTAAGCAACCAGTTAAGAGATCAGAACCTCGAAGGTTTGCCTGAGACTGGTAAGAGAACACCGTCATGATTTCCCTTGGGTTGGTACAAGGAAGTGCCAAAGACCAGCTTTGACACTACAGGATAAACCAAGGCTGGCAATGAAGAGGCATTGGCAGGAGGCAGTGCTGGCAGCAGCTGACAGGGCTTGGTCCAGATACTGACCTGGGCTGGTGCCTATGGCAGCCAGTGATTAGAGAAGAGAAAGGGGGAAATCAAACACACAGAAGCAAGAAAGAAAAAAGCTCCTGAGACTTCACACATACATACATACATACATACATACATACATACATACATACATACATACTACAGACAGACAGACTTATCTTGATTGGCTATCATAATGGAGTAGCTAGGGCTGTAGGCCAAGAACAAGCCATGGGTCCTTTCTGGTACTTGGGTGTAGCTTAGGTTCAGATGAAGGTCAAGTTTTCAGGCTCTTTTTCTTTTAGGATGGAGTCTGGTCCCAAAATGGAAAGTTTGGCCTCTCAATACATACATTCAGACCTTCAAACAGACAGACAAACACATATTCATACATTGAATGACTAGAGCAAAGCTCCAACAAGCAAGCTGCAAACCTTGTGTGTGTGTGTGTGTGTGTGTGTGTGTGTGTGTGTGTGTGTACATGCATACTTATGCAGAGTTGTGGGTGGAAGGAGCAATGTTACAACAACTTTGTCTATTTTTTTCTCCCATAGCTTATATATGCCAGCAAAATCTTTCAAGCGGTATAAAACTACACTGTGGTTGTGTTTTAGTTTTCTTCCGGTGAATGACTATGAAAAAACAGTATATTCATTAATACCTTTATAAAAAAGAACTTTACAAGTACAGGCAAGAGAAAAATTATTCCCAAGAACCGACATGCATTCAAAACTAAGCAAGGTGTCACAGATTAACAAAGTGTAAGCAAGCAAGGTAGTTTTCTCAGCCACTTTCTCTTCCTGACAGGCAGCAATTTGCAGTCACAAAGAAAGGATTAATTACTTTTATTACTTATCTTTAAAAGTAATCTGGTATGAATCTTAAAGGAATCCCAAATCTAAACTTTTATATAAAAATCAGTTATATTTACTTCAAATCCTCAGAATGCATAGCTACTCATTAGTAATTCTTCACAAATCATAGTCAAGAAGCCGGGGACAAAACTGGATATTAGAAATCACCCATCACCAGTCCAGCCTCAGTGAGAGTCACGTCAGCCACTGCTGCCATTGTTCTTGTTCCCTGACCTTTAAAAGTCCCTACTTTAACTACTAAGATTTCCTACCTCAGAGCAGGAGCAAGAGCATCTTGACCTAGCTTCACTAACAACTTTATTTTTCCAAATGCTAAGGGTGGAGATCATAGCTGACAATCTACATTTCTAATTTTTTCCCAGGATAGCGATCGAATCATGAATCGGCTCCAGCAGTAATGCCTACGAGAGATCAAATATTATTACTGTGAGTGCCAGAGATACTGCCCAGTGAGGGGCTGGAAGCCCCCTTAGAGTTTTCATACAATCCTTAGATGAAGAGGGAAGTGAGGGCAGCAAGCAGAGCAGAACGCCCTAACAGCATGAAGTCCTCAGGACACGTGGTCCTCAGCGTCATGCCACATCGAGTCACACCCATCGTGACTGTGCTAACCTGTAGACTGCATCCCAAGAGTTCTAATGCCATTTGCTGTTCCTCTTGAACCACCCTCAGCAAGGAAGAAGTTTCCAGGATGCTCTAATTTCCTTCCTGTTGCGGTGAAAATGCACTCTAGCCAAAAGCAGTCTGGGGGAAGAAATGATCTATTTTCTTACACATTCAGGGCACAGTCTATCATTGAGGAAAGTCAGGACAGAGACTCAATCAAAAGCCTGAAGGAGAAACTGGGGAGAAGCATGGTTTGTTTGCTCTCTCTCTGACTTGCTCATAGGCACACGTTTAGCTAGCTTTCTTACCCAGCCCAGGACCACTTGCCTAATGATGGTGCCGCCCACGGTGGACTAGGCACCCTGCATCAAAAAAAAAAAAAAAGTCAAGACAACCCCCCCATACACACACACACACACACACACAAAAAAAAACATATCTACAGACCAATGTGATAGACAGTTACTCAATTGAAATGCCTCTCCAATGGCCTGCCTAGTGATGGTGTCGCCCACAGTAGACTAGGCAACCTGCATCAAAATAATAGTCAAGACAATTCTCACACACATACACACACACACACACACACACACACACACACAAACATATCTACAGACCAATGTGATAGACGTTACTCAATTGAAATGCCTCTCTGATGGTTTTAGCATGCATCAAGTTAACAATGATAAGTAGAACACCAGCCATCATAAGGATCCTGGGAATAAAACCAGTATGACAAGAGGCAGATATGATAAATGGAAAGAAACCGAGTCCTTGTGACATTTGTTTACCCGGTGGTCACAACACTCATGAAGCTTATGATGGGAGAAAGAAAAATGTTCACCATTCCATGCAAGTCCCTTCCTTGTTCAATCTGGTCTTCATGAGACATGTGTCCTTTTCAGCCAAATCGAGTGCTTGTATTATTACCAGCAGTTAGCAGCTCTATTTGGTCTTCTCCGTTTCTCCTACCTGAGAAACATCTCCCCAGAGTTGCTAGTGTTGATGGACTCACACCTCCCTGACCTCCATGGCCATCTGAGTTTGCAGTTGTGGGCCTTACCCTATGGAGGACAGTATGCCAGGGGTCCTGAAGAGATGGGCGTAGATAGTAAAATTGCTCTGATAGAAGCAAGAAGAGAAAGTCTCAATACATAAGCCAAAGAAAAGAATGAACAAAAGCTTACAGCAAGGTCTGGGAAGGAACCAAACGAACCCCACAAACTTAACTCCATGACGTAAGGCATAATATTGACCTCAGAACCAGTAGGTATCAATCCCTTCTCTGTCCATTCTATAACATCAAGCAGGAACAAGACTGGATGAGCAAGGTGGATCAAAAAGTAAGCTGACTTGTTAGTCCTGTAGCAACCAAGTTGAGAAAAGCAAATGCTAAAACATCTTCCTCTATGGGACAGGAGGACCCTTGAGAAATTCACCTCATATTTTCCCTTTGTCCTTTTCTTCTTCCCTTTCCCTCCCTTGTATTTGGATACCAAGCTCTGTGGGTTTTTTGTCCAAGTAACTGTAGAATTAATTCTTCTCTGGACTTCGTCTTTAAACACCTACACTGGTAATGGAAACTGTTAGCAAGCATGTGGCTATTTCATTTTGGACTCGCCAGAATCATTTTAAATATTTGAACCAGCATTTGACCCATGGGAGATTACTCATAAAAATCTGGACTTTTTTTTTCTTGAAAAATTAGAAGATCCAACAACACAAAGCAGCTTGGGTGGCATAACCCAGAAGTGGTACACCCCTCTCGTCAGACCGAATGTCCTCTGGTACACTGAGCTCTTTATGTAACGGCATGACTCACACCTCCCTGACCTCCATGGCCATCTGAGTTTGCAATTGTGGGCCTTACCCTATGGAGGACAGTATTCCAGGGGTCGTGAAGAGATGGGCGTAGATAGCAAAATTGCTGTAATAGAAGCAAGAAGAGAAAGTCTCAAAAAACTAAGAATGTCTCAGAGACAGAGAGAAGATAGGCGGTCTTTGAAGCCAATAAGAGCAGAAGCCTAATCAGACTGACAGAAACGGTATGACCTGAGCCAAGAATAGCTATGGCGATCTCTGCTTCCACAGTTACTTTCTTCTTTCCACTGAGGCTCAAAATGCATGGAAACAGGAAACATGCCATGTGATCTGGATTGATGGGCATCTCAGTAGTCAAGGCACGTGGATGGTCTCTGTCCCAGGACCCTCCCAAGTCCCATGATTCCATTGCAGATCCTTTAATCCTTCTGGGGTACAGAGAGATACTTCCAAGGACTGAGCAGGACTGAAGTTCTAGCCAAACGGGAACATGAGGCCTTGAGCTGTTTTGAAAGGAAAAACACACTGTTTCTTGGATACATGAGGCTAAAAGCTGCTGCTATGTTAGAATGCTCTAGAAAGTCACAATACTTACACACACACACACACACACACACACACACACACACACACACACATCTCTTTTTCCCTGTTTGTATTGCTGTTTGTTTTGTTTCTGTACCCCTGGGTGGGTTTCATTCGATGGTCATTCCTGTTTGCATTGTTCCTATGGCTACCATAACCTTGACCTAGAAAGGTCTACATTTTACAGCATCTTCAGACTCAGGATGTTTGGCCATTCCTGTTTCTCTGATGGGGACACTGTGATCCAAAGACTGGAGCAGGAGTCAACACATTCCTCACATACCAGAAGAAGCCTAGATGATAGCTTCTTAGCCGACAATAAGAGTTCAGCTGAGGCAAATGTGCAGAATGGGTGGGAAAGTGGCACCCTGGGAGCTCTCCGGGGCACGAGTGTAATCTCTGGTGACTCCACCTGGCCCTCAGGAGCACCAGCTTTCAAGCAGAATGGAGGAAGTGTGAACTCCACCCCTGCCAGTTTCTCACTTATGAAGCCTTGAAGCCGAAGCCTCGGTACCTACCTCTTAGTTTCATCAGGGAGATTCCAGGAGATATAAAGCATAAAAACTTTCTATGCTTATTCACAGTAAGAACCTAACTGGAGATTAGCCTTTAAAATAAAAATTCTTGTTTTTAATGGGAAACAGCCTGGGCGCCCTGAGAATTCAGAACCTGAATAATGAAGCCAGCTAAATCAACATCTGTCCAGTGATTTCATCTACAGAACATACGTTTAAAAGAGAACACCAGACCCAGTGCCAGCGTGTGGCCATTCCAGACTTAGCTCAATCCAAAGTAAATACAGATTTGCCCTTCTCTGCCCCGAAAGCCAGAACTTTCTTGTGCTCAAGGAAAATGGAGACCACTATTCTCTAGGTTTCCATACAAAAGGAACTACACAAGTTATTGCAACTGACAGTTATTGCAGAGAACGAGAAGAGCCAAGCGAAATTAGTCAAGTCAAGTTTCCAGTGAAAGCAAAGAGGTAGGCCATAGCCAGCAGACACAACTGTGGAGACCAAGGTCCCCCACCTCAGCACCTTGTTAATCTCTGTTGACTTTTAGAGTATATCCTCCTGGCTGGACACCCAGTATTTCATGCTGTCCTTTCGATGCCCATGGTCTCAAAGTTAACTATGTTCTATCTCAAGTAACTTTAGGCCAGTGGTTCTCACTAATGCTGTACTGCTTTAAAACGGTTCCTCATATAGTGGTGATCCTCCCCCAACCATAAAATTATTTCCATTGCTACTTTATACCTGTCATTTTGCTACTGTTATGAATAGTAAGGTGATTATCTGATGTGCAGGATATCTGATAATGCAAGTTCCCGTGGGGTCACAACCCATAGGTTGAAAACCACTGCTTTAGGCCTTTCGAACCTTCGGGTAACGCTCCTATTTCCATTTAAATCTTCCAAATGTTCCCTTTGCCTGAGACTTTGCTTTCTTCTCCCTAATCTGTACACTTAATTTCTTCAAAAGTATTTCAAGTAGCGAAAGAGGTCGCTTCTTCTTTCGAATCTACATTTTAAATTGGCTTTTTATACTCCCATGAGCAAGTATGACAGTAGGCCAGCCTCAAGCGTGACAGAAATAACGATGCCAAGGGTTTAATACCTGGAGTTGTGGTTCAGTTGTCAACTGGAAGATTGAAATGCAAGGCAGAAGCTTCCCCAGTACAGCAGTCAGTCACACACCAGGACACCACGTCCTACAACTCTGCCCAAGAACCTCGACCAGGCCAAATCCCAGACAGAGCAACTATAGAGAAAGCCAAGGAGAGAAGTCATGAACCTTGGAAAACACGACTTGTAAAATCATTTAGCCTTTGGTCTTGTACCATGCAAACAACTATAAGATACCAGAGAATTTCCTTCACATTAACATCTAAGATCCCCTAAATGCATTTATTTATTTGTTTACTTACTTACTTACTTATGACATCATCTGGGATTTCTCAAGTCTCTGTAATCTAAGTAGGATTGCCTTAAAATTCCAATTCTTGCATTGTGGAGAAAGCCCTATATCCCCCTAGAAATTCCTGTGGTTTCCTAGAATTTGTCCTTACCTCCCATTGGCTCCCAAGTCCAGGGTACCAACTCAACTAAAGGAATCCAGACAAGAAGTTCAACCCCTCCTCTGGTTGAATCTTTGAAAGTGCCTGATAGGCAATGATATTTCATTGAGGGTTTGAGAGAAAAAATAATAATACATACCCTCCAGCCAGCCAATTAAGACCCATAGTCAGTGACCTCTGACGACTGACCCTCTGGGTTCAGCATTTCTAGGCATGCTACCCATTGGCCTACAAACAACTGATTGACTCCCCAGCACTTGCTATCCCCAGCCTGGAGTGTGACCAGTGCTTGTATGATTGTGTTTCTTAGTTTACTCCACACAGAAGGAAACAGAAGTATAAAACTCCAGTTCTCATTCCTATCATAGCTAAGTTGAATGCTTAGCACACGCTCCATAAAAGTACACTTAAAGAGAAATGTCTGTTAGGTTTGATCTTGGTCTTGGTGAAGCAGATTAGAATGAAAGGCATGGTGGTGTGAAGTCACCAATGGCTTTCTAGTTGGATTTAAGCCAAGCTTGGCGTGAGAAATGTGTGCTTGGTATTTACTGTAAATCTGGCTAAGATCCACGGCTGTCAAGCTCAGGAGCCTCAGAGGTGAATCTGCTACTAAGATTGTGCTGAATGAAGAGAGCATCCAACTGCCCTCTAAGTCTGTATCTCGCTACAGTGAGATGAGGGCAGCTCTCAGGTCTCATCAGGAAAGTTTCTTTGGTCAGTGGATGGTGGTTAAAGTAGACCCAACTCATCAAGGTATAGAGACAGTATCTGCCACAAATGGGACATCTTCATCATACCCCACACCCCAAGGCTTCTCAGGGACCATAGCAGAAGAGAAGGAAGAAAGATTAAGACCCAGAAGTCAGGGAGGATCAGAGCAAAACAGCTTCTTCTACATGATTGCTGCACTCAACTGGTAAATATGGCTTCCTACACACACGGTCAAGCCAGCAAATGTTCTAGCATGAAGTGCGCAGAGGTTCACAAGTCCCACTAACAGAGGGGGCTTCAGAAGGATGGAGGAGTCAGCTTTATTTACGGATGTGGTAGGTAGGTTGACCATGATTTGGTGGATGGCTCCACACCCAGGAGTATATGGGCTACACAAATTGGATTTCATGGGTAATTTTCTTAAGAGAACAAGACGTTAAAGGGGGTAAAGTGGGAGTGGATCTGACAGGACTCGGGGGTGGATTTAGAGTGAATATGATCAAAATACATTGCATGAGATTCTAATAAAAATAAAAACTCTACAAGTAAGTGGATTGCAGTAAACCTCTGGAAGGAATCTAGATTCCCAAGCTTCATTTAAATGGACACTGCAATTAAAAAGAATAAAAATAAAAACTAATTGTCACAGATCATGGAGTGCATGCCCTTGGAAAGACCTTGAGCAGACATCAGATGATGAGGAAATGAACCCATACTTTATGAGACGTGGGTCAGAATACAATGTATAAAAGCGGTTTTTTATGGTGTCCTGATATAGTCATTTTTTTCATCAACTATGCAACTGGCCTTGTCATGTCCGATTAGAGGCACTCTAAATCTTAACAATCCAAACTTGACAGACCCAGATGGTTTCTCATATACTTAACCAGGAATTTATGAGCAGGCTAAAAAAGATCCGAGAAATCCCTTCAGATGAATTCAAACCATTGCATTTGTGTGAGAATATACAATGTCTGGGTTTCGGCTTCTAGGCTGCTGCCTTCAGATGGGTGTAACTGTCCCAGTTTAGCCTGACAGTCCTACATTGTACAGATGCCCAGAAACCCCATTTAAGTGGGTAATTGATCATAGTAATGTAAAGTTGGTAGATAAAATGTGGAATGCAGAAATGAACTTGAACGTCATACAATGGGTGACCTTTAGTACAAGTATGCCCTGATCCATGGTTACAATTAATCTAAGCAAGCTGGTCTAATCCCAGAACTCAGGAGGAAGAAGGGTCATCACAAACCGTAGGCCAGCCTGCCATACACGGTGAGTTCTAGGCTAGCCAGGGCTGCAAAGTAAGACTCTGTCTAAATGAATAAAACTATTATTGGTCTAAAATTCATACTTAAGGGCTCTAGGAGAGATGGTTCAGCAGTGAATAGCACTTGTTGCTCTTACAGAACCCTACCAAGGTTAGATTCCAAGAACCCACATGGCAGCACATGGCTGTCCCTAACTCCGGTCCCAGAGGTTCTGAGGTCCTCTTCTGTAGCCACCGCAATGCACAGACTATCACGCCAACAAAACTTCGAACACGTAAAAATAGTAAAATAAATCAATCTAAAACAAAGGTACATGCAATTTGCCATCTTGTACTTTTATTTCAATAATCTTACAACCCTACCTTAATACAGTAATAATAACAGGAATAGTACATGAGTAACAGTAGCATGGTCAGTCACTAGCAGTTACTGAAGGTTTCCTTTGGGTCAAGCATCTCTTAATCCAAATGCCGTCGTCACAACAAGCTAGAATTGCCACTGTTTCCCTTCTGTTTGTGTAGTGAATAAGAATTAAAGAAGTAAAACAGATGGTCTAATATCACATAGTCAATGGCGAAGGTCAGGTATAAAGCCACAGAGCACAGTCATACCACAGGAGAATATTGGGTCTAGTGAGAAGGGTTACCAGGTAAAGGCCTCCCCAGCCAAGCCTAGTGACCTGAGTTTGATCCCCAGGACCCACACAGCAGAAAGAGAGACCCAATTCCATAGTCACCCTCTTCTCACCACAGGGACACAGTAGCATGCACATGGTATCTCCTGCCACCACACTTGCGTACACACACACACACACACACACACACACACACACACACTAAACAAGTGAGAAATGGAGGAAAAGTTATATCTCAAAATGTCAAATGTGGCTGTTTGCCATCTAAACGTTCCTTCTTCCCATTCCTGAACTCAGAAACTCATTGTGAGCCTCTGAGGGTCCCTTCAGAGCCACTCCTGGAGGCTCACACACACAATGCACAGCCTCACGACTTGACAAGCATCCTGTTTCCCGATCTCTGCTCTCACTCCCCCACTTTTCTCACAGCCCTTATCAGTCTTGCCCTGAAGACTCAAAGCCCACTGAGCTGACAGCGGCTCCGACACCAGCTGAAATCCATTTACCTCCCAGAGCAGCTTCCTGTTTCCCCCAATCTGTTACCACTGTGACCAAACATCCTGTAGCTTGTACTGGGACTCACATGGAAATGACTGCCTGGATCTAAGGAAGTGCGAGGCTGCAGGAGGGAGAGTGCAAATGGAAAAAAATCTCTGGAAAAGCAGAATAGCTGACCATCTGTCACTTCAGCAGATCTTAGATCTACACTTCTTAGAAAAATTGTGTGAGAAGGGGGCTGAAAAGAAGGCTCAGGACTTAAGAGAACTAACTGCTCTTCCAGAGTACCTAGATTTGATTCCCAGCACCCATATGGTGGCTCACAGTTGTCTCTAACTCCACTTCCAGGGGATATGATGCTGATTATTTTTAACCTCTGGATGCCAGGCATACAAGTGGTATACAGGCATATATGCAGGCAAAACACCCATACACATAAAAGATGTGGGGTTGGGGATTTAGCTCAGTGGTAGAGAGTGCTTGCCTAGGAAGCTCAAGGCCCTGGGTTCGGTCCCCAGCTCCGGAAAAAAAAAAAAAAGAACAATACACATAAAAGGTGTGTGCATGCATGCCCATGCATTCAGAAACCAAAGGACGATGTTAGTTGTATTCCTGAAGCACATTGTTTTAGCTAGGCTGCATGGTCAGTGAAATCCTAAAGCTGCCTGTCTCTGCTCTCAAACGCTAGGTATAAAAGTAAATGCAGCAATGCCCTGCTTTCTGTGTAGATGCTGGAGATCCAAATTCAAGTTATGCTGAACTTCCTTACCCACTGCACCATCCTCCCAGCCCTGACACAATTCTTCGGTGAATATTTTCTAATCTAATTTGTAGTTTAGAAAACCTTGGGACACAGCCCACTGTTCAGTCATGGGAAACCAAACCACAGGAATGGCCAGTAATTGCCCAAATTGTACAGTGGAAAGCCAGGGAGCTGAGCCTACCCTGTCTCCCTCTAAAGCAAGCTGAGAAGTGTTTGATAGTCAGGTTCTCTCGTGGTGGGTTAAATGAGAATGATCCCCATAAACTCATATATTTGAATGCTTGGTCCTCAGTTGATGGAACTGTTTGGGAAGGATTAGGAGGTGTGGCCTTTTGCAGGAAGTATGTCACTGGGGGTGGGCTTTGAGGTATCAGAAGCTCATGCCACTCCCAGTGTGCTCTTTCTGCCTGCTGGTTGTTGTCTCAAGGAGCTCTCAGGTACAGCTCCAGCACCATGTTTGTCTGCCTGCTGCCATGCTCCCCACCATGATTTATTATAACCTTCTGAAACTCCCGTATTTTATACAACTTCTGTAAGCTCCAAACTAAACTCTTGCTTTTGTAGGTCGTATTGATTGTGACATCTTACCACAGCTATAGAAAAGCAACTAAGACCCCTCTGGAAGTCAGACGACATGACTCAGGACCCAGAGGCTGACCCTGGGTCTTTTCATCAAGCCTTCCTAGAGGTCTAATTTCTCTGATCATAAAAAATAAAGGTGATATTAATGGCTCAGCAATTGAGTCCAAGTACTGCTCTTCTAGAGGACCCGAGTTCAATTCTAAGCACCCATATCAGACAGCTCACAGTCACCTACAACTCTGGTTGCAGGCTGACACCTCCAGCTCTTCCTGGCACCTGCATGCTCATACTCACACGTAAACACATGATTAAAATTAATAAAAAAATATTGAGGCCCTGCATTTAAACCGTGCAGCCTAGAACTGGCCCTTAGTAAGAATTCACTAATAGAGACCTACACCACTACTTCCTATTGCCAAAACTGCTAATGTGAAGGCAGGTTTCTGCTCCAACACCCTAAATATTTACAAATATTCCCGCAATGTTTGTAAAAAGCCCATTTTAAGGAATCACTAATCATTGTAAAACTGTAGAACTTTCAAGTGAAAACAGAAAAACTCCTTTTGCAGTCAGGTATGCAGTGCGTATCTAGAATCCCATCACTCAGGAGATTACAGCAAGTCAGAGGCCAGCCTCCACTACACAGTGAGTTCAAGGCTAGCCTAAGCTATATAACAAGACCTGTCTCAAGAAGGGAAGAAAGCAAAAACTCCATTTTCAGCTTTGATTCTCTTGGGTACCACAGTCTCTGATTCTGACCTGTGCCCACTTGGACTTCCTCCCTCCGCTGATGTTTACCTGCCTGCCTCTTTCTTCAGTTGTATAGGGTGGAGCCAGAGTTTTAAAAAGAGAAATCCCCTGACTCCACCCCACTGACTTGCTGCAGCGGGCACAGAGGCTGGATCTATTCCATTCACACTGGCATTCCCTCTGGTATCTACCTAACACCGATGCTTTCAAATACACTCAATAGATTAAATGATCAATACCAATTCTACCCCTTCTGGTTGCTTCATTATTGATATAAACTACCTCATGCCCTTATAACTTGTACTACATTCTGGGCCTTGGTTGGCAGTACTCTCTAATGCCTGCATAATAGACCTAATTCTCAAAGTCTGCAGAATATTTAGCAGTCCTGTTTCAGAGAGAAAGGTGTCATGAATAAGGAGGAATCGAGGAATACTAGAAGGGAAGAAACATCAGTTCAGAAGCCAGCAGACCTGGATACCAGGTTGGCCATCTAAATTAACTGTGCTTCCTTGGGGAAAGAATTGTCATGGGGCAAATGAATAGCCCCTTTCTACTAGCAAACTTTGTATTAAACTCTCCCTGAGGATTATTTTAAAGTGAAATATCTTTCCCAAGAAGTTATTTCCACCCAAGTTCTCAAAACTGAACACTCAGAGACCTTGAACATTTGACTCACAAATACCTACTAGAGAAGGTAAGGTTTGACCCATGTCTGTCATCCAGAAAACACAGATTTGTCTCATTTTTCCTATCAGCATCAACTTTTCTCTTGTAGTATGAGAAGGTGTTGTTTAAACTCCCAGGGACTACACGGACGTCTGAGTGAACAAAACACTTGCTACACAAGTCTGCTCATGAGCAAAGCACTTATCCTGAAAGCATGAGAACCATGAGAGTGAAGATCCCCCAACACCCACTCAAATGCCAAGAACGCTGCAGCCACCAGTAATCCCAGCACTTGGAAGACAAAAACAGTGGCTTCCTAGAGCAAGCTAGATGGCTGGACTAGCCAAATAGGCTAGTTCTGAATTCCTTGCCTCAGTTCATATGCTAGAAGGCAATCAAGAAAGACACCAACTTCTGGACTCCACAACATGAACACATGTACATATGCCCACACACATGTGTGTCCATCCACATGTGGGAATACACACTCATACTCACCATACATGGAAGAAGATGTTTTTGGCTTTTCAAGACAGGATTTTTCTATATGGCCCTGGAACTCATTCTATAGACCATGCTAGCCTTGAACTCAGAGATCCATCTGCCTCCACCTCCTCTCCACCTCCCCCTACCTCCCCTACCACCTCCCCTTCCCTCCACCTCCCCTCCACCTCCCTTCCACCTTCCCTCTACCTCCCAAGTTGCTGGGATTAAAGACGTGTGCCACCATTGCATGGCTCAAAAAATATTTTTAGTAACTGTCCTCTGAGAGGCTCTACACAGCAGCTGACTGAAACAGATGCAGATACTCACAGCCAAACATTGAATGGAGGCTAGGGACTCTTACGGAAGAGTTGGGGGAAGAATTGAAGGCCCTGAAGGGGATAGGAACCCCACAAGAAGACCAAGTAACAGAGTCAACTAACCTGGACCTGTAGGAGCTCTCAGAGACTGCACCACCAGCTAAAGGGCATCCATGGGTTGCTCCAAGCCCCTTCCCCACTGCAGCTCAGTTTCCATGTGAGTTCCAACAACTGGAGCCAGGACTGTCCCTAAAGCGGTAGCGTGGGTGTGGTATCCAGTCCCCAACAGGGCTGCCTTGTCTGACCTCAGTGGGAGAGGGTGCACCTAATTCTGCAGACTTGATGCACCAGGGTGGAGGGACATCCAGGGAGTCCCCACACTCTCAGAGGAGAAGGAGAGGGGTGGGAGAAGGAACTCTGTAAGAGGGGACCAAGAGAGGGCAGCATTTGGGATGTAAATAAATCTAATTAATTAATTAATTATCAATTGTTTTTAATAACTGTCCTCTGAGAGGCTTTACCCAGAATTAATATTTAATTAAGTAATTAATTAATATTTTCCAAATTGTTTCCTTCGGCCAGTCTATCATTCCACGGGACCACTGAGCCTCACTTGAATCAGATCGATCGGACCATCAGTCAAAGCTCTAGTTTCTCTTCAGGAGGAATGAGGAGGCCAAAGAGACAGCTTTTTACAATGTCGGTTCTGCGACTTGGCGTCAGTGTGCTGAGGTTCACGAGAGAAAGAGAAGCTACTCCTCAGCGCCCTCGAAAAGAGAAGCCAGCAATGCTCTGCTCGAGCAGCCACCCTCACAGCATTATCAGTCTGCCACATTAATATGCTAATTGTGAGGGAAGGTAGGTGGAACTAATTCCATGTATCTATGGAGTAAAGGCATCCAGGTGATGCCAAGATACTAAGGCACTGAGAGCAGTGTTACGGTGTGACTTGGAGGGTACTGGGGCAGGCACCAGCGGAAAAGCATCTTCTGTTCTGACTCCTTCATGGGTCATTTATTCCAGACAGTCTGCTAGGAAGCAAGCTCCTTTCCCCTCTTCCTGTTGGTGTTGGCATGCCCCGGTGTATGGACCACACCAGCAGCCTTTTTCTTCCCCTGGGGGACCCATCAGGAAGAAATAACCTGATGCCTTGAGGGCTGGTAAATGTGTTGCTCTCACAGCCATCACCCGGCTTTGAAGCATTGGCCTGCTTGAATACACTGCTCAGAAAGAATCTTGACTAACTGAATCGTCTGGTGGAGGAAGCTGTGCCATCTGGGCAGGGCATGACGGTCTTAAAGAAGACCGGTCTGTGTGGGATAGAAAAGATTGGTGGCATGTTGGTGATCATTTCAGGGGACCCACGCACATCTGCAGGAGTGGAACTTAAAGTAGAACTTCCTGACAGTAAACTTGTCCTTTGCAATCCAGACCCAGGAGCCGTCTGTAAAACAGAATGTAGGCTTGCACTCAGGCGCGCTCATGTGTGCGTGGCTGTACACACGGGGGATGGAGGCCAGAATACGACCTCAGGTGTCAGTCTTCAGATGATATCCACTTAGAAAAGAACCAATATGTCTCACTGGTGTCGAGCTCAATGAGTAGGCAAGGTTGGCTGGGCTGGCTGCACAGCGAGCCCCGGAGACTCTTCTTGTCTCTGCTTCCCCAGCATTGGGATTACAAGTGCACAGCAAATGCACAGCATCCCACACAGCTTTTTTATGTGGGTTCTAGGGACCAGATTCCAGATAAGTCATTTCCCCAGCCCCTGGGCTTTCATTTGTTTCCTACATAAGGGCATTCTTAGCTTCTTCCTTTCGTGTGATTTCTCTACCAGAAATAAGTCTTGTTTATTAACAAAATAATAAACAACCAGCCTGGTTTAAATTTCAGAGTCCTCCAAAGTCCACCATGAGACCTACCCAACAACAACATGTATGAAACGCTGGCATTGCCAGTGCTGCTGTTCACATTGGAGTCTGTCTTGAAATGACAGGTAGCTCTCCAATACGGAAAACGTGGCACTTTAGGCATGTTAGCAGAGAGACAGAAGTAGAGCCAGGGAGGAAACTTACGGAGTAAGGAATTTTTAAGGAACCATCCCCAGGAGAAATTGGTAAGGCAGATTCAGGAAGAGAGAAAAAGGAAGCCCCATCAAATCCCAGTGAAGAGGCTCTTGAGCTGATTCCTCAGGGAACCTACAGACTCCCAAGGTTCTCTCCACTGCAGGCAAAGGAGTCAGCCTTCTGAATTCCTGTCAAGTCGGTTCATTGCTTGCAAAAAGCTGCCCCTGGTGAGTAAAGTCTGTATGTTTTGGGCAACGCCACTCACTCTAGCAGCCAAACAATATCCTTCAAAGATAGATGGGGTAGGTTGTCATAGAGACAAAAGCAGAGGATGGGGCAGGAAGTAGATCCAGAAGGATCTGAAAGGATCCTCACAGAGTTTGCCTCAAATAGGAAGCTGCAAACAGACAGACACCTGCTCTGGGTGTCTTAGTTTCTCTTCCTGTGCCTATGATAACATACATGGACAAAGGCAACTAGAGAGGGGAAGGTTTCCTTTTTGCGTATCATTAAAAGGGCAGCCCATCCTGGCAGGGAAATCAAGCAGGAACCTGAAGCAGCTGGTGCCATTGTTCCCACAGTTAGAAAGCAGAGCGCAATGAACACACTTGGGGCTCAGCTCTTCTCCACATATACAGTCCAGACAGGGGATGAGGCTGCCCACAGTGGGTGGGTCTTCCCACATTAAGTAGTATAACCAAGCTAATAGCACGGCCATGCCCATCTCTCAAGAGATTCTAGATTCTATGGATTTTGCAGTTTGCACAAACCAAAACCTTTTTAGGGTTCACCTAAAAGAACCAGGCTAACCTGACTTTAAGAAAACGACAGACTTACCTTGGGGAACAAGGACATAGATGTAAGGTTACCATCGCCCTGGAGAATCAGGCAAGCAGAGTTCGATACCAAAACCACAACAGGTTCAAGCAAGGAGACTGATCTCGTATTATTTATGCAACGAACTTCTCCTGAATCTTCATGACAGATATTGGAAGGGAGAGAATCTAATGAAACAGACATCCAAGATACCAATTCTTTTTTTTTTTAAGATTTATTCATTTATTATATATAAGTACACTGTAGCTGTCTTCAAATACACCAGAAGAGGGCATCGGATCTCTTTACAGATGGTTGCGAGCCACCATGTGGTTGCTGGGAATTCAACTCAGGACCTCTGGAAGAGCAGTCAGGGCTCTTAACGCTAAGCCATCTCTCCAGCCCAAAAATACCAATTCTTAAAGAGCTTCCTATGTGGTGGGGAAAACAGGTGAAATCCAGTAAACCAAACCAGATAAAGTCCAACACTGTCAAATTCTGGTGCAGTGATACAAAGGCATGGCAGAATAAATAGTGATGGGTTGATGTGGGGGCAACCATTCAAAGAAAATCCTTTGCTAGATGTCACCAGAAAAGACTTGAAGTGTGGAATATGCCCATATAAAAATCTTCGTTGTATCTGAAAGCACCGGTGGAAGTTTTACATGGAAGATAAACTGTTGATTGTCAGCTATAGAAAAAGATTGCTCAGAAAGCCTCCCCAAAAGCCCAGAGGTGATGCTCCGGCCTCAGACTTTAGTAATAGCAATAGACATAGTGAGATGTCAGAGACACTAGAGGCAAAGCAGAAGGGCATCGTCCAGAGAGAGCATTTTGGAGAGAAGGTTATAGGCTCCAAGTGCTGCTTTAGAATATGGCTGCCCTCATCCCTTAACTTGCCCATCTGTACACTTCAGAAAATAGCCAGTCTCATTGGCATCAAATCCATACCCAAATGAAGGAACCTTGAACTTGGGGGTGGATGGGAAGATAATAAAACAGTCAGTCAGTAAAGCAATTGTCACACAAATATTAAGGACCTGAGTTCCAATCTCCAGCACCCATGTAGAAAGACAAACACACACACACACACACACACACACACACACACACACACACACACACACACACACGGGGGGGAGAGAGAGAGAGAGAGAGAGAGAGAGAGAGAGAGAGAGAGAGAGAGAACTCTTCTAACCCTGGTGACATATTATTTCCAGATCGATTTATCTGGACCAGAGGTTCTCAACCTTCCTAATGCTGTGACCCTTTAATACAGTTCCTCATGCTCTGGTGACCCCCAAGCATAAAATTATTTCAGTTGCTACTTTATAAACTGTGATTTTGCTACTGTTATGAATTATAATACAAATATCTGTTTCCTAATGGTCCTAAGCGACCACTATGAAAGGGTCATTTGACCCCCAAGAGGGTTGCGATTCACAGGTTGAGACCGACTGTCCTAGAACAAGGACCATCAGAACCCCTTGCTTTGAAGGACCATCTAAAGTATCGTTGGCTTCGTAGCCATATGGTGTCTGTCACAAAACCCAAACCATAGTGATGCAAACATGGCAGTATTCTGTGTCAAGAAATGATGGTTGTATCCGCATCACGTTCCTATGAACAACAACGTTTTGACTTCACATAGTTTCTCATTCTACCAAATATTTTTTTAAAGCCATATCCCGCTAGTGGGTATACAAAAACAAGCCATGGGCTGGATTTAGCTTAAAAGCTAAAGTAAACAGAGTCAGGCTCTAGAAGACTGATGACTGACATCCCCCCTCCCTCGACACTTAATTTCTTACATTAATGTCACTCCTCTGGGCCCAATATAAATCATACTGCACAACTTACACATAAACACCACCGCCATCCTCCTTTTTTCCCCTTATCCTTTCCACGGATCCCCCCCCCCCGACTCTAAGGTCTAATAGTGAGTACATTTTGCCAACTATCCCCACTTTCCATAATGGAATTTAATTATTTGGCCTGAAAAGCATTTAAGCGTCGCCATACATACAGCCAAATAAATAAATAATAAAGGGGCGCATTTTGATTGCACCTGCCGCAAGATCGTGCAGGCACGGCCTCGCCTTCTTAAATATTTTATGGTGTAGAAATGCGACTGTTACCAGGTCATGAAAATATACTGCTTTTTATACTAGGTCAAAATCCAGGGCCACGAGCTCTGTTTTGCGACAGGACACAAAGGGCCAGACCGGAAAGAGGATGGAGGTATCTTTTGTGAAATCTGACGGAAGCTATTTGTGGATGACGGAGCTGATGAATGTTTATTCAGTGATTTTTTTTTTTATTGTTTGTTGTTGGGTGTTTTTTTTTTTTTTTCTTTCCTTCTGCCCCTCAACATAGAGTGCGCAAGCAGCCGGCGCAACATTCATTATTTACCACTGGAAAGCCGAGACTCCTAGCCTCTGACCTTCAATTACTGCTTAGGCATTTTCTTGAAAGCTCAGGAGGCAAGCGGGTACCTCCTGAAGCCAATAACAGGCATCCCTTGCTACAAACATTCAAAACGTTGGGCTTGAAAGTGAACCGCCACACCACCCAGGCACCTCCGCGTCCCGGAAGCAAGGTTTCCGCAGACCCATCTGGGATCCCACCCAGCCATCCCTCCTTAGCAGCCTTTGTTCTCCGTGGGTTCCCGCTTGCACTTTTCACTTCGTGAGCTTCGTTGTAAAAACACCCGCACGTGGGAGCGTGACGGCCAACCAGATGCTCAGCAGCCTCAGAGCGTCTATTCAGACTGTGTAGATGTTCTCTGAGGCTTTGGGACAGGTTAGCCTCGGCGCGTTGTTGGGGAGGGGGAGTTGTTGGTTTGTTGCTCTTGTTTTAATGTTCCTTAACCTCTGGTTGTAGGAACTATGGTAGTTTCCGTCTGACAAATGAGGAAAGTAAAGTTAGACAACTCTCCCCCCTCCCCCCCCCGCCAGGTGACTCAGCTGGCCTAGAGCAGAGCTAATGTTCGAACCTCAGGTTTTTCTGCATCCTCTGGAGGAATACAAGCAACCCTTTGATCACCCCACTACATCGCCCACCACTTATAAGGCTCAAGGGTAAAGTGTGAGCTACCCTGGGTCCCACTCTAAGAAAATGACCCTTTCTAAGACCGGGGGACAGGGGGAGGCTGGGTACTAAGCAAGCTCCTAATTAGTGCACACAGGCACACGTGCAGAGAAAGGCGCTACTCTGCAGCTAAGAGATTAATTGATTCTAGAGTGCTGCGGCATTCCAGTGGAATTGCATGTGATCTGGACCCCAGCATAACAAAGGAATTCAACGTGATTAATGCCTCAAATAGCAAGGGACTTCACAGTGATTTACCTCTGTGTACTAAAGGGGGCTGCCAAATGGCTTCAGAGCACTGCACCTGACCCAGGGCCTGGCTATCTAGAGTGCAACCAGCTGAGTTTGTTCCTTTGACAGCTCCCCTTTTCCACCTCTCTCTCCTCTTCACCATCATTGAAGACAACTGCTTCTCTGTGTCTGTCTCTCTGTCTGTCTCTGCCTCTCTCTCTCTCTCTCTCTCTCTCTCTCTCTCTCTCTCTCTCTCTCTCTCTCTCTCTCCATCCACACACTTCCATCCAATGCCAATAAAGCCTTTAGGGTGGAGGGTGGGTAGTCTGGATCGATCTCCAACAAACCCAGGGAGGAACCTAGAGCCTTTCACAGGGACCAGTTACAGGCAGTGGGCGACTCCTAGAAAACCAGTCCACATAAGAGGACCAGCCACGCACCCTCTCGCTCTAAAGGCACTCCTTCACTTTCACTTTGTCTTTTTGTAAGTAGAGAAACAATGAAAAGAGCCTCCCTTCTGGTGAGTCATCTGTAGCTGTAGGTGTTTGAAGCATTTATATGAGGAACAAGACAGATTGACTCCCTGAGAACGGCCTGCCTGCTCTGGTCCAAAGGAGAGGTCAGGAGAATGACAATGACAGTGAAGCAGAAGACGACAGGATCGGCGCCAATGTGCATTTAGGCAGAGACAGGAGTCCAGGATTCCTGGACGTCATAAAGGATCTATTTTCATTGTGGTCACTGTCAGCAAGACTGATTGCATTACTATCTGTCTTCATCTACCACGGCTTGAATAACGATCAAGTATGGAGCCTTTCCTGGACTCAAGTCACTGAGGCTGAGAGGGAGGCGGTTATGTAACCATGTGATGTCCCACACAAGGCCCAGGTGAGAGGAGAGAAGATGAGAGGAGGGGGTTGGCGGGGGAGAGAGCTCTAGGGAGGGAGACACATCGGAGTGAGGTAACATCATTAGCTTCGCCAACTCGAAAATAAAGAGTTCAGTTCTCGGTTGAGTAATAATTCTCTTTTCAAGGTGGGTGATATTTAAGCAATCATCGCTTGGAAATTGGTCATTACCACCGGCTAATAACAGATGCGTTAGTTAATAGCCCAAGGTGAAGCCAAGGGCAGGCAGCTCTTGTACCAGCACACCAATCTTCAGTGGCAGGATTCAGATTCCAAGAGCGTGATTGCTATGATGAGCCCTGCTCCCTGATTTATACCAACTCCAATATCTGTTATTCTTTTAAGTGCCTTCAGTGTCCAAGAACACTTCATCACTTCGGGGCTCCAACAACCGTCTAAGATCCTGTGTCTAAAAGAAGCACTCTGTGGTCCTGTTGTAAGTAATGCCAATCTTGGGCTAGGCTGGCCCTGGCTACCATGGACTGGGTGAAATTAGGGAATCCAGGGAGCATCATTTAGAGAAGTGTACAAGTATTCTGACTGGGTCTCTGTAGCATTTGTTTTATTTTTAATTGTGTATGCGTGTGTCTGTTGGGAAGTACACGCGTGAGTGTAGTGCCTGAAGAGGCCTGAAGAGGGTGTCAGATCCTTGGAAGCTAGAGTTACAAGTGTTTGTGTAGATGCTCTAGGTTTTGAGTCTGGTTAGCTTTGGTGTGTTGTTGGGGAGGGGGTGTTGGTCTGTCGTTATTGTTTTAATGTTCCTTACACTCTGGTTGTAGGAACTATTGTAGTTTCCATTTGACAAATGAGAAGAGTGAAGTTAGACAACCGGACATGGAGCTGGAAACCCAGTTCCAATCCTCTGCAAGAGCAACGAACACTCTTAATTAAGCCATCTGTCTCCACAGGCCCTGATGAGGTGTGTGTGTGTGTGTGTGTGTGTGTGTGTGTGTGTGTGGTGTGTGTGTGTGTGTATGTGTGTGTGTGTGTGTGTAAGTCTTCCATTGTGAAGTCAGAAACAGGAGGGTGGCTAGAACATGGGGGGGGGGCTTGTTTCCTACGTTTCTTTCTAGTTGTTGTTGTTGTTGTTGTTGTTGTTGTTTTGGTTGGTTGTTTTGGTTTGGTTGGTTCCATTGGGGAATCCTCAGACTCAATCTGCATTATCTTATTTGACCCTTACAACAGCAAAAGAGTTAGGTGGCATATGTCATAGTTTATTCATAACTAATACTAAGAGAAGTTTTTTTTTTTCCTGATCAACATCCCTCAAGAAATATCAGCCCAGAACTCAACTCCAGATCTCCTGACTTCTGATTTCTCTTCCCACATGCCCTCTGACAAATGTGTTCTATATATCCCTCCTTCTGAGAAGAACCATTTCTTTCAAGAGAGTGAACTGAGCCAAGAAAGTAATAATTTGATGGTGGTATTTGAATTATGGCAGCATAGTCTTTGGTGGTTCCTACCACAAAGGCAACATGAATGTGCACTAAACTATCTGAACAGGAGGACAGTCCACTCCACCACGTGTGCCTGTAAGAAAGTATCAATCAGACTTGGTACTGACCCATAGTCAATGAACAAGTAGTAAGCTCAAGATTGTGTGATTCAGAGCCTCTAAGCATGTGCTCCAGTCTGCTCACCCATGGTACGTGTCCTTTGTGTTAATACATATCTAGCCCAGTCAATATCTAGTCAACTTTACACAATTCAGTGTCTGTTGATAGCTGGTATTTATTATCTATCACAAATTCCTAGTGTGGCGAACTGATTATGAACTCATGAATACAGACCATGACACTCTTCATGTGATGGGCAGCATTTTGAGATGAGTAACAAATATCTGGGATGGCAACAGAAACTCCAGTGAAAGTTAATATTATACAATATAACTCATCATATTATGGGATGACCTGATCCCATTATATTGAGTCGTTTGCTTTACTCTATATAATGTGACCCATGCATTAGCCAGAGTTGCGTAATTTAAAGTATTTCAAAACGGTTTTTCCGTGTTTATGCAAATAGTGTCTTTGTTGATTCTTTTCCTTCTGTTTGTTTTATCCTGTTTTGTTTTGTTGTTTTGTGTTATTTTATTTATTATTATTATTTTTCAGGTGCCTACTGAGAAGAGTATAAGTTTAGATGAGAGGAGATATAGGGAGGATCTGGGAGGATACGAGGGAGGAAAACCATAATCCGAATATACTTTGTGGAAAAAATATATTTTCAAAATCCAGAGTGCTAACCATGGCACCATGGAGCTGAAAGAATATATTTTCAATAAGAGAAGAAAAATATTACACACAAAAATCTAGTCCTAAAGTCTTAAATTCTAGGAACAAGAAGGGAGATAGCTGGTTAAATATTTTGTGTTTATATACAGTGCATATATGTAAATTTTAATGATAGTATGCTTTAGACATTTCCACTCAGTCATTTTCAAGAAAACCAGCCTCTAACTCTGAATTGCTTTCACAAGACAAATAGAACCATTTTCAGAACTCAGTTATCTAATAAGGCATGCGTTTCTCTTCCTCCATCTTGTGGGATAAACAGAAAATAGTTAGGAGAAACCATATTTGGCAATGATATTACAGAATGCTATGAGTCCATTCGGTACTGCCTTTCACCATACAAACGTCCGTTGATTTATACCTCAAGGCTGTGAATCAATAGAGAAGAACAGAGAAAGTATTTGAGCACATAAAAAGTTTGATGGTCAGAAACAGCCAGGAAAAAAAAAAAGCCTATTCATTGTCATTTATCACCCTACGTACAGTGATAAAAACAGTAGCTCCTTTGTTCTTTATTTTCAGCAGAAATACTTGCCCATTATCTCCCTTGGTCCCAGAACCAAGGCCATGTCCCTGGACATAAAAACCTACTTACGTGGACAAAGCACGCTTGGCAATGAGAAGCAAGCTCCTGAGTGCGTGCGTAAATGCCTATCGAGTATTCATCTGCCAAGACCTTGAGTGTGCTTCTGACCTGACAGATGGATAAGTAACATAAGGAATGACCCACCCACCTGTCCATAAGGGCTGTTCCTCATCTCATCGGCCTGGTGTTATCCATGAGTTTACGGGCATTTATCACCACGATCTAGAAACACAAGTGGGAAGAAACATTAACTTCTTGAGAAGACCAGAACAAAGTCCAAGGCGAGAAAATAAGAGCTTCCTCCCAAACATCTGTACAGAAATAGTATACAGTACCCAAGACCTTTATTTGAGCTGGAATAAATAAATAAATAAATAAGCAAGCAAGCAAACAAACTGTGCACTTCCTGCTAAACATGTCACCATAGATAATTGGCTATACAAAACTGGCAGTGCGTGTAGAAAACTACAGAACATAGCCTTGAACTTTATTTGAAATGCTCAATCCACACACAGAGTTTTATTTGATGGAAGGGGTGGGAGTGGGGAGGTTCCTGAACTTAGACTCTAACCTGACTTTGCACAAACCCAAAGTGAATGGATGAAATTCTAACAACCCTTATTGCCTCAGTATTCAAATAATGAAGGAAGTGTGAGTCACCTATTGGAGTCATCTGCTGAGTTTTTAAAAAACATAATAGGCCATTGCTACAAAGTAAAAGCTCCAATCACTTCAACTGTGCAAAACACTTGCCTCTATGACAAAGACTCACCCACACACGCAATATGATGACCACATCTTAACTCCGTAACTCTCCAAAAATACCTAGTGCCTTCCACGGCACAGAAGTTCAAGATTGGTTACAGAGCCACTAAGATGTCTCAACCAGTAAAAGGGCTTGTCACCAAGTCCCATGAGGTGTCTTTGATCCCCAGTAGAAGAAGAGAGCAAACTCCTGCCAGTTGTCATGTGGCCTCCACATGAACAATACACACACACACACACACACACACCACACACATATACAAACACACACACACACAGAAACACACACACACACACACACACACACACACACACACACACACACACACCCACACACACACAAACACACACACACACACACACACACAAACACACAAACACACATAAAACTAGTATATAAAAAAAAAAACAAATGTTATAAAAGGAAGTCTGTTGTAAAATGGTTTGCTGTCACCACACACCACAGTAAGGACAAGACCTCTGTAATTAGACAGGAATCTTCTGGAGATGAGAAGTAAGGGTCCAGGTGCTCCAGAACCTTGAAACTTCGGCCAAGTGTGTGAAGTTGAAAAGGATCCAGAGGCAGGAGAGATCACTGAATCAGTGCCTTCCATCCAAGATGGCAGAACTGAGTCTAGCGTTTGGCTTTCTTTTTAAGCAAAGTGGTCCTGGGCACACGGATGCTTAAAGGCTCCTCAGAGTTTGGCCCTGCACACATCAGCTGCAAACGGAGCTGAAAACAGTGTGAGAAGTGAATAGCTCAGATCGGAAGAAATCGTGGAAATTTAAAAATGCCTAGAATGACAGGAACATGTGTAGGGTGATATCATTATGCAGGTGAAGGCGGGTACAAGATAGAACGAGGGCTTTCGTTGGACAAGAAAGAGGATGGGCAGAGAAAAGTTGTAGAAAGAAGGAAGAGACCGGAGCGAGGAGGAGAGAGAAGCAGCCGAGAGAACATGGAGGCGGATGTTAAGGTTCCTCTCCACACATTTACAGGTTGTTATGAATGTTCTTAAGGGATGGATGTGTACAGGGCTTTGTATGTCTAGGTGGGCAATTATATCTTATCAATTGGATCAGAGGTTATTGAATTGTGTGTTCTTTCATGTGGTGATTTTTTTCTCCATCTTTATTAACGTGGGTATTTCTTATTTACATTTCAATTGTTATTACCTTTTCCGGTTTCTAGGCCAACATTCTCCCTAACCCCTCCCCCTCCCCTTCAAATGGGTGTTCCCCTCTCCATCCTTCCCCCATTACCGCCCTCCCCCCAACAATCCCGTTCACTGGGGGTTCAGTCTTGGCAGAACCAAGGGCTTCCCCTTCCACTGGTGCTCTTACTAGGATATTCATTGCAACCTATGAGGTTGGAGCCCAGGGTCAGTCCATGTATAATCTTTGGGTAGTGGCTTAGTCCCTGGAAGCTCTGGTTGGTTGGCATTGTTGTTCATATGGGGTCTCGAACCCCTTCAAGCTCTTCCAGTCCTTTCTCTGATTCCTTCAACGGGGGTCCGTTCTCAGTTCAGTGGTTTGCTGCTGGCATTCGCCTATGTATTTGCCATATTCTGACTGTGTCTCTCAGGAGAGATCTACATCCAGTTCCTGTCGGCCTGCACTTCTTTGCTTCATCCATCTTATCTAGTTTGGTGGCTGTATATGGATGGGCCACATGTGGAGCAGGCACTGAATGGGTGTTCCTTCTGCCTCTGTTCTAAACTTTGCCTCCTATTCCCCCCAAAAGGGTATTCTTGTTCCCCTTTTAAAGAAGGAGGAAGCATTCAATTTTGGTCATCCTTCTTGAGTTTCATGTGTTCTGTGCATCTTGGGTAATTCAAGCATTTGGGTTAATAGCCACTTATCAATGAGTGCATACTACGTGTGTTTTTCTGTGATTGGGTTACCTCACTCAGGATGATATTTTCCAGTTCCATCCATTTGCCTATGAATTTCATAAAGTCATTGTTTTTGATAGCAGAGTAGTATTCTATTGTGTAGATGTACCACATTTTTTGTATCATATTGTGATTTAATTGAATTCAAGGGAGTGTATGGTGGCTGCAGACACTAGGCTGCCACAAAATTGGGATGTATATGTCTGGCATGGTGGCAACCTGCCTTGGGAACTAGATGGGTAAAGAGATTGTTGCCAGGCTTGGAGAGTGGCCATCGGCAGTGTGATATGGGAAGGAGGAAAGCAGGTGAGATGCTTTGCTGACTGAGATGAAGATGTCTACCAGATATCTTGGGGTGCTACAGTGCAGGATCAAGTGCGGGATAAAGACAACATCTTTTACAATTTCACAGCAACAAACATGGATACACAGGATATCAGGTTCTGTGGGATGGAGCAAAGGCAATTGGCTAAGAGTTGGGTGTGTGCATGTAAAACTGGGTGAGATTTCAAATGACTAATTACTCATGTTGGACTCTCGGAAATATAAGCACAAACCAAACCTGTGGGGGAAATGGAAAGAAATAACAAATATCTGAACTAAAATTAGTTAAATGAAGCCTAAAGTGGTGATAAAGGAGTCACTAAACAAAGTAGTTTCTTTGGGAAGGTAAACAAGATCAACAAACTATTAAATAGTTTTAAGGACCAAAGCCTGGGCCCTGGCTTAACGAGCTAGGCTTGGCCCTGGCTTAATGAGCTAGACTTGGCCATTGGTCTTCAATATGTCAATTGAACATATAACTAGCAGAATAATAAAAGGAAGAGTCTCTATTCTAGGTGGACGCTTCGGAAAATGTCCAGTGCCCCCACCCAGGCTCATCCTTAGGAAACTAGCATGAGGTTTGGGCAATGCTACTCACGGTGCAGTCTTGCCTATCACTGGCCCACCGTTCTATCAGCTCTGATCTGTCATGCAAGGTGGTCTGGTAAGTTGTCTACATCCTATGAAGTCTCTTCTTGAGAGGCAAGTTTCTCCTCTAACAGGCATCTAACCTCTTTTTAAAGATATTTTCTTTCTATTATCTTATCTCAAGATCTTCACAAATCCTTCAACTGTTGACTCAGTCATCAACTTTCAAAGCAAAAAAATAATATTTGGGATCTATATTTTTACATATGTGTATAGAGGCACATGTTAGTATGGCATTTGTATGAGGGTAAGAGTGCTTGTCTGCATGGCACATGGGAAGACCAGAAGTCAGTGCCGGGTATCTACATCAATCACTCTGCCCTTTATTTTGGGGGTCAGGAACTCCAAACCACCACCAAGTTGGATAGGCTGCCTGCTCAACAAGCCTCCAGGATCCAACTGTCTTCACTCCCCAGCACTGCACTTACAGGTGCAGGCCAGTTTTCTGTGGGTAGTGGTGATCCAACATTAGGTTCTCATGCTTGGCCATGGCTAAGCCATCTCTCCAGCCGTGTATATTTCTATATTCTGCTTATGTCTTTTCTCCTGAATAAGTACCTTGTTTCAAAGACATAGTCTTTCTATGATCCTCATACTGTAAGTGCTGAGCTCAAGGAATCCTCTGGCTTCAGACTTTCAAGGGCTAATGGTTTGGAGCTACCATGTCTGGCCAGATGGATGATTCATCATCGTCATCGTCGTCGTTGTCGTCATCGTCATCACCATCATCATCATCATCGTTACTATTACTATTCCTCTCTCTTGCTCTTTGAGACGTTCATATGGTATGTTTTGATCCTATTAGCCCCACCCCTCAGTTTCACCAAGATCCACTCCCCTGTCCTACGTACCACACTTTGTATCCTCTTTTCTTTTTAACCCATTAAGCCCCGTTTGTGCAGCATGTATGCTCTTGGTACACTGGAGCATGGTCAACCTACGAGGCACTACACTCTTCAAAGAAGCTGATGATCCTTCTCCCAGTCACTATCACCCACCAATAGTTCCTTAGCTGGGGTGGGGCTTTGTGCCCACCTCCCCCATCTACACTGGAATGTCATGTCTTACGCATCCTGTCACAACTACTACGAGCTCATTTCCCTTCTCCCAGGGAAATTCCAAACCCTTAGAGTCCATTTTCTCAACAGTCTGGTAGTGAAAGGGAAGACCCTCTTTACAATATCTTTGGTCTTGTCAAGACAATTAAAAGCCAGCTAAGATTCCTGAGGAATGCCGAATGGTCGAGAAACAACCTAAAGAAATGTTCAACATCTTTAGTCATAAGGGAAATGCAAATCAAAACAACCCTGAGATTTCACCTTCACCAGTGAGAATGGAAATCAAAACTCAGGTGACAGCAAACCCGAGGATGTGGAGAAAGAGAACACTCCTCCCACAACCATTCTGAAACAGTCTGGTAGAAAATTGGAAACTGCCTGGAAGACCTCTCTGGGCATATACCCAAAAGATGCCCCAACATATAAAAAAAAGGCTCTATGTTCAAGACATTTATAATAAAAGCTGGAAAGAACCCAGATGCCCTTCAACAGAGGAATGGAAAGAAAATGTGGTACATCTACACAATGAATATTACTCAGCTATCAAAAAACAAAATGGAGGCAAATGGGGCTTGGAAAATATCAAACTACTAATCACAAAATCCAAGATGTTTCATTGATTAGCCCAAATGGAATTACCCTAGATGCCTAGAACAAATGAAACTCAAGACGGATGATCAAAAATGAATGCAGATCGCTCCTGAGAGACACAGCCAGAATACAGCAAATTAGCAAAAATGAACTGAGAACAGGACCCCAATTGAAGGAATTTGGAAGAGCCTGAAGGAGCTTATATGTACAGCAATGCCAACCAACCATAAGAGGAAGCCCTACCCAAAGACTATACATGGACTGAAACAAGGTAGCAAATGAATAGAAGTAAGAGCACCAGTGGAAGGGAAGCCCTGGGTCCTGCTAAGACTGAAAGTGAACTAGACTGTTGGGGAGAGGGCAGCAATGGGGGAGGTTGGGAGGAACACCCATAGGAAGGGGCTGGGGGATGTTTGCCCTAAAGCAGGAAAAGGAATAACACTAAAGAAAATGTATATACCAAATAATAATAATAATAATAATAATAATAAGCCAGCTAAGATCAAGTTAATAGAAACAAACAAATGGAGGGGGGCTTAAAACTACTGAATCCAAGAGTTCTTAGGGATTGCTTTGAAGTGTAACTCCAGTAAATTAAAAAATCTAGAATTGACAAATTTCTAGTCTTATATAGTCTGCCTATAAGAGAACCTAAAATTCCTAAACAAGTCAGTAAGAAGTAGGGTGCAGTCATGAATCTCCCAGCTGACAGAAGTGCAGGGCTGTGCAGGTACACTGCTGAGTTTTACTAAAGCAGGAGGAAGCCAGTACCAACGTTCCTAAAACTATTCCATAAAATAAGGAAGGAATGCTTCCAAACTAAAAGGAAGAAAATATTATCTTGATGCCTGAACCAGGTAAGGAAAAGAGAAGAGGAGATGAA
Source organism: Rattus rattus (assembly GCF_011064425.1). Taxonomy (NCBI): domain Eukaryota; kingdom Metazoa; phylum Chordata; class Mammalia; order Rodentia; family Muridae; genus Rattus; species Rattus rattus. The sequence goes on from NC_046162.1 coordinate 28,464,310, forward strand.
AAAAAAGAAAGTGGAATAGAGAGCAGAGGAGGACGGAGGAGGGAAGAGGGAGGAGGGAGGAGGAAAGAAAAGGGAGTGAAGGAGAAGGGGAGAAAGGTAAAACTGTAGACAATATCTGATAAACAGAGATTCAAGATCTTCAACAAAATACATGCAAATTGGATCAATATGTCAAAATGCCATACATTGTGTGCAAATTTAGCTCCCAGGAGGCATAAACAAAAGAATTGTACATTTGACTTGAGGCTAGCCTGGGCTACAGAGTAAAGCATTATCTAAATTTTTTTTTAAAAATTAATATAAAAATGAAAAAAGTAAAAATCATGCATCATGAAATCAAATTGATTTTGATTTCAGTCCAGGAATGCAAAGATGCCTCAAAGTATATACATCAGTAAATGTCATGTAGCATAGAAACAAAAGAAAGGACAAAATTCTGGGCTGGAGAGATGGCTCAGCAGTTAAGAGCACTGACTGCTCTTCCAGAGGTCCTGAGTTCAATTCCCAGCAACCACATGGTGGCTCACAACCATCTGTAATGGGATGTGATGCCCTCTTCTGGTGTGTCTGAAGACAGCTACAGTGTAGTCATTTAAATATAATAATACATAAATCTCTGAAAAAAAAATGGACATAATTCACATAACTATTCAACAGATACCATGAGAAAACTTTTAACAAAATTCAACTTCCCTATATAATAAACCCCTAAGTATGTTAGGAGTAGAGGATCATGATGTACCCTAATTTAATTCCCGGTTGTTGACCAAACCAGCTAAAGAAAAGGCTTTATTCGCCAGAGACTTCCAGGTCTCAGTCCATCACTGAGGCAAGTAGGGCAGAATTTTGGACCCAGGAACTGAAGCAGAGGCCATGGAAGTGAACCCTCCTTTCTGACTTGCTCCTTGCCTAAGGTCAGCTACCTTATTTATAAAGCCCAGGCGCATCACCTGGGGGTGGACCCGCCCACAGTAACCAATTAGCATTTGTCACTTAAAAAAAATGGCACCGTAACAAACCCATAGGCCAATCCAGAGGCGGCAACTTCTCAGTTGAAGTTCCCCCTTCCCAGGTTCAAGTTAACATAACAAACAGCATTAATTATGACATGTCATTTTAAAATAATGAAGGCTCTCAAAGCAAGCATATAACCAAATTGTACTGAATGAGAAAAATCTAGGAAGTGTTCATCTAAAAACCAGGAGTGAAATATGCCCAACTTAAAGACAGTCGACCAGGGGCCAAAATCATTATCCTGGATAAAAAAAACTAAATGAACAGATTTTCTGTAGGATAGGCCTTTGGTCCCTTTCAAAACTGCCCTGATGGCCTCTCCCTCCCCTCTCCCATAACTACCAACCATTCATTGTCCTGTGGTTAGCGCAATTTCATCATGTCAAAGTTAGGAATTAGCTAAAGGGGTTAGGCTATCTTTCTGGTTCTAAGATGTTATCCCTTTAAAAATCAATCCGTGATTTCGAAACAGCCTTCCAAAAAGTAGCAACGAAACATCAGATCAAGCGCATACATTGTATCCTAATGGAGTGTTTCCTAAGTGGTAAAATGTGGTTGGCTGACCGGGAGAGGAGATACAGCTCAGAATGAAAGAATGATCCTAATTCATATGAAGATGCTAACTCAATTAGAGTGGGATTTCTCCATATTCGGAAGGAAATAAATTGCTTTTGTGAAACAGAGGGCGGATAGATCTTCAATGATGGAAATACAGGCCTGATACAACAAAAGAGCTGTGTGTTGCAGCTTCCCAAAACCTATGGTGCGTTCACAGACCATGCCCTAGCCTTGCTTTTTTCCTGGCTGGACCCCTCATTTTGCAAGAGTAACAAGGGAAGGACATGCTCAGTGAGGCCTGGGAAGGCATGAGTGAGAGTGACCACTTCACAGCTCTAGCCAGCAGCTGCAGACATTTCAACAAAGGGCTGGAAGAGGGACCACCCAAGTGCTGGAGAACTGTGAAGTACAGTCTCTTTGAAAATCAATAGTCCGAAAGAAAAAGCTTCTTAGAGGAGAGGAGGAATCCAATCCAGCCTATAACAAATCCCCTGCTATATACTCTTCGCCTGCTGCGAGGTGATTAAACAGAGCGAAGGGTGCTGCCGCGCATTACTGCTAACAATTGACGTCTTCATTTCCTTGACAGTGAGTAAAAACATCTCACTTTTGAGCCCGCCCAGTATGAAAATATCTACACGGGAAACTACAACCAAAGAAGCACAAAGTTCCAACAAGATGGGGTCAGGAGAGACTATCACAGTGAGCTCAGTGAAAGAGGGAGCCACCTTCCAATAGCCCCTCCACTCTCCGTGTCACTGTCCATGCTTCCAATTAGTCAGTCAGCCATAGTGTGAAATATTAGGAGGAAAGTTCTAGAATAAGCCGTTTGAACTGTGTGCTGTTCTGCATGGGACATGAATCTCCCTTTTTGTCCAAGGAATCCTCATTGTACTGTGCTATCCACCCAATACTGTGCATAGAACAACAGAGAGAGAGAGAGAGAGAGAGAGAGAGAGAGAGAGAGAGAGAGAGAGGATATATCCACGTAACTTTTATTATAGAAAATTATAATTGTTATATTTTATTGTTCTTATCCCTTTACTATGCTTGGCTATAATTTTATTTTATTTTATTGTTCTTATTCCTTTGCTATGCCTAACTACAATTTAATTTTATTGTAGATATCTCTCTCAAGGGGGAAAGTAGATAAAAGATTCAGTACCATCCAGTGTTTCAAACAGTTGGGCTCTTAGCTTTGTGTCCTATAGGTAAAGGCCACTGTGGGGGGGTTCAGTGGGACACAGTACAAAGCAATTTTGCAGAGATCTTTCTGGAGGAAATTTTAACTGTATTCACCATTTATGAACTAATTGCAACTATAAATCAGAATCATAAGTGCCCTACCACAATCTTCTACATCCCAGCCCCAAAAATTACAATTCAAAAGAGCTAAAAAAAAAAAAAAAAAAGAAAGAAAGAAAGAAAGAAAGAAAAATAATTTTGCATTGGTCTCAATGAATGCTAGCACATGACAGGAAAAGTTCACAGATTCGCCTAAGTCAGTTAATCTAAGATAATTTTAATTTTTAAAGTATACTCAAAGTTTACGTTTTTAGTTTACTTAGAGGGGGTGGAGTAGTGGCACATACACGCCATAGCATGTATGTGGAGGAGAATTACCAAGAACCAGTTATTTTCTTCGGTGGGCCCTGAAGGTCAAAACTAGGGATCAATACCCTTGGCAGGGAATAGGGAGGCAAAGTTTAAAACAGAGACTGAAGGAACACCCATTCTGTGCCTGCCCCACATGTGGCCCATACATGTACAGCCACCCAATTAGATAAGAGGGATGAAGCAAAGAAGTGCAGGCTGACAGGAACCGGATGTAGATCGCTCCTGAGAGACACGGCCAGAATACAGTAAATACATAGGCGAATGCCAACAGCAAACCACTGAACTGAGAACGGGACCCCCGTTGAAGGAATCAGAGAAAGGACTGGAAGAGCTTGAAGGGGCTCGAGACCCCATATGAACAACAATGCCAAGCAACCAGAGCTTCCAGGGACTAAGCCACTACCCAAAGACTATACATGGACTGACCCTGGGCTCCAACCTCATAGGCAGCAATGAATATCCTAGTAAGGGCATCAGTGGAAGGGGAAGCCATTGGTCCTCCCAAGGCTGGACCCTCAGTGAATGTGATTGTTGGGGAGAGGACAGTAATGGGGGGAGGATGGGGAGGGGAACACCATATAGAAGGGGAGGGGGAGGGGCTAGGGGGATGTTGGTCTGGAAACCTGGAAAGGGAATAACAATCGAAATGTAAATAAGAAATACCCAAGTTAATAAAGATAATAAAAGAAAAGAAAGGAAAAAAAAACTAGGGATCAGAATCAGGTCATCAGCCTTGGCAGTCACCATCTTTACCCACGGTACTACCTCACCGGCCCTCACAAGTAGTAGTAAAAGCTACTACATAATTTAACAATTTTCATTTCCAGTACGTCTATGCATGTTTTTCCATTTGTTAACAGGTTCTTGGGGTGTGTTCATAAAAGGTGATCATTTTCTTTGTAGTGAGGTAATGATGTGTCTAGCTTAGATTTCCTTGAAGTTCATTGTGACTGGTGAAGCCCTCAGGGTAGATACAAAGCCCTCAGAGTTTACAGGGTCTTTATCTCAAGCCTTTGGACTCATCTTCACATTCCTAATTTTACCTATTTTTTTGGTGATCACCTTCATGGGCCTTCACAAGCAGTCAGCATAATCCCTTCATATAAGCTAACTTCACAATAAAATTACACACAGAGAGAGATCACTGTACACCTCAGTGGTAGTCACTTGTCACCTCTGCATTCCGTAAAGTACAAGGCGGTGTAACAGAAAAGCAGCAGACTTCTCAATCCAAACACCTTCTCCACGTCTTTCTATTGGTGTATACACAATCAGTTCTGCTTTCAGAGACATAGGTTCTCCCTTGGTAAAAATGGTAGGACAGTCTGAGATCAGAAAGCTCTAATCTGCCATCCTAAGAGTTTTAGGTAACCATTATTCCCAGCAGACAAATGCCCCATCTCAACAAAGTACTCACAAACTCTCGCTCATGAGCCTATAGGAAGGGAGGTATGAGGCTATCACTCTCATGAGCCTATAGGAAGGGAGTATGAGGCTATCACTCTCATGAACCTATAGGAAGGGAGGTATGAGGCCATCATGCTCATGAGCCCATAGGAAGGGAGGTATGAGGCCATCGTGCTCATGAACCTATAGGAAGAGAGGTATGAGGCCATCGTGCTCAGGAGCCTACAGGAAGGGAGGTATGAGGCTTTCTGATTTGTATGTCATACTTCTGAGTACCATTTGTTTCCTGGCTTCAAAAAAGATGGAAACACATAACTGCCATTTGATTTCTGACCAGCTTTAACTCTCTGATTTTTTATGCTACTGTTTGTGAGGAAGACATTTTTAAACTATGACTTTCTTATATTGCCCAACCCTCACTGGTAAAAAACAGAACACTCAAGTTACCAAAATCTACTGGAAGCCAGGCACTGTGGCACAGGCCAAATCCTAGCACTTGGGAGACGGAGGCAGGCAGAACTCTACGAGTTCAAAGCCAGCCTGGTCCACACAGTAAGTTTTAAGCCAGTCAAGGGTCTCATACATAATTAGACCCTGCCTCTTCTCCCTCAAAAAAAGCCTGCTGGAATTAAACCTTGGTCTTCGTAGACAATTCTGTATGTACTTATAATTTAAAATATGTATGCCAATAAGTAGAGAATTTTTAAAAGGAATTTTTTTAAAAATCCTGTTTGCTTTTGGTGTTCTCTTCCAAATGTACTCCCACTTGCATATGTGTTTAACTTTTGTGTTATTTAATTGATGGGTTGAGAGAGGGTCTGCCTGTGTATCCCTGAACTAGAACTCACTAGACAGAATTGGATAGTCTCAAATGGCCAGCTAGCTTGTTGCCTCGGCCTCATGAGTGCCCTTTGCAGATTCTTACCACTAGAGATTTACAAATGAATTTAACATTTTTATTTTCAGGTTGAGGCTAAGTTCAAGCCAATAGGACAAGAGAAGGAAGGAAGGAAGGAAGGAAAGAAGGAAGGAAGGAAGGAAGGAAGGAAGGGAGGGAGGGAGGAAGGAAGGAAGGAAGGAAGGAAGGAAGGAAGGAAGGAAGAAAGAAAGAAAGAAAGAAAGAAAGAAGGAAAGAAAGCAAGCAAGCAAGCCAAGACAGTGGCCAATGTGCTTGCTGCACAAACATGAGAAGCAGAGCTCAGACCCACGGTGTGTACCTAAAGCTAAGAGATGGCTGGAGAGATGGCTCAGTGGTTAAGAGCACTGACTGCTCTTCCAGAGGTCCTGAGTTCAATTCCCAGCAACCACATGGTGGCTCACAACCATCTGTAATAGAATGCTCTCTTCTGAAGTGTCTGAAGACAACTACAGTGTACTCGCATATAAATAAAATAAATAAATCTTAAAAAAAAATAAAAATAAAAAGAACCAGAGATGGAAGATCCCATCAGCTTGCTGGCTCTCCAATCTATCCAAATAGGCAAGCTCTGGGTTCAGTGAAAGACCCTGCCTCAAAAACAAAATGGAGAGTGACTGAGGAAACCATTTAGTGTCAACTTCTGGACTCCACATGTGCATATAAATACATGCAAACACACACAATCAAGCATAATCATGCACATTCCAAACACACACATACACAATCATACACACACAGAGAGAGAGAGAGAGAGAGAGAGAGAGAGAGAGAGAGAGAGAGAGAGAGAGAGAGAGAACAGGGACAGGTAGCCACCATATAGGAAGATAAAGACCCACAGCCCAAAAAAGAACACCGGAAGCCTGCTGCCTTCAGAAGTTCAAAAGTTTTACAATAAATAACGCTGTAGTCTAAAGAGGTTTGATGTGTTTAACTAGTTTTCAGTGTGAACAAATGCACAGCCATCTAAGCCACTCCCGTTGCAGATCTGTAGCCTGATAAAAATGCCCCATCACTGATACTCACAACAATTTAATGGCTTAGGTAGATTATTTTCCTTGGAGGCAGAAGGCAGCTGCAATGCAAGGCTCAAGTTCCCAAAGTTCAGATAGTTTTAGAACATTAAAAATATTTCCCACAGGAAGAATTAATTTCTCTCAGGCAAAGAAAAAAAAAAAGAGGAGAATTTCTTCAATTAGTCCCACGTTTTGGACAGAAACAATAGAAATTCTCAGTCCCATAGGTGACTTCTGCAGAAAGGCTTAAACCAGAACTTTCCCAAGAGGCCGTATCCAGGTCTGTTAGAAGTGTGTGAACATGAATATATGTAGGCAATTTACATACTCAATGCACACAGTTTACATAGACTGACAATGGCCAGGCAGTCTATTCCCACACTCTTTTCAAGTCCACAATTTATTCCCTCTGCCTATAAGTTAGATGGTTTGAAAGTTCGTCCATCTATGTTTCTTCTTATTCAGATATTGTTACTGCTCTTGGTCCCCAGAGAGAAGTACGATGCTTAATTCATAGAATTATACACAGGACTATGGTATTGGAGAGAGGAAAGGATTCTGTTCTCCACCCCCTCTGACATGCAGAATTAGGCAAATTCTGACAAAGTCATTCAAAATATTTTCGCATTCCTTCAAAGGTGGTTGGGAAATGTCACCCTAACGGAGGACAATGCATAGAACTGCTGCCCCTGTGGAGGGCTGGTACACACCTAGGATTTGGAGTTATGGTGTAATTGGACCTTGTCCCAGCTCTGCTGCCCAATTGTGCAAATTGTGCAAGTGACTGAGACTTTCGGAGGCTTTACATTCCCATCTGTGAAGTGGGAGTCAAAGACTTTTTCACAAGGTTAGAAAGTGAGTGGAGAGGGGTTGGGGATTTAGCTCAGTGGTAGAGCGCTTGCCTAGGAAGCGCAAGGCCCTGGGTTCGGTCCCCAGCTCCGAAAAAAAAAAAAAAAAAAAAGAGAAAGTGAGTGGAGAGGCCTATACTGCATTCACTGCAATGTCGGAACTCAGTTCGCCTCTGTTTCTGAATATTAATCTTCCTTTGCTGTGTGGCTTTGGAATTCCATAGCATCCGAAGAAGTCCCATATGTAATTTGCTCCTGAGTCAATTTAATATCATCATTCTCATGTCCCATGTCAGCATAAAAACTAAGGAAATTCATAGGGTGGGATCCATTCGTTTGTATGTGTGCGTGTGTGTGTGTGTGTGTGTGTGTGTGTGTGTGTGTGTGTGTGTGTGTGTGTGTGTGCGTGTGTGTGTATTCGGTTAAAGTTATTAATCCAGTGGTCATATCACCGACCTCCCATTACAGTTTTTCTGCTTTGTCACCATGGCCTCCTGTACCACCCTAGATATTGTCTTGGTCGTCAGCCCTTTGAGAACAGACTTTTCAAAACAGCTAAATGGAGCCAGACTTGGGGGTGTGGTGCTGTTGCACCTTCCACCACAGCATCATTCAGGAGGCAAGGACAGGAGGATCTGTGAGTTTTAGGCCAGCCTAGAGTACACAGTGAGTTCCAAGCCAGCTATGGCTATGCAGTGAGACCTTGTCTCAAAACAATGAAGAAAGAAAAAACAAAGGAAGGGAAGAAGGAAGGAAGGAAGGAAAAGGAAGGAAGGAAGGAAGGAAGGAAGGAAGGAAGGAAGGAAAAGGAAGGAGGGGAAGAACCACGAAGGGGATGAGGAGATGACACCATGGGTTAACTGCTTACCATGCACGTTTGAGGATCAGAGTTTGGAGCACCAGCACCCATGTTAAATGGCTGGGTAGGGACAGAACCCATCTGTAACTCAGTGCTCGGACACTGAAGGCAGAGGATCCCTGGAGCCAGCTGCCTAGACAGACTAGCTCTGAATACCTTATCTCAGTGAAAAAGGTAACGTAATCGAGGAGGAAATCTCACATCCTAGCTTTGACAGGCATACACATGGGTGCAATGGGTGTATGCTTAGATACATGTGCATGCTCTCTCACGCACATGCACACTCTCTCTCTCTCTCTCTCTCTCTCTCTCTCTCTCTCTCTCTCTCAAGGCCATACACACACATTCACTTACACAGGTGTAAGTTCACCTCGCCCGCGCACACACCACACATGCACACACATTCAAAAAAAAAAAAAAAAAAGTAAAAAAGAAAGAACCACATGGCTGTAAGCTCTTTCAGAAACAAAAGCCCAAATTGAACATTTATTTTCCCACTTCCAGCTTTTCCAAGTATGAGAAGGGGTTCAAGAACCAAACTTCAGCGGTAGGTGGGAGAATGCTCAGCCCAGCCCTGGGCTGTTTTTCATTCGAGGCATTTCAGTTTGGTTCTTTCTCAGAGTCACTGAGGGCCAATGGTGCAATGTGACTGTGCCTGGATGGATTTCCCATGACGAGGGACATTGGCTCATCGCTTGTGGTCCTGCTGGGGTGCCAGTGTGTTTTTCTTTCTCCCAAGCTTTCGGGGTTGGGGGCGAGGCATGGAGCACTTTTGCTTCTCCGGACATTTGTTTCCAATTTTGCGAACACTGTGAATGTGGTTATTTTTGTAGCTCTGTTAGGAGAGCGCCTGGCATTTGGGTTTGCTGGTTTGAGTTAATTATAAATCATTTGGGTTCCGGTGCCCACAACAAAGTTCCTGGACCTTGAAGCTCTGTTGTTGGTGATTGCCAGAGTTCTACCCAAAGCCCCTGCCTCTTGCTAAATCGCTCTGATTCTCATTGTGGGGGAGGGGGAGGGGTGTTATTTTAAGATGTTTTTCTTGGCTTTTAAGTGGAAAGCTTGAGTTCCAAGTTGTCCCCCCCCCCTTTCTTTTTCCCAGAGCAAGATAAACTTCGGGGACTGTAAATCATGAGACTTGCATGTCATCTGAAAGGATCCATGTTTTAAAGTCAGTCCAATTCACCTCACTGATGACTTAGAGAAGCAAAGAGACTAGCCACGCATAGTAAAACGGGCCCTTTCAGTAGCACTGGGCCTACACCCAGATCGGTTGCTTTGGAATGATAAATCATGTCTACTTTCTCACACACACACACACACACACACACACACACACACACACACACACACACACACCACATTTACAGAAATAGCACGATGGCCTGAGTAGTGACTTCAGGGCCAGCCGTGACCAAAACTAGCAGGCCCGAGACGACAAGCCCCTCTCTACCTAAAACCAGTCTTATTTCCCGCTGATAGTCAGAGACCCACAGCCTTGCACTCCGCAAGCCTGCAGCTCATGCAAGCATTCCTCCAGGACAGCAGCCACTGACCCAAGTTTCTGCCATTAAAATGTCTCTGCTCCCACAGATCTCTGTCTCTAACTAAAGAGCAGATGATTGATTGAATTTTAAAAAATAAAGACGTGCGTTTGAACATTGACTGGTGGTACCTGGACAGTAACATAAGTGGAAGACATGTTTCCTAATGGCTGGCTTTATTTTGACCTCTAAATCCTCCTTACCCTTCCTTGGATGAAGCAGAGCACGTGGCTGACACACTCACTTCCTCCCAGCTCTGCTCCAATGCCAAGAGCAGTGCTTGGCATCCAACGCTTCAAGACTCACTTGTAAATCAATGAAAGCCAATTCCACTTCTCCGTCCTTCTGCCCCTGACAGATCTTAAGGAGGGATGTAAGCACAGAGCCTGCATCTCATGGAACAGGTGAAAGATATTCCATGTATCCTGGAATTCTGAAGCAAAAATATCACTTCTCTACCAGAAACGCCCCACGCAGAACTGCACTGGAGGCCAAGCCAGGGCTCAACCCCCTGGGAACCCTCTGTGCTTCCAACTCTGTTCATTACAGCTCACAGACTCCATCAAGGAAAAACAAACAAACAAAAAAAAAAAAAAAAAAGCCCTTAGACGCATGACCTTTCCTGTTTGCTAACGAAGATCTCTCTCACTCCTCTTTTTCACTTCCAAATCAGGGATTACAGTTTCGCTATTACTCAAAGACAACTCAGCCAGATGAAAGGAAAATGAGGGGTATCATTTCCCTTCGCTTTGCTTCTAATGAGGAAACAGACTTTTTGACGTCAGTATTGCATTCTAATGACAGAGACGATAAGAGGTGGAAAGGGATGGGCTGATACTTGGTGCCAGAGAAACCACTGAAAGCAACCTCATGCCCACCCTCTGTCAAATGCCGTAGACCTTGACCTTAAACTGCTCCTTGGAGAGGCCCACGCCAACCTGTTCCCGTGCCCCTCCCTTTGATGATACCCGTGATATTTACAGCGGCATGGTTATCATCCTCCTTGGACTCCATGATCCCTGCTCCTAGTGTGGAAGATGATCAGTAAAGTTCTATACCTTGTCGCCAAGGCGTGTATTTAAGGTAGCTTGAATAGGAGTGGATTGTGTGGTTGGGTGAGGAGACCCACTTGTTTCCGTCTGGTTTCCCTGGATCACAGAGCTGCTTCTGTGGAGGGCGGAGGATGCTGCCTCTCAAAGCAGCATCAGCTGGCGAGAAACGCCAGGTGAGAGGGTCCCATCGAGTTTCATTAAAGCGAATTTGCTAATGCTTCCTCCCCACTAACCTCCTTACTGTCAAGACCCATTTATGAAACAGAAGGCTTAAGACTATAAAAGATTAATCAGGTTTTCTCTTTTCTTGAGAGGGTAAAAACACAGCTTCCTTCCAGGGTGCACTGCATGATAGTATCGCTGCCTGTTCTGGGAAAGAGGAGCCTCTTCTACTAAATGAATGAGCATTTTCTCTGGGTTTTGTCTTTCTGGAGTCTTTCATAGCTGCAGGCAGCAGGCAGAGGAAGGAGACTAGCAGATCAGTGTCTCCCAAAATGGTGGAGGAAGAAGGAAGGGAGAATGAAGTCTTAAGATGGTGGTTCTCAACTCGTAGGTCTCCACCCTTTCGGGTACTGCATATCGGATAGATATTTACATTGTGGGTCACAACAGGAGCAAAATTGCAGTTGTGAAATGGTTACGAACTAATTTTAGGGTTGGGGGTCACCACAACATGAAGTACTGTATTAGAGGGTTGTGAGCTTAGGAAGGATCAGAAGCACTGCTGTAAGAGGGCCATCTGCAAGTCTAAGGACAGATGCCTGCAGTATAATAATAGCTCTCTCCTCTAAGTCAAGGAATGGAGAACGGTGCTATTGTAAAGATTAGGAATGCCTTGCGAGAAAGCAAGGAAGTTTGGAGCAGGCTTGAGAAAAGGTAATAGATGGGGAACTCTGGAGCTAGTATGGCAGTAGCATATGCTTGCAATGGCACAGAAAGGTTCATGCAAATCCAGGGCAGAGGTCAGAGGATCCAGAGTGAAACCCCATGCTGCAGCCATCTGATTCCCCACGAAAGCACCAATAGCATCTTCAAATGGTGCTGGGAAGACAAATGTTCACGTGTAGAAGAATGAAACTCAATCTCTACCTCTCACAATGTACAAAAATCAATTTTAATCAGATAGCTGATGTACGGCATTAGTCTTTGCAAGTAGAGGAAGACATGGTGGGCGGCACCTCAAGATATGGGAATGGGGAATGACCTTCTGAGAAGGATTCCAGTAGCTCGGTAAATACCAAGCACTAGCTAACAGGCAGCATCCAATTGAAAGATTCTGCACACAAGCGATTGAAGGAAGACACGCACTACAGAGTGCAGAAAATCTTTCCAGCCATTCACCCAGCAGAGAGTCAATATTCACACTAGACAATGAACTTAAAACCCTGGCTTAGGAAGTAGAGGGCTTACAGTCCAAGCATGAAGTTACAGCTCCAGAATCCAGAAAGCTGGGCTTGCTGGTACTCACTGGTAACCCCAGTGATAAAGAGATGTATGATCCTTAACTAGTCATCACCCAGCACAGCCTACTTGGAGAGTCCTCCCACTTCCCAGCCTGCTAGAAACCTTGTCTGAAAAGATACAGTGACAGCTCTTAAGGAACACATGACGTTGATAGTTGACCCTCTGCCTACATGCTCACACATGTCCATGCACACACACACACACACACACACACACACACACACACACACACACACACTTTCTCCCTGAATATAGTCATCCTATATTTACATCTCTTTACATCTTAACATTTTAATTCTAACTTGAACCGGTAATGGGCAGTGGTCTGTTTCTCAAATCCCTTTCTCCAAGAGAGGAGTCTGACCTGGCCTGCTCATGTGAATTGAAACCAATTCCAATTCCAAATAATAGATCATTGACAAGACCATTGACTTCTTAATAAATACGGCCGTCAGTGTGGTGGGAATGAAATAGCCAGGGTGCATTTTAAAGCACAGCACAGCTACATACTCAGGTGAGGATAAAGGCAACACTTCCTAACAAAGGGGAAGAAAGGTGAACGTTTTCATGTCTCCAACTGGTTCCCACAAGGTCTGGTACTGTGATTAAGGATGAAGGAATGTTCTTTTCTTTTTAAGGATCGCTGTAAGAAAGTCTCCTTTGTTCCCGGTCAGACGGGCCACACCCCTGCACAGCAAGACCCAAGACTACCTACGGCTTCTGTTCACATAGGCGTGCATCCAAGTCTCGATCAAGATAAGGCACAGATGTGTGAGAGATAATAACATGAAGAGACACTCTCCCGCCCAAAGGTCAGCGACTCAAGAACACACACAAGCATGCCAGTCGTCTTCCCTCCCAGTCTCCCTTCCTCCTTCTCTTCTTTTTTTTTTCCCTATGATTTGGACTCACAAGTCCTCATTCAGACTGTTCAGAACACTTCCAAGAAATGCAACCTTAAAAAAAAGAGATCTCCAGAGTCACCGGTACAAACCAATGCTTTCTCCAGATCTTGTCCCTTCTCTGTGTCATGATTCTGTTGCCCCTGTTCTGTGCCACAATCCCCCACCGCAGATATCAGAGCGATGGCAGCATCAACAAGCCCATCCTTTGCTCCTTTGAATTGCGTCTGAACCATGAGCATCATTGAAGAAGTCTTCAGCGTCTAAACCTTCTGAACTGGGGTGGGGGTGGGGGGAGTTCCACCTGAGCAACAAAAACAACTGCTGAAAACAATCAAGAAATGAACCAGCCAGAAATATGTCACTGTCAGAAAAATCCAATCAGCCACCAAAGTCAGACACAGAAATTCCTCAAAGGAAAAGGACCATGGTTGTGCTCAAGAACTCAACAGCCAGAGAATGACAAATACAGAGGCGAATGCTCGCAGCCAACCATTGAACAGAGAACGGGTTCCCCATTGGAGGAGTTAGAGAAAGGATTGAAGGAGCTGAAGGGGCTTGCAACCCCATAAGAACAACAATGCCAACCCACCAGAGCTCCCAGGGACTAAACCACCATCCCAAGAGTGGACATGGACAGACCCATGGCTCCAGCTACATATGTAGCAAATGACAGCCTTCTTGGGCACAAAGGGAGGAGAAGGCCTTGGTCTTGCCAAGGCTGGAATGCCCAGTGTAGGGGAATATCAGGATGGGAAGGCGGGAGGGGTGGGTGGTTGGGTGGGGGAAAGGGAATAAAATTTGAAATGTAAATAAAAAATATCCAATTTAAAAAAAAAAAAAAAAAAAAGAACTCAACTACATCTGGTCATGGTGGTGGTGATTCACACCTTTAATCCTGGGAGATAGAGGCAGGTAGATCTCTAAGTTCAAGGTCAACCTGGTCTACAGAGTGAGTCCAGGACATGCAGGGCTACGTGGAAAAATCCTGTACCAAAAAAAAAAAAAAATAGCCCCCAACAGCAGCACCATGAAGATGTCAAGTCTGCCAAGGTAATATAAAACTGCAATTAAAATAAAAATCAGTAGTAATACTTTTAAATATTTCTTATGAAAATTAGATGAATAAATCTAAAATTTTATGTTATGAAAAATTTTGTGTTAAAATAATAAAAGTGATGAGGGTAAATTAGCCCTGACACCTATGAAAATATAAAATTACATTAATTAAAGGAACATAATACAGGGCCATAAATACACATGCCAGGGAAACCTAAAAATATATTGAAATTTAATATATGCTAAAGAAGTATTATTTCTAAAATGTCACACGCACAATGGGTAGCCATTTGGAGGGGGAAAAATCAAATCCACTCCTCTAACCATAAGGCAAAATAAATCACAGATGGGACAAATATTTAGATGTGAAATATGAGAACCACAAACTCTCCTAGAAAACAATGAAAGAGATTCTTGTCCAGTCTTAGAGTCAGGCAGGAAAGGCCTTCTAACTAGGACATGTGAGTCAGAAGTCAATGAAGAAAAACACTTTTGGTTTGGTTTGAGACAGAATTATCTAACACAGGCTGGAATGGAACTTGCCATCCTCCTGTCTCTGTTTCTAAAGTACCAGGATTATAAGTGTGCACCAACCCACCCAGGTATAAAACACCACTCTCAAATTTGAATATATATATTCAATATATATTCAAATATATACATATACATATATATGAAAAAAGTTAAATCTTTCACATCAAAGACTTTCCCAAGCAAACTCAAGATTGCATGATGGGTAAAATAAGAATCTACTTCCTAGCACTTAAAGAGCTCCACCAACACCTTAATGAATGCAAACAGATGGTCCACAAAACAGCCAGCTTAAGGGTCTTAAAACTTCTCTTGGGTGTGGTGGCCATCTCCCTTAATCCCAGCCCCAGGGAGGCAGAAGCAGGCCGATCTCTGAGTTCTAGTCTCTCTAGAGTAAGTTCCAGGACACTCAGGGTTACCCAGAAAATCCCTGACTCAAATCACCAAGCCAAACAAACAAAATATTACCAATTTCATTCATAAGAAAAGCTCAATCTTTTTTTTTCTCCTCTGTGTAGCCTGTGTATCCTAGAGCTCACTATGTAGACCAGGTTGGCCTCTCAACTTACTCTAGAGAGACTAGAACTTAGAGATCTGCCTGCCTCTGCCTCCTGAGTGCTAGGATTAAAGGTGTGCACCATCACTACCCAGCAAAAAGCTCGATCTTAACGTAAGTGTGGTGAAAGCAATAATGAAATGTCACTTTTCATCCAGCAAAATGTGCACACATAAAAGCTTCATTCGTTTCTGTATCTGAGACAAAGTCTTACTCTGCCAGATTCGCCTCCAGCTCTGCATGCTCCTGCCTCAGCTTCAAGAGTCCTAGGACTACAGGTGTATGCCACCACATCATGAACCATCCACACAAGAAGTTTGATATTCTGTGCTGTCGAGGATGCTGGACAGTGGGTAATCCCATACATCACTAGCAAAAATACAGAAGGCAATGCTGACTGAATTTCTGTGTGCATGTACATACAAAGTTCAGAAGCGTTGGTGTTACCAAAGTCAGCAAGCTTTTCCTATGAAGGTCCAAGAAATAAACCCTTCACAATGTGGAGCCCACGTGGTCTCTGTCCCAACCATTCTGCTGTCACGGTAGTGTGAAGTTAGCCTCTGATGACAGACGCATGTATGAGCGTGTTTGTGTTCTAATTAAGACTGTTTAGAATACCCACTGTAGACGGGTTTGGCCTTAGGGACCTCTAGGATGTAGTAGATACAGCAAGGCTAGGCACTCCCTCACTATGACACAGACCACGGTCTCTCTCCAAACTCCATGAGATTCCCTTAGTAACACACTGATGACTAGAAAATGGATGCAAGCACTGACTTAGGAGTCAAGGGTTGCATTGTGAAGACCTCTTTGATGTTCGTGAGCCATTTGGCTAGTCTCTTCCTGGTCTGTTACACAAGCTGTACAGCCAACGTCTCATTCATGTGCTGAAGAAGTCTCTGTTGCTGAAAGTCTGTTCTTTCTGCCATCCTCCCTCATTAACAACAGTGGCAGGGATGAAGTGAAAGTCACACATACTGTACACGTAATGGTGGAGCTGCCATCAACCAGGGTCCCCTGCCTGAATGACCTAAGGAGGACAGAGTGACTGAGGTGCCTGAGTCCTACACATACTAAAGAGTGTTTCAAATCTGACCAGAGAGGAGAGTCTTTTTTCTTTTTCTTAATAACCTCCTGAGAAGTTAGCATTCCTGATAGAATGCTTAAGCAATTTTCTGTGAACTTTAACAGGATTACGGTTTGCTCCAGGAAGCCAATTACCCACATGTCCAATTACCCACACACACAATTGCCAACTGTCAGTCAAGGTTCTACTGACCCTTAGCCAGACTTTCCCTTTTGCATCTGACAATGATCATCTATCCATACTCTCTCTGCCCCATAAAATGTCCCTGCCAAATGCGAGTCTAAGAAGTGGCTATCCGAGTCATTTTGCTTATACAACTTTTATACATTTGCTGATACAACTTTGGTACGTGCTCCCAAAGTTTCCTCCATCTTTGGAAACACCTGGTGCCCATAGCACAGTCAGGAATAAATTCATTTCCCCTTGTCTCATTGAGTATTTCTCTTATTTGTTGCCTTGTGGTTAAATAAATCTAACCGTGCTAGATCCACACTTTAGAAACCTGCTTGAATTTACTAACTGCTCGCTCGGTGCTGAAGCCTGCACTAAACATTTTCCATATATTAGCTGACAGAGAACACCACTTCTCCCCCACAGTGAAAAATCCCATAACTGGAGCTGATAACTCAAGCAGGAAGTGGCCCCACTTATAAGGGAGGTCATAACGGCAATGACAATACCAGCTAGAGTTCCAGGATACTCACAGTATGCCAAGCACCAGAATGAAAGTCTTTAAACCTTATTATTTGTAACCTCACAAAGATTCTCTTTTTAAAAAAAAGTTTAACCACTAGCGGTAAATTAATCTCTGATAGGTTAATACACTCCATTTAGAAAAGAAAAGAAAACCAAATGCTTCCTAAGACAAATTTCTAATAATAAAGTTCAACCCAATTCTCTTGCTTAGGGACATAGAGAGAAAATGAAGCTACTCTTAAAGGGGACATGATTTCCCAGGGGCACATCAGCATCACTGGATCAGAACTGGTGGGAGGATTTTATACACACTTTCCAATGAGTAATATTATTCTTAAAGACTGAGAAATGCATGCATGCATGCATACATGTATACATACATACATATATACATACATACACATGCACACATGCACACACACATGCACAGTCATGCACATGAACACATGCTGGTTAGAGCCCTCTCAGGGATCCTTCGCTTCAAGATATAATGTTTCCTCTCTTTGAACAAAGAAATCATCTCATATTGCCCCCAAAGACTTGGCTTGGTTTAAACTAACCTCAAATTATAGATATAGGAGGGAGAATTAGATTTTGATTTAAAGAACAGAACAGGCTGAGTTGGAATGTTTTTATAATCTTTCTCTGAGGGGATTTGAAGGTCTGGGATATCCTATTGGACCCCAGTGTGGCTGGTTAGGTATTTTTGCTGCTTTTGTTTTCTTTTGTTTTGACTTGATTTATAGCCTAGGCTGACCTGGAACTTACTATACATCTCAAGCTGACCACAAACTCCCCCTGAATATTAGAATTGCAATGTGGAATTTCAGGGGTGCACTGCCATTCCTGACTTCCTCTGGTTTTTATGGGGGCGGTTGGCGGGATTGGTTCTGTCTCATGGAACTTCTGAGGCAGGGGACAGAGAAGAGGTCTCAAACGGGACATCTGTATGGCTACGTGTTATAAAATAAGAGAGTTGACATTGGAGAATTCTAAGGGCAGGAAATTTAGGAAACCTAGAGCCTCCCAGAAGGAAGAATCGATCCTTAGAGGCTGACTGTAGTGTTGTCTGAGGGCATACCCGTGTTTGCAGAGCGCTCCTCAAAAGTTTGCTGTGAGAGTAACTGTGACTGAGGACATGTACTCTAAAGACATGCGGGGTTTTATTTTACCCCTCACTAGAATATAAGCCTTGAAAACGTGGTTTTGAATACGCTCAAATGCTTTTCCCTATGGCAAATACGATGAGAACATCTAATACAGGATTTGTTGAAGGGCTGAGTTTATGTGTTGTAACGAACATGACACAATCGGCATTATATCTGTGTTTGGCGACACCGTTTAGTCGTTCTACTCAGCCGCAGCCTCTTCAGCCCTGTCACACTATAGGCAGGGTGGACAACAATCCTTGGGAGTCCCTGAAACCGTCTTCTTGGAAGAAAGATCTCTATAAAAGGAAAGTCAAAGCCCTGCGTGTGAGAGTCCACAGGGCAGGGACTGGCCTTCCAGCAGACTCCTGGGTAGGCTTTACCCCAGGATGCAGCAGAGCCCACGGACACAGAGACATGCTCAGATCTGCAGTCTTGGCACCCGGAGCTCTGAACATCCCTGACCTGTGGTCCCTAGAGGACCACCCTAGCTTTTGCAGAGCTAGAAACAGCTCCTCTCCGGCAAAGACTCCCAGATATAGGAGCCTCATTGGGCTAAGCCAGAATACAGCTTCAACAGCGACACCCTCTGGCAGCAAGAAGAAAAAGGCAGATGCAGAGAAAGGAAAAAAGTTATCCCAAGGTTTCCCCGAACTGCCCAGGCCTCAAATACCTCAGAATTCACAAATAACTCTCGGGTCAGAAATCTCAGGATAAAGGTGTTTTCAATCCCGATGGGTGAAGAACAGGTTAGGTAAATGTTGGAAAACTAAATCGTCCATCTATTTATTGATCCGCCTATTTCACAAATAATTATTCGATATTTATCACGTGAAGGCCACCATTCAAAACACAAGAGAAAGCGCAGCAAGCCAGGTATCCAAAAAAATGTGTGACTATAATTCTGTGGTGTGGCTGTAGAGCAACGCATCCCAGCCACTAGACAAAAGTAAGCCGTGATGCCTTGTGTTTGCTTCAGGTCTCACTTGTGTACTTAACACGCAACTTAACCCTGATCCTGGCACGGGGGCATTCACACATGAGGTTGGCTACACTCTGCCAAAAAGCTAGTCTCCTTGGCCTAACCAGTGACCGTCTGTCATTCTCCTCGGGGTTCAGACTGCAAATGCATGCATCCCACAGGCATGCAGATGGCCTTGTAGACAGGGCACACCTCATTACTGTTATTCATCAACACCTCTGGGTAACAGACACAGAGAAGGAAAGGAAATCCAAAGGGAGAGAAATCTAAGGGGTGGCTTCCAGAAAGAACAAGGTTGTCATGAAACAGTGTGGCAGAGGGTGGGGACCAAGTGACATAGTGTGGAGACCAAGTGGCATAGCGAGAGGAGCAAGCATCCTTGAAGGACGGTGTGGAGAAACACAAAACCAGCTTTTCTTTTTATCAGAGTCACTGAAGAGAGAGACTAGAAGACAACACGGTGACCAATAACGATCCAAATGACATCTCCCATTAAGACTACGAGATTTAGAGGCTGGAGAGATGGCTCAATGGTTAGGAACACTGACTGCTCTTCCAGGAGACCCAGCATTCACACAGCCCCTCACAACTGTCTGTAAAACTCCAGTTCCAGAGGATCCGACGGCCTCTTCTGGCTTCCACAGCAATGCGTACACAGGATACACAGGTTTACATGCAGGCAAAATGCCCATACCCATAGAAATAAAATGCTTTTTAAATGGTTATGCACTTTAAATCTCCCTATTTTTACAAATTCATGAACCCATAAAAAAGGGGATTCACTTTTTCTTTAAAAAAGTAGGCAAAGTAATTAACAAAATGGAGACAGTCTTTATTCAGCAGAGGAACCCAACAGCTTTCAATGAGGTTCTAATGAGTGAACGCTGCAAGAAGCTTGGTGGTGTTTTGCTTGTTTCTTTCTTACTGCGACAGTGTCTGACCTCTATCTTACAATCCTCCTGCCTCAGCCTCCCTACCACCATGTGCAGCTAGCTCCAAAGCTCTGGCTGGGAGATTACCTCCAAGGGGTACAAAAAAACGATCCAGGGGTAATCCCAAGGTTTGGTTTAGCCAGATGGGGTGTGAAAGACACACGCTGTGTGGCCTAGATAACAGAGTCTCAAGAAGTGTCTGAAGTAAGAGAGGGCGCAGCTGGCAGAGGACAGAGAGGGAATGGGAGGTGTTAGCTGCAGCTGCCTCCTGTGTGCTATGTGCTCTAAATCATCTCTCTTATCTCATGAACTCAGTGTGTGTGTGTGTGTGTGTGTGTGTATGTTGTGTGCATGTGTGTGTATGTGTGTGTATTTGTGTATGTGTATGCATGTGTGTGTATGTGTGTGTGTATGTGTGTGTATTTGTGTGTGTTTGTGTGTGTATGTGTATGTATATGTGTGTATGTGTGTATGTGTGTATATGTGTATGTGTGTACATGTGTGTGTGCATGTGTATATATATGCAAGTGTGTATGCATGTGCGTGCGTGCATGTATGAATGTGTGTGCATGTATATGCATGTGTATATATATGCAAGTGTGTATGCATGTGCGTGCGTGCATGTATGAATGTGTGTGCATGTATATGCATGTGTGTGCATGCATGTGTGTGTGCATGTGTGTGTGCGCACATGTATGTGTGTATTCGTGTATGTGTGTATGTGTGTATGTGTGTGTATTCATGTATGTGTGTATTGTGTGTATGCATGTGTGTGCATGTGTGTATGTATGTGTGTACATGTGTGCATGTGTGTATATGCATGTGTGTATGCATGTGTGTATGTGTGTATGAATGTGTGTGTGCGTGCATGCATGAATGTGTGTGCATGTATATGCACGTGTGTGCATGCATGCGTGTGTGTGTTGTGTGTGCAGGCGCATGTGTGTGTGTGAGTGCATTTGTGTTCATGTTCACAGACCTCAGGGAACAGCATAAGCACCAGCCCCACCATAGGAGACATAGGCATCTGGGCTTCAGTTATTCAATGTCTGAAAAGCTACTCTTTGGGTTTGGGTGGGTTCTTAGGTTGGTTGGTTTTGGTTTTGGTTTGTTGGTTTGTTTGATGGGTTTTTGGGGAGTTTTGTTTTCAAAACAGGGTTTCTCTGTGCAGCTCTGGCTATTTTGGAACTCACTCACTCTGTAGACCAGGCTGGTCTCAAACTCAGAGATAGATCCATCTGCCTCTGCCTCCCGAGTCTGGGATTAAAAGCATACACCACACACACCACCTAGCTGGGTTTTTGGTTTGGTTTGGGTTGGGTTGGGTTTTTTTTTTTTTTAATGAAATAAAAAGGTTTGATGTCCAAGGATTTCGTGGAACAATAATTAATTACCATTGTAGATTCGAACATTGGGCCACTGCCAGCTGGAAATGAAAAAGCATAAGTTCCTATTTACAATAGGGATGTGACTGTGCCTGGTAAGTCTAGAGAACTCCACCAATACCACCTCCCCCAGTGATGAGAAGATTGAAAGAGCCTGGCTGAGATACACATGTAGATCACAAAGCCTGGAATCCTGAGCTCCCAACAGGGTACTCCATGGACCACAGCCCTCAGTAGGCTGCTGAGGTAGCATCGGGTGGCACAACTCCTCTCTACCTTTCAAATTCTGGGCCATCCATCAGGCCAAGAGAAGTTCCAAACTCAGCAGTTATTAAAAACAAAAGCAGTGTTCTCAAAAAGTCCCTGGAAGACCCTTTCTCACAAAGGGTACTGCTAACATAGTTCAACCAAAGCATGTTCATGATGAATTGGATACAGTTTCTTGGAAAAGAATCCAACTCAGAAACACACAGTCTCACAGATTCAATAGGCATTCACATCCTCGTTAAGTTCTAATTTCTACATGATTTGACGCCCTTAAGAGCTCCACTCTTGGTCCAAGATGGATCACCAGCAGCTGCCACTCACACTGAAGGGCTAATGGGCGAAGGCATACAATATGGTTTTGGGGCTTTTCCTTTCCGCAAACACGCTTATGACTTGGTCAGTCAATTATCCCCCTGTCTCCTATAAACATTTACAGTAATTCCTATTACAAGGGGTTCCACCTCTTGCACTAATGGCAGCTTCAATGATTAGCTCAAGGTCCCTCACTACTATGTTTAGCTACTCTGTGTTAGACCTCCAGGACCTCACTCAGTACCATTGGAAAAAAATAGATCCTTGAGGAGCTATAATTGCTGCCATTACTCCTCCCACATCCACCTCACCAGCAGACAGAAATCAACATGTGTGACAGCCAGCAAATGAATGCTGGGAACAATGGCTACTGTTGTCTCTGTCTAGCATGATGCATGTGCTGCACACAATAGGATTTTGCTCAGCAGCGGGCCTGTCCTAATTATGTTTTTCCCTATTAATATTTTTCTCACTGATTTCAATAGTTTCATCTATTCTGCTGTCCCGGACTACAAACCAGACATTGCCACTACAAACTACATTATTATAGATGATTGCATCATCATATGGAATTCTTTGTGTCACCTTCTCTCAATGGGATAATCCCAGTTCATGAGAGCTAGAGGGCCCAACAAGGATAAAGGGAGAGCCCAAAATATCACTCGTATACAAGACAGAAGGGGGAAGTGATATGAAATTATACCACAGCTCAATGCACATGTGACTAATGGTGGGCACACAATCCAGCAATCCTAACGTCCAAAACATAAAAAGCAGGGTCGGGAGGGAGAAGAGAAGAGGAATTAAAAGCAGAATTCCCTCATCGGTGCTCAAAGTGTAGCCCACAGACAGCAACAATGGTGTTCCTAAGATTGTGTTAGAAACACAGACTCTCAGTCCGCATTCAGATCCATGGAGTCAGAGCTGCATCTGACAGAAATGAAATGCAGGTTAATAAAGGGAGCTGACATGTGAGATCCCTTCAGAAGAACTTTAATAGGAGAGAGAGCCTGGTGAGCATGGGAGCCATGGTCAGCCTTAAAGTGGGAGAGCATTAGAAAGGATGGAGTGCCATCCCACAAGAAGCATGATGGGGCTTGAAGAAAGGAGAGAGCCAGGCCCCAAAGACAAAGGCAGGGTTTTGGGCTCATAAATTCCTAGAGAGGGTAGACAAGCTTCATACCAAGTGACCCAGACTACCTGACTCCTGACTTGAAGGCAGTGTGCACAAGGTAGGAACACAGTTGAAAGCTGCCTTTGTCTTAGGCAGCAGAGTGGGAGAAAGGAGTTTGCTTTTCCTGCCCTGAAGGTTGAGTGCTCTAACCAGACAGATTAGTGGCCTGTTAGTTCTTTATTTTGAATGACATGCTTCGGGGAGGTATGGCCTGATTTGGGAGAGGGCGGGCAGGTAGAGGGTCTATGATCAAACAGCATCTTAATCAATATTTGGGTGATATGCACATACAAGCAAATCTGAGCCTGCTGGAGTGTGAGGAAACAGAATTCTAAAGACAGAGACCTGTTCTAAGAGTTTGGCTACATGATACTAACAGAGAACATTAAAAAGGAAAGTAGGGTTGTTCTATATGTGCAATAGGGCCCGGAATGTTAATCAGTACTTCGAATAGTTCTTCAGAAGCTTGGAAGACGTTGATAAGTTCAAGGCCAGACCAAACTACACAGAGAGATCCATTTCAAAGAAACATGAAGCTCTACAGAGTTTCTTGCCCTTGAATTTCTTGTATGTATATGTATGCAGAGGCACATATTCATATGCACGCACAAGTATGCACAGAAGTGACCATACAAGCTTGTATGCACACATCTGGAGACTAGAGCCTGATGCCAGGGATCTTCCTCTACCACACTGTCCCTATGCTTTAACACTGAGTCTCTCACTCCACTTGGAGCTCAACAATTCAGTTGGCTCAGCATCAGCAAAGCCCTAGAAATGCTCCTGTCTCCATGATGACTTGATTGACAGCGCATGGCCTACAGACACACACCACCACTCTCAGCTGTTACGCGGGTACTGAAGATCCAAACCCAGGGCTTCCTGATTGCATTGCAAGCACTTTGCCCAATGAGCCACCTGCCCAGCCTCCTCCCCATGAATTCTGGGTCAGTACACTAGTCAGTGGGTTGACGGATAGTCATTGTCACTTCTTATCTGTACTGCAAAGTCTCTGTGTCCTACATGGAAGTACTTACAAGCTGCTAGGAGGCATAGAGATTTGTGTTTTATTGGAAAATCTGTCCTTTCACATAAAATTTTATATTCTGCTGCTTCTTTCAAGTCAATTTATTGAAGCCAAATTAATATACAATAATATATATAATATAATAATATAATAATAATTTTGGTGTGACT
Source organism: Rattus rattus (assembly GCF_011064425.1). Lineage (NCBI taxonomy): Eukaryota > Metazoa > Chordata > Mammalia > Rodentia > Muridae > Rattus > Rattus rattus. Next base: position 28,488,833 of record NC_046162.1, read on the forward strand.
TTGCAAGAAATCTCAAAAATAGTATATTTCAGTGTGTCTACAACCACAATCAAGATACAAAACAACCCATCATTCCCAAAAGCTCCCTGTGTAGCAAGTCCCCTTCCTTTGCCCCCATTTCCAGGAAAACATGTCTGCTTGGTTTCTATCTGGCTTTGTTCTATTGCTCTTAAGTCTAGTCTATCATACATTCATGCCTCCTATAATTTACAAAACTAGTTCTATTGCATAATTAGATATTATCCAAAGACTTACTGTGTCCTAAAATATTGTGCCATTTGGTGATGTCATTGCTGTCTTAGTTTGAATGTACTCCAAAATGCTCACATAATGTAATCATGAAACTGACACATTCCTCAGAAAGTATCCCCTTCACTAAGTAGTATGTACTTGATTTCAAACTGAAGCCTAAAACTGATTTTTTTATGAGTTGAAATTACTTTTAAAAAAAATGGAAAGAAAGGAATAGAAAAGAAAAGAAGAGAAAATAAGAGGAGAGGGGAGGGGAGAGGAGGAAAGGAAAGGGGACAAGAGGGGAAGGAAGAGAAGGGACAGGAAGGAAGGAAGGAAGGAAGGAAGGAAGGAAGGTAGGTATTCAGGGAAATACATTAAAATTATCTCACAAGAAATAATTTTTCAGGGTTTGGAGAGATGGCTCAGTGGTTAAGAGCACTGACTGCTCTTCCAGAGGTCCTGAGTTCAATTCCCAGCAACCACATGGTGGCTCGCAACCATCTGTAATGGGATCTGATGCCCTCTCCTGGTGTGTCTGAAGACAGCTACAGTGCAGTCCTATACATAAAATAAATAATTCTTTTTTAAAAAGTAATTTTTTGAAATAAAAACTTTATTTTAAAATAGGCAAATAGCATACTTTAAAAGATTGTAATACACATGCACATTACATAGTCACATGTACATGTATGTGACACACACATACATACACACACACACACACACACACACACACACACACAAAACCAAGCATGTTAGTTGGCAGATGCCTGTGATTTCAACAACTCAAGGAGCTGAAGTAGGAAGATTGACAAAGTTCAAGGTCATCCAAGGATTAGAAGTGAGACCCTGTCTCAAAGTAGTCAAACAGTAAGCAGTAACAAACATTGATATAAAGATGTAGAAATAGATGAGTAAGAAAGCAATGTCAGTAAGAAATCAGTCGATACAGGGATGGTAGAACACGGTAATTTCTTGCAATCTAGTGATCTAATAATCAAATAATAATAATATAATATCTAATAATCTAATAATCCAGTGAAATGACATCAGGGTCTTATAAAGTCATTTGCACCTCATGCTTGTTCATGAATCTTTTCACAACAGGCAAAGTACAAAAATAACCTACATATTCACCAAAGGATTAATAGATAAAGAAAGTGTGAGATATACATATAGACACACAATTATTCGATCATAAAGAGGGAAATTCTGAAACAGGTAGATGTGTCGGTGGGTAAAGGCGCTTGACATGAAGACGGGTGAACTGAGTTCCATTCCCGAAATTCACAGAGCGAATGAAAAGAATCAACTCTCACTACTTGTCCTTTGACCCTCACATATGCCTGTGGTAAACACACACACTCATAAATGTAAAAATATTTTTAAAAAAGAAAGTTTACCACTGTGATATGGATAACCAGAGGATACCAAGCCAAATGAGATCAGACAAATAAATATTAACATATAGAGTCTAAAAAAAGTCAAACTCATAAAGGTAATATAATATAATATAATACAATATAATATAATATATATGATGGTTAAAGTGGCTAGGGATGCAGGAAGTGAGGAGACAGTGGATAAAATGTGCAATTTTAAGTTACAGTGTGTACAAGTTCTTGACATTGAGCCTGGGGGGGTGTCATAGGTGTCAACCTGAGATAGCAGAAATCACTACACAGTAAGTATCACATTAAACCATCACAATACACCATGAGTATAAATGTAGCTATTAGTGGCAAATGTAATTGTAGTCTTGGAGGTTTACTGCTGAATAAACTCACCCTTTCTAGATCTTTCTGAGCTCTGACTAAATGGTTCAACTCAACCATTCTGGCTCAAACCCCTCTCCAAGCTGACTGATTCACTCTGTCTTCTCTCAGCTTCACTGAATTGCTCTGCTTGACCTCGAACTAACTGACAGTTGGTTCTAGTCTTCTGGCTCCTTCTTACTCCCTGGCTTCAACTGTGCCTGCTGACCTGCTTGAACTCGCAAATGAACTCAGCTCCACTGCTCTGCACTCACTGCACTGACCCAACCCTCTCAACTCCCAACTCATGGACAAACTCAACCCCACTCAGTTGAATTGACTGAATTCCACCTGCACTGCTCTTAAATAGCTTTTCTCCTAAAAGTTGGGTGCATCCTATCTGTGACACATTCTGTCAACCCTTTCAGTGATTCATCACTTCGTCTGCCCCTCAATTAGATGTCACTATCAAATATGGCTGCTTCCTTCTACAAACGAGGCTTTAGAGATTAAAGGTGTGTACTAAGGGCATGTCCGTATTCCCGCCAGATCACACAGACCTAGAAGATCTTTGGATGTGATCAAAGTAGCCATGCTACTGGAGTAAAGTTCTTCTATATTCATATACTTTTATATTTGTATGTTGAGAAGTTGGGGAGATGTCTCAGTGGGTAAGAGGTCCTGTGCAAGTTTGAGGACCCAAGTTCAGATCCCAGCACCCAGAGTAACAAGACAGACATAGCTATACATATATCTTCAAACCACAACATCATAGAGAGGTCATAGAGTATTGAGGTTTTCTGGCACACCCGCACATGCATATGTATGCACACACATACACAGACAGTGAAAGCATATTTAACAATTAAAAGTTTAAAAAATAATAAAGGTATATGTAAAGATTTTTAATAGCCCCTGGACATTCTGGCTTTTTCTAAACCATTTCGATGACACAACTCTTGTATCTAAAACAAATAAAAACTCAACGTTCTAGTCATGGTTTGTGGATTCAGACTGTAATTCACTCAAGTTGACTAAGAGGCCACTTTGGAGTCTGCCCACCAACAACTTGGCAACTTTAATACATTCTCATTATTAATAATAAAAATCTATGTTTTGCAGAACACATTTTCAGACTGGCTTTTGAAGGGCTCCCTAGAGAACTGCTACAAGACAGCAACTGATGTGCAGAAAACCCACCGTTCACCACAGGAAATCATCATTGACACAGCCATGGGGACCCTTTCCAGAAATTCCTTGGGGACTACTGTTCTAGGGAGGAAGATGTCTCTCTCTTAGTCAACAACTGAGGCCTGTCTTTCTGATGTGGGAGCTAGTAACGGACAAATGAGCACTCCGGGTCTGCTGTGCTGAATGAGATGAATGGACTATCACCTAGGAAAAGTACATTATTGTCATTTAATAATTGAGGGAAAATAAACTTCAAAGACATTGAGCTCTCCACAAACAAAATGTCTGTTGAAAGCCTGTAGGGTGGGACTGTGGTGACTGTGAAGAGGGAAGTGGCCTCTGAGGGAGAGGGATTTCTGACTTGTGAATTCTAAGGATAAAAAGAAGTTCTGCCTACTTAGGAACAGAAAAGCAAGCAAGAACCACCAAGGCATATAAAGTTCAGACTTGGACACACAGACACATATGCACACACACAAGCAGTTCAGAGCAGTGTATTGGCAGCCTTTGACTCCAGTATGCAATCGTACATCCAGCATCATGACCCAGTTCAGATACATGTGTTTGTGCACACACAGATAAATCAGAATTCCATTAAGTCATAACCTTTAACTGAGAACGGAACCTCCATTGGAGGAATTGGAGAAAGGATTAAACGAGCTGAAGGGGCTTGCAACCCCATAAGAACAACAATGCCAACCAACCAGAGCTTCCAGGGACTAAACCACTACCCAAAGACTACATGGACTGACCCTGGGTTCCAACTGCATAGGTAGCAAAGGATGGCCTTGCTGAGCACCAATGGAAGGAGAAGCCCTTGGTCCCCAAGGCTAGACCCCCAATGTAGGAGAATGTCAGGAGGGGGAAAGGGGGAAAGGGGAACTCCCTTATAGAAGAAGGGAAGGGGGTGGTATAGGGGGGCTTATGTCTGGGAAACCGGGAAAGGGAATAACATTTGAAATGTAAATTTTAAAAAAATCCAATAAAAAATCATAACCTTTGCCACATGATATTTTCCAGCCACTCTGATGCAGTATAAATTATTGATCTGATTCAATAAAATTAGAAGGGAAAAGAGTTCAAATATGGGCACATACTTGTGGCAAATTTCAAGCTTTGGAATCACTTACTGATGTACAACTTGGCAAGGATGCTTTGCGTTTTACAAGCCTCGGTTTCCCCATCTGCAAAACGAGGGTGATAACTAGTATGTATTATAAAATGAACCCTCGAATGATAGAGAGCATCACCGCCATCAGGAAGGTGGTGAACGCGGAGGGCTGTGGGTCAGCCCGTGGAGCGCTTACTGAGCATGCGCAAAGCCCTGGGTTTATCTCCTGCACAGAGTGAACTGGGCACAGTGGCGCACACCTGTAACCCTTGACCTCGGGAGACGGAGGCAAGAAGATCAGTAATTCAAAGTCATCCTCTGCTATAAAGCAAGTTTGAGGCCAGCCTGGACTACATGAGACCCTGTTTCAGAAAACGTGATGACTTCTGGGTGCAGTTCTACATATGCTCAGTGCTCTGCAAACAGAGGCAGGAGGATGGTGAGTGCAAGGCCCATGTGAGTGACATAATGTCTCAAAATAAAGGATGACAAGGAGGGTGTTCTCATCCCAAAAATGTCCCATAAATAGGAGCCCAGCCCAGGAAGGGAACTTTCTTTTTTTTTTTTTTTTTATTAACTTGAATATTTCTTATATACATTTCGAGTGTTATTCCCTTTCCGGTTTCTCGGCAAACATCCCCTCCCCCCTCTCTTTTTATGGGTGTTCCCTCCCCATCCTCCTCCCTTGCCGCCCCCCCCAACAATCTAGTTCACTGGGGGGTTCAGTCTTAGCAGGACCCAGGGCTTCTTCCACTGGTGCTCTTCCACTAGGATATTCATTGCTACCTATGAGGTCAGAGTCCAGGGGCAGTCCATGTATAGTCTTTAGGTAGTGGCTTAGTCCCTGGAAGCTCTGGTTGCTTGGCATTGTTGTACAATGGGGTCCTGAGCCTTCAAGCTTTCCAGTTCTTTCTCTGATTCCTGGGAACTTTCTTTTCTGTAAGTATCTGTCCACTTATGACTAGCACAGTGGACCAAATAAAATTTTTCTATTCTTTTTAAAGATGTATTTATTTGTGTGTGTGTATGAGTGCTTTGCCTGCCTGTATATTAGCATATTGTGTGCATGCATGGTACCCACAGAGACCAGAACAGGGGGTCAGGGCCCCTAGAACTGGAGTTATAGATGTTTATAAGCCATCCTGTGTGTGCTGGGAACTGATGAGCCCAGGTCCCCTGCAATAACATCAAGTGTTCTTCATCACTGAGCACTCCTCTCCAGCCCCATGTTTTCTACTTTTAAAGGTTATGGTTTATAAAATAATGCTAAAGTCTGGGAGAATAATAGCTCGGTGGTACAGAACTTGCCTAGTCTGGTATATACAAAGACCTTGATTCAAAACTAGTAATTAAATAATTAATTAATACATGTGTGTGTGGTGTGTGGTGTGTATGTGTGTGTGTGTGTGCGTGTATGCATGTTCATAGCTGCACTATTTGTAAGAATGGCTGAAAAAAATGGAAGCATCACAAATGCCCATCAATAGATAACTGCATAAACAAACACACTGGTTTGTTATACATTTGTAAAAAGGAATGAATTACAGGCACATGCAATCCCGTAGATGAGACCCCAAGGCATTACACTAAGTCGGAGCGAGACATGTTCGTGAGTTCAGTCACCTGAGATCTCCAAAATAGAGAGACCCACCGTAACAGACCGGAGATTGCTGGGTATCAGTGACTAAGGGCTGGAAACTCGAGGGAAATGCTGAATGGGTAGGACACATTACCTTGGCACCAGAGGACTGAAGGACTTGGACAAGAATCCTGTCACATTTAATGCAACAGTTCACTTCTATGTGTCTCGATCCATGCCCTATGATTTCCACCTGACAAAGATGTTCAATAATGTTCAGGACATGGGTAATGATGTCAGCAGCAGCCTCCATCATATACATATAATCTTATGATGCAGTTGTTTCTAGAGTCAACTGGTCAGAAGGCAGAGGCCTCCTTTAATAGCACTGTGACTAGAGAGATGCAAAAGCCTCCTCAAAACACAGAAAGAGGGCACAGGAGACACCACAGAAGAAAGACAAAATCAGTGCAAGAATCAAAGGTTAGCAGGAATGCTGTGAAACACTGTCGCCTGGACAGCGGCGAAGCACTTGTCAACTCCTGCAGCCGGGATCACACACGCAAGAGCATTTCATTGTGTGTTGGGGAGGGGCCCAGGAGGCTCCACTCCTCACTGAGAGTCTATGGGGGTGGGGGGCGTCAGCCTGGCATGGCAGCACGTGCCTTTAATCCTAGCACTTAGGAGGCAGAAGCAAGAGGATCTCTGTGAATTCGAGGCCAGCCTGATCTATATAGCAGGTTCTAGGCCAGCCTGGGCTGCAAAGTGAACACTTGTCTGTCTGCCTGTCTGTCTCTGTATCTCTCTGTCTCTGTCTCTATCTATCACACACAAGCACACATACATCATCATCACTACCACCACCACCATCATCATCATCGCCAAGCCCTCATGCAACCTAAAGGAATCAACCCACAAAGGCCAAGCCATTATTTTGTATTTGTAAAAGACAAAAATCCCTAATTGCATCCACAAGAAACACTGCTCTCACAGAAACAAGGCTATTTCATCAAGCCGGAGGAAAAGGACAGAGATTTGGGGGTGGGAGTGGGGTCAATAACAGGAGCAATGGGATGCCCCATGGTTAAAGACAGATACTAAATGAGGTGAGTATGTTTTGGAAGCTACACATTAAAAATTGAAAAAAAAAAAAAAAGATGTGGTATTTAATTAAATAACCACTTCACAGCAGCGACGACACTTTGTCTCATTGGTAGATGTTCAGCACCCATACCCAGGGAAAGGACAATTAGCAGTCGCTCTACCTAGAACCACATTGTAAGACAGACATAAATCCACCAGAACACAGTCCAAGACCTTACAGAAGTTGGCAGAGGGGTTAAGCAAAACATTCCAAGAAAAAACTACCTGTGGAGGAGAAAACACTGACAAAAAGGAAAAGAAGAAAACAGAACGCAAAGATGAGGCTAGTGCCCTAACAATCGCCCAAGAGGCCATTTTCACACAGCCAAAATAATCTGGAAAAATCCAGAAAAGCACCTGCAGAACACACAAGCATCTCCACATAGGAAACCCTCACAGGGTGCAAAACCACACAGGGGCAAATAAAGGGAAAGATGCCCATGCCGAGCGAATGGCCTTCCAATCCTAGGGTAATTCCCAGGCACCCAAAAAGGGAATTTGGGGTCTTGTTTTTCCACTATAACAGAGTTACCACAAACTGAATAGCAGAAAACGACTAGTTTATTCTCCCACCACTGCCAGTGCTACACGTCTGGAATCAGAACGCCAGCCGGAGCCACCCTCTGAGATCAGGTACCTTCCCCTGCCTTGTTTGTCCTAACGTCTAGTTCCCTAGGTCACTGGAGAGGCTCCCTTTGCATCTGCTTCAAGTGATGGTATCCGTTTCTTTAAGAGATTCTGGCCATGTTAGGGTGTGTCTTACAAGAGCTTCATCTTAATTTGTTTACATCTGCAAAGAGTCTATTTTGTTTTATGTACTTCTGGGGACAGTGTTCATAAACATTATGTGCATATAGGGGCCAATGAACAACCTCAGATCTCGATCCTTGAGTGCCAGCCGCCTGTCTTTATTGCTTGTGTTTTGTTTCCTGAGACAGGATTTCTCAAAATGAGTAGGCTAGGCTGGCCGGCCAGTGAGTCCTTCAGATCTTACTGACTCTACCTCCCCAACGCTGATCACACACATACACCCCACACCCAACAGCTTATTTGGGTTCTGAGGGCTCCGTCAGGCCATCATCCCTACACAGCAAGTCCTTCGCCAGCCTGGCTATTGTCCCAGCCCCAAAGATCTTCCTATCTTCTCAAGCTTCTGGGCATCGAAGAAAACAATCACCAGAAATAAAATGAGAAAATAAAATCTTTGCTAACTACATACCGGATAAGAGATTAATAGGCAAGATACAAATTAGTGAAGTTGGATAAAGGGAATTGGGACCCTCTGTGAAATGATTTCGAAGTAAATCATACAAAAAGCTAATCTATAGAGGGAGAAAGTAGAGGACAAGGGAAGTAATACTCTGTGATGGTTATTGTTGAGTCTGTGTTGAGGACATGATACTGCGCTGCCTATTTTTTTGCATATATATTTTTAACTTTATTTTTTTTCTTTTTTCTTTTTTTTGGAGCTGGGGACCGAACCCAGGGCCTTGCACTTGGTAGGCAAGTGCTCTACCACTGAACTAAATCCCCAACCCCTTAACTTTATTTTTAACTTTTGTGTTTGTGTGAGTGTATGTATACATGAGTACAGGTGCCCTTGGAGGCCAGAGAGGGTGATGAATACCCTAGAACTGGAGTTACAGGCAGTTGTGAGTTGCCCAGAACGGGTGTAGGAACCCAATTTGGATCCTCTGTGAGAGCAGTGTGCACTCTAACCATTGATCAGTCTCTCCAGCCCTTTCTGTATACAGTTTTGTTGTTGGGGGGGGGGGGCTTTGCTTGTTTTGTTTGAGACAGGGTCTCTCTATGTATCCATGGCTGCCCTGGAATTCTATGTAGACCAGGATGGCCTCAAAATTACCTCCTCCAGCTTCTGCTTTTCAAGTACTAGAATTAAATGAATGTGCCATCAAGTCCAGCCCTTTGTAGATAGTTTTTAAGTAAGTCACAAAGCACCATGGATAAAGTTATTTTGTAAACTTTATACTTGTGCATGTATATGTGTGTGTGTGTGTGTGTGTGTGTGTGTGTGTGTGTGTGTATATATGGCATTCTGCCATTGTCAATATGAAAGGATATATATGGGAACCCAATATATACAAATATAGCCAAAACCACATGAGATATATGAATATGATGGAGGGAACCAGTTCCCCCAGCCAGGGTGTGTGTGTGAAGACTGCAGGTGAGATGCTGCCGAAGACTCCCCCGTGGCTCTTGGATGAAGCTGACACTTGCTCTGCAGGAGAAACTTCCTTTCTTCTGCCTGGTCAGCTTGCTCATCAGTACGACATGCTGACAGTGGAAATACTCCCCAGGGTTGTCAAGGAAGCTTCGGCATGCCAGTGTCTGTGAAGGCTGCAGAGTTTTGAGTCATGCTGGCCACTGTGGTGAGGTGATCACATCACAGATAAGTCTTACCATCTTGTTTGTGGTCCCGAATTCAGCAATGATTTTATAATCTCAAAGTGTCTTTATGTTAGCAAAGTAAAGGAGAAGGGCGGGCAGGAAGGAAGGAAAAAGGGAAGAATCTACACTTGATTCCAATTTCCTCCTGCCTCTTCAGCTGAGCTGTCACTTTACAGGGTCATTCTCCAAGATGTTTCATTATTTATGTGCGTGGCTGTTTTGCTTGCATTTATGTCTGTGCACCTCCTGCATGCCTCACAACCACAGAATCCAGAAGAGGATCCTTTGGAAGGAGAGTTACAGAAAGTCACGAGCTGTTGTGTGGGTGCTAGGAATTGAACCTGAGTCCTGAGCCATCCCCTCTAGGACCTCCTCGCGTCATTTTAATTACTGTTATTGTTTTCTATTACTCCTTTCTCTTGAGATAAGAGTCTACCACGTTGCCCAGGCAGACTTCCAACTCCAGAGTCCAAATAATTCTCTTAGCCCAATTTTCCCAGTAGCTGGGGCTAAACCCCTATTACTTAAAGAAGACTCTAGGGAAATTTTTTTTATAGAAAATGAATACTTTCTTTGTAAGTGGGTGGTTTTATCTGATGTTCACCCTATGATTCAGGAATTGAAAGTTTATTTTAGGTTGGATAAACATGAAGTACCCACTAGATATCGGTAACCATTTTCCTTTTGGTAACTTGTCATTTTGGTTATTCTTAAACATAGGAATGTTGAAAGAATTTAAACAATGAGCATCCCACTAGGCCGCCACAGAGTTCTAGCAGCAGTTAAATCTTTAGTGGGATTTGCTTTCTCCCTCCCTCACCTCATGCACACGCACAAGACACACTTTTTTTCTGAGCCAAATTGTAAGCCTCATTCTCCCTTCAGCAGAACTGAGAAAAGGCATCCTCCTGGATGCTTAACCAGTATCTGGGGATGGAGATTACATCCCCATATCATTGAACACTGCCAAGCAACTGCTTATGAGCTCCACCAATATTTACTGAGGACGTTTTCTCAGTCAGTGAGTGAGAGACATGAGCTTAGCAAACCTGCTTCCTTCCTTCATGAGTAGAGTCTGGCATTTCAAAACAGTTCCTTGGACTCCTCGGTAATTTTAAATGTGCTGAGCGTCAGACAATAGTACCACAGTGTGTCTGTTTCACAGTTACTTTTGATTCCCTACGTATAAAATAGTCATAGCTAACCCAGTGGCCACCCAGTTGCTTTCACAGGTGCAAGGGGCAGAACCCCGGTGCAATAAGTGCATTGGCTTGTTCCAGGCGCAATCAGGAAATGCAACTTAATTATGGCCCCAGAGACCTTTGTCACTGCTGTTGGTTTCATTCTCAGGCAGCCTGTCTCTCCGTGTGACCAAAGAGGCTGAGACCTTGTAACTCTAGAGGCCAGGAACAGAAAGAGGCTTAGCCTCCCATGGTCCCCAGGTTGGGTCCCAGCCTCTTTCTGAATCCTGGCCAAGCTGAGTTCTGTGGCTGCTCAAAGTGCCAGGGAAAGGACAGTTGCTTCCAGCTGCTCTAAGGAATGGTTCTTTTACTCCCATAAGAAAGGTTTGGTGGTCAAAATCCACGTGATCACTTCAGGGCACTATCTAAAATTCTGACTCCCCGTCAAGCCCTAGAAATCTGATGAACAGCAGATTTGTGGCTGCCATGCTTGCTCCAAGCCGAAGCAGAGGAAGCACCTGGTCTGTATGTGCTAACAAGCCAGTTCCACTAGAGGTCAGAGCAGTGCACAAAGCAGGAACTCGAGGGCTGGCTTTTCAGCGACTATCCCAGGGAAAGACAAGAGGCTACCATACCACATACAAAACCCAGGCTGCGGAGAAAGCCATGCCTCTCAGAGAACAGGCTCTCTCATCTGGGAAGAAATCACATCTGATTCCAATCAGACCTCACTATCTGTTCACATACAGGCGTTACAGAGCCCATTCGTCTACAGCAGCAGTTTCCACAGGGGTCATATACCAGATATCCTGCCTGTCCGATGTTTACATTATGATTCATAACAGTAGAAAGTTACAGTGATGAAGCAGCAACAAAATAACTCTATGGTCTGGGGTCACACAGCATGAGGAACTGTATTCCTCGAGTAGTTGACTTATATGTAATTGCTCAGTAAAAGGGTCACAGCATTAGGAAGGTTGAGAACCACTGCTCTACAGGATTAAAATCAGCAAAACCCGACAGCAACTTGAATTTCTCACAAAGTGAGAAGTCAGGGTGGAAGCCACTTACAAGCCATAACCAGTCACAATGTAGCAACCGCACTTGACTTCTGACTCAAGCACACAGCCTGAAAGAAATGAAACAATTTCAGGAGGTATGAGATGTTAAAACCTCTAAAGTTCCTCTTTAGAACGATATCGTTAATTTTGCTAATATGAAGCCATTTTGTTTTATAGGCACAAGCTGTAGTAAGAATACAATTTTTAAAGGAAATGTAAAAGGTAAGTTTAAAATCCCAGCATTTGGGGGCTGGAGAGATGGCTCATCATTAAGAGCACTGACTGCTCTTCCAGAGGTCCTGAGTTCAATTCCCAGCAACCACATGGTGGCTCACAGCCATCTGTAATGGGATCTGATACCCTCTTCTGATGTATCTGGAGAGAATGTCTTTACTCATGTGCAATAAATAAATAAATAAATAAAAAGAGAGAAGTAGATGGAAGGAAAAAAGGAAGAGAGAGAGAGAGAGAGAGAGAATGCACTTTGAAACTAAACCACGAGAAATGCATCATAGATTATCACTTGCAATGACAGTCCCTTCTTCTTGCTCTGACCTGATGAGGGACCATAGTTAAAGAATCCCTGCCCTTTATTCATGTCCCCCAGCTTGATAGGTTCAAAGCCAACCTAGACTACATGTGTTGTGCCTGCTCTGTCTTCACAAACCCCAAAAGACCACCAAGGAGCCAATCACCGATACCATCGAACTAGGGTCTTCATTTACAAGCTTAAGCCCAAGCCACACAGCTGTCTCTGATGCAGTAGGACAGGAGCGTGAATCCCAGAGCCCAGTTCCAAGCAAGCATTTATAGCAAACAAGCAAGGAGGGTTCTAGCCTGGCACACATCTGACTGGGGGCTATTATGGAATTGCATTGCCCTTTAAAATAATTGGCTGGTGCTGGGAGCCGAATCATAAACTTAACTTTTGCTTTCCTCCTGATGGGTGGTTGGTAGGAGGTGAAGTGCCAGGGGCTGGCTTGTAACCTGGAGGCACAGGTTTGCTGGGAAGTAACCTGGAAACTGGTGCTAGAGAGTTCAACCTTATGTCAGGTTCTCTAAGACGGAGTCTGAACCCAAGATCTGAACTCTCACATGAGACCCTGTCTCAAAAAATAAAAATAAATAAAGTAAAAATGAAAGGCTAGAGAGGCCAAGCCACACCTACGACCACCCTTATATGGGAAATATGGAGATCTCAGTCTCCAGGGAACCCACAGAGACGATGCCCGAATTTAAATGGGGGAAGAGTCTTAACCTGAACAGCTGTCAGCATGGGCGGAGCGAGAGCTGCTGTGCACACGTGGTACCCAGGGCCAGGGCTCCGTGGAGCCAACAGCAAAGGGACGCAAACTCCTACTCTGCTTTCTCCAAGCAGCTCAGTGAAAAGCACACTTTGCCTCTTTTGCAAGGCTTTTGCAGCCTCCTAAAGCAGCACTTCCAAAAGCAGGGACAAAGATTCTCTTCACCAAACTCAACCCAGGCTCCCCAGACATTTTTCCCCCAAGTGCCTGACTTTTGTAATCTCACGATTACAAGCGTATTGCTCAGATTTTGTAAGAATCGTGCTAGGTCATTTTAACTGGAGGCCTCCGCCTCAGTATCTGATCACCTTTGGTATCTTGTTTTTAGTTTATATATTTTTATGTATATGAGTTCACTGTAGCTGTCCTCAGACACACCAGAATAGGGCACTGAATTCCATTATAGATGGTTATGAACCACCATGTGGTTCTGAGAATTGAACTCAGGACCTCTGGAAGAGCAGTCAGCGCTCTTAACTACTGAGCCATCTCTCCAGCCCCCACCCTCTGTGTCTAATCAGGTTCCTCATTCTCTGCCACCCCTAAGCGATACTGATTGTCTTGGCAAGCCTTCAGCAACATCCTTAGCTCAGGTTAGCCTCAGCCTCTCTCACCTTGACGTTTTCTCTTACTTAGTGGTCCCCATCCACAGACTCTATGTCATGCAGCTCTCTGCTATGAATTCCCACTTGTCTATGCTATTTGAAATTGGGTCCAGCTCTGAATGGGGGCTTCTTTTCTCCTGTTACCATACTCCTGAGTCGGATTTGTTTCTGCTCCTTTGCTCTCTGTCTCTGCTTGTTTTATTTATTTATTTTGTATTGTTTTTTTCTGTTTTGTTTTGTTTACAATAACCAGGGAACTTGATTAAAAGGCTGCCAGAAATCTGGGGGTACAGCTCAGTGGTATAGCATTTGCCTGGTGCAAGCCAGATGTTGGGTTCAATCCCCAGTACTGTTTTTTAAAAGTAAAGAATCAAAGCAAAAGGCTTCCAGGGGTCACCCGAGAGGCGACTGGTTTCATTACCTAAGAGCCATTCAACCCCTCTCCACACTGATGATGCCACATGGTCTGTTTCCCATTGGGCACCCTCTCCACCCTTCTGCCCTTATTTTATTAAAGGGGAGAGGTGATTCTGTAAAATAAGGCAAAATTACTCAAAACATTCCCCCTACTTACCTACTCCTTCCTTGTTCTCTCTTCTTCCCCCACCCTACCGTGGGTGGCACTACTTGAGAAGGACTAGAAGGTGTGATCCTGTTGGAGTGGGTGTGGCAGCATTAGAGGAAGTGTGTCACTGAGGGCAGGCTTTGAGGTTTCAAAGGCCCAAGTCAGGCCCAGTGTCTCTCTTCTACTGCCTGCAGGATGTAGAATTCTCGGCTACTTCTCCAGCTCATGTCTATGCTCCTTGCAATGCTGATATTGAACTAAATCTCTGACATTGTAAGCGAGCCCCAAGTAAATTCTTCCCTCTACGACTTGCCATGGTCATAGTGTCTCTTCACAGCAATAGTACATGTGACCAAAGACACGCGCCTTTTTGTATTTTTGGCCAACATTACAAAGGTCTGGTTACATATCAGAAGGAAAATAAATACATGGATAGTCATAAAACCGTGTTTGTTGTTGGGGAAAGAGTTATAAATATGGGGCAATGGCATGAGGTACTCATGTGTGTTCATGGTTCTTTGCATATAAATAAGGAGAAAAAGAAATAAGCATACATACATGTGTGTTTCTGTCTCCATTCTATCCACTAATAGACAATTAAGCCTGAGTCAGTATGCCTTGGTACCCAGATATTGCTTTCCATTCTCTACTTAACAACAATCAAGACTGTTTGGAAAGAAAAACAGAGCTCAACCTAGAATGTATTTATTTGTAGAAAGTATGGAAGGGCTCATAGGATGTGGAGGATTTAACAGCAGGTAGACATACTAACGAATGACCTAAACAAAACATTATTCTATGTGAGAGATACTAGAAACATCCCTTGTAAAATTGGGCACAGGGTAAGACTCCCCCCAACAGTGTTATTTCTGTGCCTATTGTGATGGTCAGCACTGATATAATTCCTGAAAAGAAACTGAAGCCACAAAACTCAAAGAGAAAACAATGTCTCTAGTTGGCTGTATAATTAAGACTAATTTAAAAGATTACTTGGAAAGAATACCTACACAAAGGAGTACAGTGGACTGGAGAGATGGATCTGCGGTTCAAAAGACATATTGTTCTTAAGGAAGACCCAAGTTCAGTTCCCCGAACATATATCAGAGAGCTCACAGCCTCTCGTAACTATGCTACAAAAGGAATCTGATGCCTCTGGCCTATACCAGCACACACACACACACACACACACACACACACACACACACACAAAGTTTGTTTCCTAGCATCCTTGCTGGGCCAGCTTACAACTGCCTGAGACCCTCAAGCTCCAGGGAATCTGAAGCCTTTACGCACCATAAACATCCGTGCACGTGTACACATACACAGAAGCAAACGTACACATTACTTAAAAGTTATAATAAATTTTTATTTAAAAATAGTTGAAAGATCCTGCCTCTTGGCACCTTTGCATTGAGAATAACATCTTTAACACATTTAAGTTGTAGAAATACAGAGGTGGCATCTCACATCAGCGGGAAAAAATTATCACTTCAGTAAATGGAGCACTAGAGCCAAAGAGAGAGCTTGGCATCTAAGAGCACTGGCTGCTCTTCCAAAGGACCCGGGTTCAATTCCCCGCAGCCACATGGCAACTCACAACTGTTTCTAACTCCTGTTCCAGGGGATCTGATACTGTCATTTGGCTTCCATGGGAACCAGGAATGCACGTGGTGTACAAACATACATGCAGGTCAAGCAACCATAGACATAAATAAAATTTTAATTTAAAAATAAAAATAAGTAAGTGAAGCAATAAGCAGATATACTTGTAGCCCAGGAAGACTTGGATTTCTTCATCACATCATCTGCCAAGCCCAACTCCAGACGCATTAAGGACATAAATGTCAACACAGGACTTTTGTTTTGAAAGGAAAAGTTAAGTAGCTTTTCTTTTTAACTTGTAGTAGCAGATGACTCGTTTTAAAAGACAGGAAAAGCATTACGTGTGAAACACAGATCTCTCCAGTTGGCTATTTAAAAATTAAGAAGGTATTCATCAAAAGAGAACTGAAAAGAAAGAGACATGGCAAACTGTGAGCAAATGTTCTGCAAGCATGTGACTGGCCAAGAGTTAGCCTCAAGAAGTCCTACATGACAGTTACAGACATAGGAGCAATCACCAGAGGGGCTGAGACACTTGTAATTTTTAATTTAGTATTATTATTGAAGCGAGTGTGTGTGTGTGCATGTGTGTGTGCATGTGTGTGTGCATGTGTGTGCATGTGTGTGTGCATGTGTGTGCATGTGTGTGCATGTGTGTGCATGTGTGTGCATGTGTGTATGTGCACATGTGCTCGCACACTCATGTGCTCCATCACACTTGTTGAGGCAAGAGGACAACTTTATGGAGTTATTCTCTCCTTCCCCTTAAGTGGGTTCTGAAGTGGAAGTTTCTGGTTGTGTCACACAGGTGATGCAGACTCATATGGTGTCTTGCTGAGACAAGGCGTGTGGGAGGACACGAGATGTTTGCAGAGAGTATAAATAGGACTCAACAGACAGTGACAGGAGTTTGCATAGCTAACCTTACAACATTCCGTCTTTGCTGATCTTTATTTCATTGAGAGAGGCATAGCAGAGAACTTCTCCTGGCGTCCTGGCTGGTTCTGATCCCTCCCACTGACTTGTACCCATTCAGTGGAGGCCTGGCTGTTTCTGCTGGATCATGCCACCACTGCTGATTCATGTTTGGTCTCCTGACACTACTGAACTGAACTGCTGGTATCCTTACAAGTAGAGATTAGAATCTCCCCCAAGGAACTACTTCTAAACAGGTCCACATCCTCTTGTCATCTTTTCTCCCCATCTTTGGATGGTAGGTTAGAAGGGGGTATCGAAGCATTTGAGAACCCTTAGTAAAAGTAGGTTTTCAAAAATCTAAGCCCACAGGGTTCTAGGCATGGAACTTGGACCTCTCACTTGTGAGACCAGTGATTTACCCCCTGGCGTCTCACTGGCCTGCTCTGCCCTTTCTCAAATGGCCGGATAATGAGTTCAATCTGTGAGGGACAGATAACTTTCACCACCAATACTCAGTCATTTTGCAAAGGCACCTAGGAAATACAGAACAAATCAACCACGTTCCACAGACTTGCTTAGAAACATGAAACAACCAAGCCAAAGACCTTAATTTAGGCTGGGGGAAAAAAAAGACATGTTCGATAGAGTCTGATTCAGTTCATCAACACAGAATTAAATAAAACTTAGTGGCACAAAGCAGACACATGTATCAGGCTGTGGGTCAATCCCAGTCTGGGCCACCTAGGAGTCTCTGCAAATGAGGGCATCCAGGCTGACTGGACTCTCCCTCCCTCGGGCTTCTTAGTAAAGTTGGTCTAAAGCAGCCATACTCGACCTGTGAGTGACCCCTTCAGAGATTTAAATTATAATTCATAACAGTGGCAAGGTTACTGTTATGAAGTAGCAATGAAACTAAATTTATGGTTGGGGATTACCACAACATGAACTGTATTAAAGGGTTGCTGCATCAGGAAGGTTGAGAACCACTGGTCTAGGACCTCACCCAGGCATGCTCAGCTTGACTTCACAAAGCTCCTTGTGTGCAGCAGAGCACTCTAACCCTTTGCATACAGTGACACAGGGTGTAGTGGCAACAGAAAAGGAGCAGCTGTCAGGCAGGGACTGCTCAAGGCTCTGCTCTCCCTATTTCTTTCAGCAAAGTAGGTCACATAACCAAGTGTGCACTCAGTGGTGCAGAACTGACTCTACTTCATCGTTTTTTCCTTTGGGAGCTACTTTTGAGATAGAGTCCTGTGTAGCCAAGACAGACCTCCACTTCACCATGATCCTCTCTCCTCGGCCTTCTCAGTGTTGGAATTGCAGACATACTCTACCGAGCCTAGCCAGAATGCATTTCTTCTTTTTCTTTCTTAAGACATGCGTGTCTATGATATGTCCGTTCCTATGTGTCTGTGTCTGTCTGTCTGTGTGGGGCTATGTATACCAGTATGCAGGTGATCAGAGAGGCCAGAAAGGGGGCATTAGATGCCTTGTAACTAGAGTCACAAGCATTTGTGAGCCACACAATATGGATAGTGGGAGCCAAACTGCAGCTCACTGATGATGAAGCAGTAAGTCCTTTTAGGCCCTGGACCATCTCTCCAGCTCCAGACTCCATGTATTAAAGGAAAAAAAAAAAGAAGCAAATTCAAGTGGTGAAGGGGAATGTAATCCAGGACAGGGCAGATCTCTCATTTTACAGTCTACCTAAGGACAAAAGTTTAAACACTGGTGCGAATTCATAAGCAACGTCATAGCTCAGTGGCTGTAAACACCTGACTTAGAATCGCTAACCTAGCCTAAGAGCCTCTGCTTCCTGACTCCTAAAGGAAAGCATCCATGCCAATAACAACTTTATAAACAACCCACAACTCTATTTTGCATACAGATCTCTGATCCAAATGAGTCATCTGAGACACTTCTATACAAATGCTATTTATTTTTAATGGTGATTCCCAACAAAATAAGCCAGCATCCCTCCCTAGCCTCACAAGATTTTTCAGAATTGGGGTAGGGATGAGGAGAAATTTCCAATTTTTAAAACCTTTGCTTAAATACACCATGCAATTTTATAGTTAGAAGATCACACACACACACACACACACACACACACACACACACACACACACACACACACCACCCCTTCAGTAATGCAAATACAAAAGGCTACGCATTTATGCAATGAGATCTTGTCTAGTGTGGTGATGAACACTCGTGGTCCTGGTATTTGGGAGGTAGAGGCAAGGGCTTGTGTAGCCCAGAAAAGTTCAAGGTCATCTCATGTTACACGAAGGCCAGCCTACTCACAAGGAACCCTGTTGCTAAATTAATTAAAATAAAATGGAGGCGAACTTTTTGAAAACTGAGAGATACCAGCCAGATGGCACAGGATTCCAGTTTCCAAATATTACCTCAGGAGAAGCCATTTCTCTCCAAACAGTCCCTGTGCATCCTGGGGCAGCCACAGCACAATTCTCACTGCACCAGCCCTGGCTGGCTAGCACTTGGCACCCTGACAAGTATTTTGCATTCAAAATGTCAAGCGCTCACCACTTCTGTTCACAGATGCAGTTCAGGGAGCCTTTCCCCTCATGCCCGGATGCCCAGGCCTTGCATCTGTGCCCTTCCGCTGGCATTCTGACAGCTGAGGGAAAGGGACACGGGTTCCCAGCTTGGCCACTGATGTCAGTGTCCCAGTTCACTCCAGGGAGCTTTCCTTCCCCTGGCTTTGTTTCAGCCTGCCCATAATTAAATAAATAAGTGGTTATATGTTTCTACTCCTTTGACATCTTTAAAACGCTGTCCCTTCCATACCCCTTCTATTTTCTCAAATAAGAGAAATTTGTCAAAAACAATCACGAGTTTCCCTTTGCAAAAAAGAAATAATCAAGGTTATCCTGGGCTACATAGTGAAATTGAGGCCAGCCTGGGCTACATGAGCCCCTATCCTAATTAAGTCAATCAATCGGACAATAAATGAATAAATATATATGAATGAATGAATGAATGAATGAATGAATGAATGAATGAATGAATAGATGAATGAGTGTATTTAAGGTTCTGGGGCCTGGAGAGCAGGCTAAGAGTGCTTTTTTGGTCTTGCAGAGAACCAGAATTTCAGTTCCCAGAACCCATGTCAGACAACTCACAGCCATTTGATAACCCTCTTTTGGCCTCCACGAACTCATATACATACAAACAGACCCATATGCACAATTGAAAATAAAATACATCATAAAATAAAAAGGTTCTAAAGTTCACTTCTTGCCCATAACCAACTATGGATGGGAAATGGCGACATATATTTTTTATAACCTACTTTTATTAAAGTTCAACCTCCCCTCTAGCCTACCGCCCACCAGAAAAGAAAGATTATTAGGATATGGGGAAGTGGACCTGTTTAGACATAGTTCTTTGGGGCGACTCCAATCTTCATTGTTCTCAGTCCAGTCCACTAGGAAACATTGATTATGAACCAGCAGCTGTAGACCAGTCCACTCAGCAGACCCCACACACAAATCAGCAAGGGCAGTTCAGTCCAGAAGGAACCGTAGGCTCACCAACTGGCCCGAGTCATTGGAATTGACAAGAAGCTACAGGAACCTCATGAGAAGATTTGTGGCAGGTTCCCCTGTGAAGTCACTACAATCAAAGCTTAGCAATACAATGTAAGGTAGACCACTACACGTGTGTCATCAGCAAAGGATAGCGAGACGGAGCAAAGCGAACCAATGCGTGAGCTCCCACTGTCTGTGGGGTCATATTTACATTCTTTCTAAACATCACATGTCCTTTCATATGTCTGCCATAGCAAACCAACCTTTCACCTGTGTCTGCTTTAGCAAAACATTGTTCCAGGTGTGACTGCTTTAGCAAAGCAACCTTTCTCGTGTGTATCATTTGACGTACCTGGCTTTCTAAAGAAACCAAAAGTTTGCACTTCAGGGAAGATTACATTAAGTGTCCTCCTCACTCGGTTACCCTGCTTATAAAACAGAAAACTTTACTATCATAAGAGCTCTGTTCTTCTGTTTAGACATAGTCCTTTGGGGCAATTCCAATCTTGGTTATTCTCAGTCCAGTCCAGTAGCAAACACCACACACGAATCAGCAGCTGCAGACCTATTCATGCCTAAGAACTCTGTTCTTGTTTGGAAGAACGAAGTACAGTAATCGATGCAAAATGTCTGGGAAGTGAGGACAGCACAGAAAGTCATCAGTACAGCTTTACAGCAGTAAATCGCCTGGTGCTTTTGTTGTGCTCACAGAACTGCTACGTAGCAAACAGAAGCCGGCGGCCACATCCCAGGACACAAAACCATGCTTTCTGTCTCCATTTCTCACCAAAGAGAGGGCTTGTCTGCTCTCCCGAGAGAAAAAGAAGTTGTCTCAATAGTTGTGGTCCAGAGTTCCCACGTTAGACGCATCTTACAAGGACATTCTTGTCTTACAGCTTTCTAAAACTTCACAAAAGAACTTCCAGGCCCTGAACACTTGTAGTTAGCGTCAAACATCATGTTTTGCTGTAAACTGTGTTTGTCTTCTCGATACGATTAGCCTTTACGCCAATCCAAGTAAATCATATTAGGTAAAAATTACAGGAGGCCATTTTGTTAAACTGGGCTCATGTACTAGACTCCAAGAAAGCTGACTCACATCTATAATCCCAATACTTGGGAGGCTGAGGCAGGAGAATTGCTGTGAGTATGAGGCCAGCTTTGGACTGTACAGTGAGTTCCTGACCAACCTGGGCTAGAATGAGACCCTGATTCATAAGGAAGGAGCTTGCTGTGTAGGCATGGCAATCTGCATTCAATCCCTGCATTCCTCCCACATAGTAATAATGATGATGATTACAATAAAATATATAAAATTAATCAAATTATTCATACTGAGTCTTCGTGTTCCAGATTACCCAGCCAAAGCCAAGTTTCTTCTCTGAGAGATCAGTAACATTTCCTAAATGGACCAATTTTAACTAGTATGATACTAGCATACCTACCTTTCAATACTACCATAGAAATGGTGTGACGTCATCTGACATGAGCCAATAGGGCTGTTTCCTAATATTCCATCACCGTGTGAGCAATGTCACTTAGAAATGTTCCATCCATCCTTTGGTTGTTTTCCCATTCCTTTATTCTTATTCTGTCCATAGCACCAGTGTCTTCCATTTGACACTTTAAAACCACTCTTCTTGTCTGGTGAGATGCTCATAAAGTACAAGGGCCTGATGACCTGAATTCGACCTCCAGATCAAAAAGGGAGAGAACCAACTGCACAGAGCTGGCTATCCTCTGACTTCCACAGGCATGTGGCACACATGTCCACACTCAAACATATTGCACACACATGATCATAATAAATCAAATAATTTTTTTAAAAAATAACATAATCAATTAAGACTTTTTAAATACAAAGACATTTTGTACTCTGGCCCTCAGTTAGGCAGCTATTCTGATAATCATAGTTGGGTCTTACTGCCCCAGGTTTCAAACCATTCCCTCACCAATTATTTGTCAAATTTTTCTCAACGTTTAGCAACTTTTAAGAATACAAGTTGTATTTCCTCTTTCTGTGGATCAGTACCTCAGTGACATATTAGTATCTTGGGGGAAGCTTGTGAGGTTACTATGGGGGAAAGCACAACCACAAAGGCACAGTGACCCTGTTATCAGGCTGCCAACCATTGAAATGAGGTGGGATTGATTGGCCCCCCAAAAGTATTTACACAGTGCAAAAATAAAAGCATGCAAGATGAAAATAAATAAACTCCAAATACAACATTGACTGCACTGCGGGGGGAAAGATGAAATGAAAAGAGAAGAGTGGGCTGGCAAAATGCTCAGCCAATAAAGACTCTTGGCACAAGTCTGGGACCAGTACTGACGACCTGAGTTCAATCCCTATGGCCCCTACTGTGAAATGACTCAAGCCCACACACAGGTTATCTTCTGCCTCAAGAGAGGCATGCGCTCATGGCATGAGTGCCCACCTACAAACCCACAAGGTAGACAAACAAATGTAATTTTAAAAATGTGTCATTGAAAAGGGAGAGTTATGATCTCCAAAAACCACACTCAACAACGGCTGTGAAAGACAAAAGACAGGAAGAGAAAATCTGCCCAGAAATCCTTCACTTCGTGGTATATCACCAATGTGGGCAACAAGCCTTCCGCTATCATTAAATTAAACACAAACTGCTTTTGTTGCTAATTAATACATGCCAGAGCCAAAGGTGGTGGCCTTTTTCTAAATAATGTCTTTCAGATGCTACTAAAATATTCCAACCAGAAAAGATGAGCGACAGTCCCCAATAACTACCTATAGAATACAGGCCACACTCTGTAGGAGGTATATGGACAGGTCATTTGAATTTCAGCTGCCCTCACAAGGTTCCATCACCAAACACAGCCAATGAATCTATAATGAGGAGCCGGAAAGACCAATCATTCCCAGAATATTCTGTTAAATTTGTCTTCACTTCTCACATAAAAGCATGCCCTGGTATTTTTAATGTAGCATGAGAAACCTTTGACTTTGCTCACATCAAATTGTCGGAATACTATAAAACTCTGAGCCTGGGGATTAGGAGAGCTGGCTATTCCCATTCTCTGGAACCTATCTCTTGGAACCTAAGCATGTACTGTGAGAAACTAAAACCACACAGAGGACAAAGACTTGAGGGTGGGCCATCCCTTCTATGTTCCCTGTCAACAGCTAATACAAACTGCCTGCCATGCTAAGTGACCCCCTCAACTTACCCCCAATCAAATCCCTCCATCACAGGAAGCAAAAATTGCCTAGTTAACCCAAAGAACTGGTATTTTTATCAGTGAAATTGGCAAGTGATTTAATTGGGAATAAATAACCAAAACACACTATCTTAAGATAAAGGATTCATTCTCTAGTGACTATCAGTCTTCACAGACAATGCAGACACCCATCCAAGGAACCTGTCTAAGAACTCAAAATACCATAGAAAATAACCTTGTATCTTGAATACCTTGTATCTGTGTCATTTATTCTCCCTAAAGTCCCACCAACTTTTTCCATACTGACTTTGGTTTCTGTTTCCAATAGGACTGATAGTTTCTGAGCTCTCCTGAACCATAAGCCTTACCTTAAATGTGGCAAAAGAGTCCACAACGTCACATCAGGACAGAAAACACTAGTTTACTAGTTGAGTTCAGTGGAAGAGAGCACCTGGGACAGGCATGGTGGAATAACCCATCTGGAGATGCTGAACCATGTGACTTAATGTGGCATCTGCCCTCTTTTTGGTCCTCACCATACAAAGGACTGAATCGTCTCAGTTTTGACTGGCCGATACTTGATTCTGGACAGGAACTATGTATGACAGCAACACTAAGGTCTGGCTTATTTTGATTGGTTGTTTTGTGTGGTAAGGCGGTAAACAATCCAAAAATCATTTTAACTCTTGTCCTGGCATGAAAAATAGTTGAACAGATTCTGGAAGAGCAACAGGCTGAGTCGTCTGCCACTGGGATAGTCCCCAGTTCAGGCTTGCACAGCCACACCTCTTCCAACCTCCTTCTTGGGCTTGCTGGATTCTCCACATTAACTATAATAGTTTACCACTTGTTAAACTATTATAGCATCTCCATGAGCCAGGTCCTGGTTGGTTCTGTCCTCCATGTTGGAAAGTTAGGGCCAAGAGGTTAACAGCTTAGTCAGTGATTCTATAGCTGACAGGCAACAGAGGTGTGAACACGGGACAACCCAATCCAACCTCGTGTTCATACTCTTTCCCGCTCCTCTCTATATTATCCTTGACCTCACAGAGAGATGCTCTCATCACTTCTGTTTAGACAAAAGAAGCCTGTGGTTTATAGACCACAGTTTATACGATTAATTAAGGAACGAGCTAGAAGGAAAACGTTCTAACATACTCCTTTTGAATTTGCATGCACATGTGTGTTGAGTGTGTGTGCCCGTGCGTGCACATGCTCACAGCCATGAGAAGACGATGCCGGGTACTTTGTTCTCTCATTCTCACCTTTATTCCCTTGAGGCAGGGTCTTTTTCACTGAATGTGGAGCTAAGCTAGTGGCCAACACATACCAGCAATCCTCCTGTCTCCACCATTGACAGGCTATGGGCACAGACTTCACCACTCCTGACTTCTTACATGAGGATTTCAATTCAGGGCTTTGTGCTTGAAAAGGAAGTGATCTTACCCTCTGGGACACCTCCCCAGCTCCGACACTTCACCAGAGCCCTGCACAGTGCCACCACACTTGAAGGATGTGCAGATGGCAGCAGGGCTTAGTGTGGAGTCATATCACCTGAACTAACCAAGAATGACAGGCTCCTCGGTGCCTCTTGGAGATGATCGGGGTTCAGAAATACTGACATGATTGCTTTACCCACAGCTGACCCACTTTCAGGGGCTGAGAAGAAGCTCCTCATAATTACAAGTTCAAAGAGGAAGGAACAAACAAACCAAAAGGAAAGCCAGCAAACTCACAGATCTGCAAAAGCATTTCCTCCTCCTGTACTGAAACCAATTAAGAAAATAAAAAATCTCATTTGCACTCTCCTCGCTTTTAAAGTGTGAACATCTCCTTCGCCGAGGAAATATGTTTTTTGCATCCGTGAAACATGCCCTACACTCACTGAGACAAGAAAAGCAAGCCAACTTTCTCTCGAACCGTTTCGTTGGTTCCTCCTTGTGGGTTGTGTTCCGCAGCAAAAGGTATTTTACATACATGACAGGAATATTTATTGAGTGTGCCATGTAATCTCCTCATCTATTTGTGCTTGTCTAGGAAGGAATGAGTAGTATTTATCCCCTCCCAGCAAGTCTTGGTGCCAAGGCCATAAAGCAAAGCTTCCAGAAAAGGGGAGGAGGAACCTTGCTTGTTTACACACACATCCCCACATTCCTGAATGAATTGCCCTAGAGGTCAGACCTACAGGGCTCCATCTAGACACAACCATAAATGCTCAGCTATCGTCCCAGAGGACATCTGGGCAGAACCGTCTAGAGGCAATACTCGAAATTAGCTAGACCGTTGCAGAATGCAGAGGGCTAGCCTCTCGGCACTTTGGTCTTTGAAGGCCATTGGAACAAGCTGGGTTCCAGTGCCGAAGCCTGGATCCTTCCAGAGACTTCTCAAACATCCCACAAGTGGACCTGGGTACCAGGGTCATCTTGCCACAAGCATCAAGAATCGTTCCTGTATTCCTGACTATATATGGTGTAGGATTTCAAGAGGCACAAATGGCTGGCATTATTGATGATACCAGCCTTCCAACTGAGAGCCTGTGCTGTGTCTGATATTTTTTGAGTAATGTAAAACACATACCTTTTATAAAAAGCTTTCTACTACTGTACAGGGGGGAAAAAAACACAGTTTAACCTAAGTCTTCATTTCTTCAATATTAACCTTTTCTCCATCATAAAGGAAAGACTGTCCCTTGATTTTTAAGGGTTTAATAACTGAGTCTGTAAAATAAACTAAAACAAGACAGAAGAAAGGTAGGAGAAGAAAATGTATACAGATATGTTACGAATGTCATGTGAAAGAAAACATCATTTGGTGTGTGTGTGTATGTGTGTGTGTGTGTGAGAGAGAGAGAGAGAGAGAGAGAGAGAGAGAGACAGAGAGAGACAGAGAGAGACAGAGAGAGACAGAGAG
The DNA here is from genome assembly GCF_011064425.1 of Rattus rattus. NCBI lineage: Eukaryota > Metazoa > Chordata > Mammalia > Rodentia > Muridae > Rattus > Rattus rattus. Next base: position 28,515,158 of record NC_046162.1, read on the forward strand.
AGACAGAGAGAGACAGAGAGAGACAGAGAGAGACAGAGAGAGAACAGGGAAAGAGAAATGCAAATGCAAGCAGTTAGGGATATGTTATGGTTCACATTTTGAATGTTCCCCAATAATCCACTCACTAAAGGCTTGGTCTCTGACCTACAGTACCCCTGGGAGAGGGCAAAATCATTCAGAGATGTAGTCTCTGTCTATCTCTATCTCTCTGTGTGTGTGTCTGTCTGTCTGTCTGTCTGTCTGTCTATCTCTGTCACTCTGTATATGTCTCTGTCTCCATGTGTGTGTCTGTCTCTCTCTCTCTCTCTCTCTCTCTCTCTCTCTCTCTCTCTCTCTCTGTCCTCCCTCCCTTTACTCTCTTTGCTTCCTGGCCAAAGCAAGATGAGTAGATTAGAGTTGAGTCACCCCTTGCCCTTCACCATGAGGCCCTGCCTAGCACAGGCCCAAGGCAACAAGAACAAACAGCCACAGACTGGAATGAAGGAGTGAAAGGACACAGCTTTCTTCTTTTAAGGACTCTGGATTACTTTGGCACAGCAAGGAAACACTTACATAAGGAAAGTAAGAGATCTGAGGAAACAGTGAGTGGCCTCTCCCGTGGACAGGGGACCCGGCCTGTGACAGGGGACCCCTACCTGGGGCTGGTGCCCTCCATTCTTCCCTCATATACCGGGATCTACTCCTCCCTACTGGACAGGAGCCCCAGGGAGGAGATTTGTGACCGTTGGGTCTTTTTCAGAAGACTGTCTTTCGGCAGACATAGGAAGTCAGAGCAAGCCTCCCCTCCATTTACTATCCACCAGGTCCCTGAGTCTCAAATCCAGCATGGCATGGTTTAAGACCCATCTCAGAGTGCCTCCCCCTCTCTACTCCTCCAGTGTGTGTTGTTTTTCCTACCACACGCACCATACTCCCTCATCTCTCGTCTCTTCTATCCCTTGCCCGTTTAACTCCGTCTCCTCTTTGAGCATCTTCATTTCTATTACACTTTTCTTTCCTCTTAGGAAAAAATACTAGAGCTCTGGGCTGCCACATTAAAAAGGAATCCAACTTATCCTGAGACCAATATGCTCCAGAGGCAACTAGAAGAGGCATACAGCTAGGAAGAGACGGCTAGGGCCAGGTCAACTGGCCCACAATGTTCAGGGTTCCTAGGATAGGTATAAATCTGCCAAACATTCCCAACAAGAGCAAACATGGGGTCACTAAGATGACTCAGCAGATAAAGGTGCTTCCGACAAGCCTGATGCCCACATGGAGTTAAGGAGAGAATCCATTCCTTTAAGCTGACCTCTGACCTCCTCATGTGGGCCACAGCACACACGCACGAGCACATACATACACACGGCACACTCCTCTCTGAGGGAGTTTATCCCACAGCCATAGTAACTGAACCGCAGTGTGAGGCAAGGTCTCGGACAAACTGCAGAGTCCTAGCTCAGAACAGAGTCAGGCTGAGAGCAGAAGACAAAACTTGAACATATATCAATATAGAACTGTATTCATCCACATCAATCAATTGCCCAGCCAACAATATGCCTCTTGTGTATGCTGAGAATTCAGAAGCAAAGACGGAAATCATCTCTGCCTTGACGGAGCTTGCAGGCTATTATGGGTTAGAGAGATGTACAAAGTGTAATTTATGGCTATTACAAAGAGACAAAACCCAAGTTGCTCTGAGTCCTTGACAGATCAGCCACACAGCTTTTTTTCTGGAAATTTCTTAAAGATATGTTCCCCCTTAATTATGGAGCATGGTTTTGGCTACTGGCAATGTTCCAGAGACACAGAGCAAAAGAAAAGATATCAATTTACAATCTCAGCAGATGCAGGCTGGCGAGGTTACACCAGTCTGCGGTGGCTGCTTTCAACTGTGACCATCCACTGTCCTTTCTCTGGGTCAAACACTCACAGAGACAAAACACTAATTGTACGCTTTATCCTGCACCCACTTTGAAATTATTTACAATGACGAAACTGTAAGACCGTCTCATCTCAGAAACACTTCCATGGTGGTATGGCCTTAGCCCCCTCCTCGCAAAAAAAGAAATTACTGGCCAAATCTATATTACATGCAGAAAGCTTTCTCATCAAGCCGCCGATAATGAAGTTTGCTAACCACTCTGGTGAGTAGAGTAGAATTATGAAAACTGATTCAGTCTAATTATCAAAGGGCCAGGGTTTTTTTCCGCTCTTCTCCAAACGTAGCCAATGAAGCAGCTTGCAAACTCGTTGTCCAGAATTTAAATTACCTATTGTCAGGGCTCACTGAATGCTCCGGGAAGGAACGAATGTGCTTAAATTCTCCGGACTGTTTGATTACAGGTACCTGTCTGCCGTTTGCTCGGTCATGTACGACTGTGCAATTAAAACAAATGGCGGGGTAGAAAAGGCTGACTGAGGTAAATTTGGCCTGCGGGCAGAGTGCCAGTCTGTTAGAAAGAAGTACCAAGCGTGGGAAGACACAAATGAACAAAAAAAGACATAGCCCCACCACCACCGCAGCCGACGAGCCCGCCCCCGCCCCCGCCCCCGCCATGTGAGGCTCTCCTCAAATTTATGCGCTCTTAAAGGAGAGAGATGGGAAGTGACCACGATGTAGCAGCCTGGCAGGGGGACACTCGGAGTGAGGCGTCAATGAAAATCAATCCAAGGACGTCACTTCTAAGCTGAGGTTGAGTAGAAAGTCAGGAAACAAACGTGAAGGACAAGGAGGAAAGAAAGAGGTTTCAGAAGGAGACCGGTCTGGGCTAAGAGGCTAGAGAGTCTCTGAAAGTTAGAGGGAGTGAAAACTTTGAGTTGGCTTGAAGATTAAGAGCTAGAATGACGAGGGGTGAGGCTAGACAGAAAGAGGAAATGTCAGCCAGGTCCTGGGGGGCCTTGTCTGCTGTTTCAAAGACAGTTTTTATTCCTTATATTTCATTTCTGACACAAAGCAGACATGTTCAATGTGCTTCACAGGAGGGAAGGGACGGAGAGATGGGGCGGGGGCGCTAGATGAATAGGAATGATTCTCACTATGTATAGTGGCATTCGTGCCTGTAATTCCGACACTCGGGAAATGGAAGCAGTAAAATTGAAGTTCAAGGCTAACCTGGAATTCATTGAAACTAGAATTTGGGCTCGAGAGATGGCTCAGTTGTTAAGAGTGTTTGCTGCTCTCACAGAAGACCCAGGCTTAATTTCCAACACAGAGCAGTTTACAACTCTCTGTAAGCCCAGGTCCAGGGAACTGGATTAGTGTTTTCTGACCTCCATTGTCACCAGGCACACATGTGATACATACATGTATATACATATATATATATATAGAGAGAGAGAATATATATATTCATATATATGTATAAATGTGTGTGTGTGTGTGTGTGTGTGTGTGTGTGTGTGTGTGTGTGTGTTCAGGTAAAATACTTACCCACATCAAAGAAAAATGATTCTTCAAATTATTAGAATGCATGATGGGTCATGTTCATAAATCAAAATAATTTCATTCCTTTTTGTTTATTTCGAACTTTTTGAGACAGGATCTCACGAAGCCTGGGCTGGCCCTGAGCACACTGTACAGCCAAATTCCTGTTTGGCCCCTGCCACCACTTCCCAAGTGTTAGGGGTACAGCCATGTCCCACAGTACCCAGTTTTAATAAGTTACACAGATCCATATGATATCAGTTAAGCAAGCAGATGTCTACTTGGGCTTTTCGTTGCTTTGTTTTGCTTTAAAGTGTTTATATCCTGATTTGTCTACATCACAACTTAAAATTCAAACATAACTCTCTCCATCTCAGCCACACATACTCCAAACCTGGATACAACACTCGTATCCACGTGATGCGGAAAGCACTCCGTTGGCTCATAGAGGGAACCAGACAGATTGAGCAGGCACCGCACATAGCCAACAGTCATATGGGAATGAATTCTCTCCTCTGCGGTTCCTGCCATAAACTCAAGACATCTTAGCCTTCTGTGGTTGGAAGCTGTAGGGGGAGGAGCCGCTACTAAAATCTGGTTCCCTAATTGGTTCTTGATTTGGTCAATAAAGAAGGCGGAAGCCAATGGCTGCGTGAAGGGTAAAGGTGGGACTTCCGATTCCCAGGAGAAAAAAGGGACGAGAGGGAAGAGAAAGGCTTTTTGAGGCCATGCTTTGGAAGGAGAAGAAAGCAGAGGTCATGTAAGGCATCAGGGCATCCAGAGCCTACAGCCCAAAGCACTGGCGGGGCCCTGTGGAGGTTGGCAGGAGCAAACTGATAGCTGATAAGATTAGAGCAGGAGATTCTGTGCGCAGTCATTGTGCTAGTAGGCAAATTCTAAAATAATAAGGCTGAGTGTGGTGTTTTTTATCCACGGATCCAAAGGTCTCAGGTGAGCTGGCTGGTAACGCAGCCCCTGGACAAAGGCAGTAGCTGGCATCTTGGTGAAGGTAGCCGGGTGGAGCGTGGAGAGCAGCTCCCAGCTTTCCTGGGTTCCTATATAGCTGCAATTGAGTTGAAACAGAGGAAACCAGGAGAGGCCAGGCTCCCAAGAAAGGCAGAAGCATGGTTTTAAAATTACACACAACCGGAAGCTTCCCATTGCACTCACAAAATATCTAAAACTAGCACTTTGTAAAGAACAGAGATTTATTCTGCTCGTGGTTTCAGGGTATCAGTGGATGGGCTACTCATCCCTATGATGAGGCCAGACAGAAGGGGTTGGGAGATTATGGGAAGAACCTTGTTTACCTCATGACAACAAGGCAGGAAACAAAGAGGGGAGAAGGCAGACTCTCAGTGTCCCCTTTAAGGACATACCCCCCCCAATGACTTAATGGTCCATCTTTCCAGTAGACAACACCTTCCAAGAGTATTTAGTCCTTCTGGGGTCATTTAAGATCCAAAACCTAAACCAGGCATGGTGACACATGCCTTTAATCCCAGACTTAAGAGGATCTGTGAGAGATCACATGCATATGTATATCAGCCTAGAATACATACTTATTTCGAGAACAGCCAGTTACATAATAGACACGATTTAAAGGAAAGGAAGGAAGGGAAAGCCGAAACCTAATGGCCTCAGAGTGAATGGGTCAACACTTACCCCAAAGCAGTAACTAGACACCAATTATAGCAAGTCTCGTCTATGGGCTTATTGTTGGTACTAATCTGTAGCTAGAAGTCCCAGATAACACACCCTGTTTCAGCAGACACAAACGCCTCGCTAATTACATCACCCATGTCTTTAGCCTAGCTCTCAGCATCAGCTGTGGAGGACTAGAGGAAAGTTGAGTGACTACTGCATTAGCTCATGGGAGCCTCACAACATCGTAAGAAGAAAGGCTTAACTCTCTACTACCAACTACCTTCCATGCATCCCACTAAAGGGTGGAGCAGAACGTGAAGCCTTGATCTTTCCTGTTCGAAATCCACAACATGTCAACCACATCACCTGCTCCACAGTCTTCAGGAAAAGCCCTAGGCAGCGTGTATCTTCAGTAGTGTGCCATTCTGAACAAAAGCCCCCTCCTTTCAGGGACCATTTAGCTTGTGTTTTGGGAGTCCAGCCTTCTTCCCCTACCTCCTAAGAAAAAAAAATGTTGACTAAAACACACTTTCATGTCAACTACAGCTAAACTCTGCCAAGAGGCTTACTATCTCAAATGGCTCATTGGCAGTATGATGCCATCGAAGTATGATGTCATCATCAATATGATGTCATCAACAGTATGATGTCAGCAGCAGTGTGATGTCATCATCAATATGATGTCATCGGCAGTATGATGTCAGCAGCAGTATGATGTCAGCAGCAGTATGATGCCTAAGTCTTTTTCTTAGACATGGCTGGTCATGTCTGAGAAGACATTGGCAAAAATCCAAGCCTCAATTCCAGAATATGAGGCTGAATTCTGGGTCCTCCTATTACGCCCTGGTGCCTTTAGGGCCACAATTTACAATCCAAGCATCTTCCCTACCACAGTAAATGATAGTAAGTGGGGTACAATATTGACTCTGTTGTATAAACAAAGCAGAAGGAGCAGAGATAGCACATGAACAAAGAGGCTTCAGACAAGGAATGAAAGGGGTTTTCGATAAACAAAGCTCTCTTACATTTTGCTTTCAAAGAATTTCTTCATAGCCGCAAAGGCTCTGAACCAAATTTGTGTTGGAAAGCCTAAGAATGAATCAACAAAGCCAGCCTTGGTTGTGTATGCTTGAAATCTCAGCACTCAAGAGACCAAGGCAGGAGGATCATGGGATTCAGGGCAGCCTTGGCTTCAAAAGTGATATCCAGGCTTGTCTGGACTACATAGTAAGTCCCTGTCTGAAAAGCAGACCTCCCCCAAAAATAGTAACAGTATTTCTTCCATGTTTTCTATGCCTTGATTCAGCAGAGCTTGATAGCAAGTTCCTCCTAGTTCACAGTAAACCCTGACCCTACAAAACAGACCAGGAAAGGTGGGTCCACAGTATGTGTTCACAGAATTCTTAAATCGTTTTGATCTGCTACACCATGAGACACATCAGAAAACCCAAGAGATTCCTAAAAGGCTTTCTCACCGGCAGTCATTTTTTGAATGAGTTTGAAGTAAAAGTCCTGATCTTCAGGTAGAGGGGTTAAGTCAGGAGTATTCCTCTGCAAAGTCTAGGAGGGTTACAGTATGCAAGGAAGAAGAGAGCTTTATAGAAATTCAAGTCATGGGTTGGGGATTTAGCTCAGTGGTGGTAGAGCGCTTGCCAAGCGCAAAGGCCCCGGGTTCGGGTCCCCAGCTCCAAAAAAAAAAAAAAAAAAAAAAAAAATTCAAGTCATGGGCAATAGAAATTTCAAGCAGCTGCTGACTAAGTTTGTCAGTCAAGCATGAGGACCCGAGTTTGATCCCCTACAGATAAACAAAAGGCCCTACTTGGCAGAGTGTGTATAATCCAGCAATGGGGAGTCAGAGACAGGAGCACCCTTGGGATATGCTGGCCAAGCAATCTAGCCAAATCAGTGCAATCTGGGTGCAGTGAGAGACCCTGTAATAATAATTATTAGTAGTAGTATTAGTATTATTAATAAATATTATTATTATTATTATTATTATTACAGATAATCATAATGTGGAGAGCAATTGAGGAAGACATTGAACATTAACCCCTGGTCTTCATATACACAACACATGGGCTCACATAACATACATAAACATACACACAAAAAAATAAAATTCAAGGTGAGTTAAAGGGGGTTCATTATTATCCATTCTTGTTCCCTTATCCAATCAAACAACCCGTAAAAGATTCCTGAGTATATACAGACAAGCAAACAGGTTTGAGGGAAGCCTAAATTCTTAATTGCTAGTTTTGTGGAGAAAAAATTAATACTTATTAATTTATTAAATGTCATGTGTTTGGGTGTTTTTGTTGCATGTCTGCCTGTGTGTCACATACATACAAGGACTGACGAGGCCAGAAGAGGGCATGTGGTACTCTGGATTTGGCGTTACAAACAGTTATTAGCTACCATGTGGTTGCTGGGATTCAAGCTCCAGACCTTTGGAAGAGTAGCTAATGGTCTTATCCACTGAGCCAACTCTTTAGTCACATCCCCTTCCAAAACATCTTAATGAAAAGTTAAGGGGAAGAGTGTACTGATGCCACAAAGCTTCTAGTGAACAGCCATGGAAGTTACTGACTGGGTTGCGTTATCATGACTAAGACGTGTGTTATTTTCATAACGATAGAGATGATGCAGTGTTGGGAAAATAAGCTGCCATCACATACCTCAGAACGACGGAGGAAAGTTTCCATGCATGAGATGGATCCACAGAAATCACCCTATAGGTAGCGTATGTAGGTCAAGGAAGCTAGTGCCTGAGTCTAGGGAGAACCATAGCCCAGTGCCACAAACAGCTCTGAGGTAAAGCTAAGTGACCAGCAATGCGGGTTTTAAAGCTGCTGCTTTTACTCGTAAATGTTAAAGAGTGGAAGGGTTTAATCTCCCTCCCACAGGTCTCCTGGAGAGCTCATTTCTGTCCCTTTGTTGGTTACAACTTCTGAAAAACCCGCAAGCCAAGTGATCCCAGCAGTTGGGTGACGTAGATGTCTCTTCGTTTGAGTGATGCAGGCTAGGATGAAATTGCTAAGTCAGTCTGTCCTGTGGTCTGATTGGAAAATTAAAAACCTAGCTATCTAAAGTGGGCACTGCTACCAACTCCAAAACAAAAGACTGCCCAGGCACCTACATGAACAATGGTGGCTGTACCCTCATCTATTTTAAAACACACAAAGTTAAGAGTATCTTCATTTGGGCTGGAGAGATGGCTCAGCGGTTAAGAGCACTGACTGCTCTTCCAGAGGTCCTGAGTTCAAATCCCAGCAACCACATGGTGGCCCACAACCATCTGTAATGAGATCTGATGCCCTCTTCTGGTGTGTCTGAAGACAGTTACAGTGTACTTATATACTTATATAAATAAATCTCTTTTAAAAAGAAAAAAAAAAAGAGTGTCTTCATTCAGGAGAGACAGAAACTTGTGATCAGAGATGAGAGGCCTTGCCCAAAATGAATGAGCAGGAGGAGAGTTTTGTCTGGATGTGAACCTAACCCCCAGTCTGACTCCATACTTAACATTCTCCTTACTGTACTCTGTGGTCTCCTGAAACCTGGATCTTTCTGAAATGGGAGAAACGGGTATCTTTGAATATGAAAGTGACAAGTGACGTTTGTCTCGGGTGTGCATACCTGGTTGGAGCTAGCGTGCCGGACCTGTAGCTGCCCCACACAAAATGTCTGCTGAGGTAACAGTTTGGTTTTGGTTCTTAATCTCACAAGTGTCAAAGAACAAAATTCACAGGGACAGATGTGATACATTTTTAAAGGACTGGGGGTCATTGCTTTTTTTTTTTTTCATGCCTTTTGCATGTATAAGTGTTTTGTCTGCACATAGCTTTGTGGACCCGGTGCTGTCAGAAACCAGGAGATGGAGTGAGATCCCCTGGACTCAGAGTGGACTACAGATGGTTGTGAGCCACCATGTGGGTGCTGGGAAATGAACCCAGGTCTTTCACAAGAGCAGTTAGGTCTCTTGACTTTACTCCTCTCTCTAGGCCCTAAAAAGGAGCTTTTATTATAGAGAGAAGGCTTAACAAAGTATTTTGGGGTGACGGAAAACAAGCCAAGCTCCAGAGGGAGCCAAGGAAGGGTTGTGAAAAAAGTAAATCTCCTATGGTATATGAGGGAAGGAGGGTACGTGGGAGGGGACAATGCAAATGGGTTGCCTCTAGGCTTCTTTGTGTAAGGGTTCCTGTAGGACTTACAGTAGAAAATGAACAAAGACTGGGGTGGTTTCTATTGAGACTGGTTAATTCTCTGAGCACCTTGAATACTGAGCCCATGGAAAGCCAACAAGCTCAAGACCTGTGCCCCTGCCCCAACCAGGGACATGATCATGTGCTGCACACGTGCTGCTCCTGTGACTAGGAGAATGGCCCTGCCTTGATGTCCTCACTCCCTCTCTGACTTGCTTTGATAGCTATTGACTGTCCTGTGTTCTGGCCATTAGTCACGGCCAGCCCCATCACTCACTGACCTTGAAGTACTTCGGGCTATAGATTTTGCCAGGGTCTCTTTCAGTTAAACCTTGTCCTCTCTGTTCTCCTGTTGACATAAACCAGCTTGTGATTTTACTTCGACAGAGAAACTGACTGTTACCATAGTTGCCAAGATGTAGCTGCAGTCTTTCTCGATTGCATCATAAGTAGCCCCCTCTCTTCCTATCTATGGAGTGGCCTGGAAGAGCTTTGTTAGAGGTCATCCTTACTTAGAGCTTACACTTAGCTGAATAAGAAACGAGATGTGTGGGGGCTGGCGAGATGGCTCAGTGGTTAAGGGCACTGACTGCTCTTCCAGAGGTCCTGAGTTCAATTCCCAGCAACCACACAGTGGCTCACAACCATCTGTAATGGGACCTGATGCCCTCTTTTGGTGTGTCTGAGGACAGCTGCAGTGTACTTACATATGTGAAATAAATAAATCTTTTTTAAGAAAGAAAGAAAGAAAGAAAGAAAGAAAGAAAGAAAGAAAGGAAGGAAGAAAGGAAGGAAGGAAGGAAGGAAGGAAGAAGGAAAGAAGGAAAGAAAGAAGGAAAGAAGATATGTGTAAGGGCAAAAAAAAAAAAAAATCGACACATAGTTTCATGGGAGCCAGCCAACTAGAGCCTGCAGACACTGACCTTGCCTTCCCAGAGCCCTGCTCTCTCTCTCATCTGGTCAGCTTGACTCTCATCTACCACACTGCTATTGACTTCGCCCTTTTAGCACTCACATCTGGTCTCACAGTAACATTTCTTCAGACCCCGACAGCCAAGGCTCTTTCCTCAGCTCGATGCCTTCAGGCAGTGACCTACTTTCAAGTTTTTTATGTTTAGAAATTGTCATAATAAAATTCCAGCTGGGTGGTAAAGGGAACACAGTTGATAAAGTGCTTGTCGTGAGTTTGGTCCCCGAGAACCCACATAATTACTGTGTTGGTTGTTGTTGTTGTTGTTGTTGTTGTTGTTGTTGTTGTTGTTGTTAAAAGCCAGCTGTAATGGTCTCCATCTGTTTGTGTGTGTGCAGGTTTTTGTGATGGGGTGTGCACAAGCCACGACACATACAGAAGCCAGAGAACAACTTCATTCCTTGGTCCTTCCACCTTGAGAAAGAGTCTCTTTTTTGTTTGCTGTTGCTTAAGCCAGCCTAGATGGCCAGAAAGCTTTCAGGAATTCTCCTGTTTCTATCTCCCACCTATCTCCATGGGAATATTGGGATTGTAGCAATTCGTGGACCACCACTTCCTGCTCTGTGAACTCATATCTGTTTCCTCCTCTTACTGAACAAGATAGGAGACAAGAAGTGTCTGACCCATAACCAACTGCCCTTTCATAGTAGCTAATATTCCATTCCCTAGTTGAGGTCCTAGACATCACAACGCCTAACTGAAGGCATTTCCGGCAACAGAAACACGCAAGACACAGCAACAGCCAAAGGCAAACCAAGAGCATCGAACTTGACTTAGCCTCCTCATCCAGTTTCAGCCATGCAAGAGGCGCTCAATAAAAGTAAATCAGACTGGGGGCTGGGAGGTGGCTCAATCGGGTGGTAGAGACGTTGCCTAACAGACATGATAGTCTGAGTTCTACCAACAGCACTTTACAAACTGGTGTCTGGGCGTACACCTGTAAGCCCAGCGCTCCAGAAGCAGAAACAGAAGAAGCGAAGGTCACCATCAGCTACAAGACAAGTTTGAGACCAGTCTACGAGACACAAAACCTTCCCTTGCAAAACTTAGCTTTAAAAATTAGCTGAAGACATGAGAGAGCGAATGTCTCCTAAGAGCAAGGTCGTCTAACTTTAATTCATCCAGGCACAAAACCAACCTCAACAACCCATTTAAACACAGCCCATTCTAGTCTTCTAAATGAATGAATGAATGAATGAATGAATGAATGAATGCGCACACCTCTCCTTTGTTTGGTTAATTGACTGATCTACCTCAATTAAGAGACCAGAGCTCCCTCAGAAAGTGGTTCAGTCACTGGCTGGCAGCAGTTACCAGACAAAAGCACCCTCCTTATTCTACCAAGACTGCTATAGTCCTCAGTGTGGAAAGATGACAGAATAGGTCATTGTTCCCCTCCTCAGGTGAGGAAACTGACGTTGAGGAACTGTAAGAATTTGTCCAAATTCTCTAGAAGAGCTTGCAGGGGACAAATGGTCTTCATGGCTTCCTTGGCTCTAAGGTTCTGGGTCTGCAATCTCTCCTCAAGGTATCAATAGGTTCCATTGCTATGGTTACTGTTACCATCCATAGGTGACTATCTCCTGTGATCATTCCCCTCCCGGGTCCCCTCCCTGCTGGCTCTGCTAAACTGAACCTTGGAATTCTGACAGCAGAGGGGGCTACTGAGCCAAACCCAAACTCCCCCACCATGCCTGGCTCCTTCCCATCCTGAGTTCTGAGAAGTCTCTCAGGTCTCTGAGGCCAAGCTGAAAAAAAAAAAAAAAAAAAAAAGCTGGAGCTCTGTAACGTGAAATACCATCCCAAACCAGTGGCCTTTGCCAGTAACAACTTGTCTCCCCAGAAAAGTCCCTGCCAGGAAATGTTAAAAAAAAAAAAAAAAAAAATCTAGCAGGGGATCTCAAACCTGGCTGTACACCAGAAACCACTAAACTGTTTGGTTTTGTTCATTTGTTTGACTTTCTTTTTTTTTTTTGGGGGGGGGGAGACATGGTCTCATATAACCCAGGCTAGCCTCAAGCTTGCTGTGTAACCAATGAACGGCTTTTAAACTCTTGATTGCCCTGCCTACACCCAGTCACTAAAACCAGATTGTGTGTTTTAAAATTGTTGATTTATTTATCTACTTATTTACTCATCCACATGTTAGATTATTGTTATATCACTGATCTATACTACCAGGCTGCCTATTAAAAATACATAGTCCAGAGCCTAGAGAGATACCCTAGCAGTTAAGGGTACTTGTTCCTCTTGCAGAGAATACAAGTTAGGACTCCAGCACCTATGGGGTAACTGGAACCTACCATATATAACACCAGTTCTAGGGGATCCAACAAACTCTCTCTTTTTTTTTCTTTTTTTTCCGGAGCTGGGGACCGAACCCAGGGCCTTGCACTTGCTAGGCAAGCACCCTACTACTGAGCTAAATCCCCAAACCCAACAAACTCTTTCTGGCCTTCTAAAGCAATGTACACACGTGCACACACACACACACACACACACACACACACACACACACACACACACGCATATATATATATATATATATATATAATATCAATTTCAAAAGATATTTTAAAAAACACACAGTCCAGGGCCACATATGGTGGTACATGCCTTTGATCCTAAGGACTTTAATCTTAAACAACTGTGAGTTCAATCCATATATTGAGTCCAGGCCAACCAAGAGCTACTTAATGAATCCTTATCTCAAAGCTAAGTAAATAGATATAAATAAATAAACAATTAAATAGATAAAATGATGAATGAATGGATGAATGAATGAGTTGAACGATAGGTAGTCCAAGGTATCACCCAGACCTATGAAACCAGCACATTCAAAAATGTAGGACCTGGAAGTCTGTAAAAATAATAATGTATGATTCTAGTGGTTCCTGAAACATAGGCATGTTTATAAACCAATAAGCTAGATTAAACTGGAAGGTTCTTTGCTTGGTTATTGATGTTATCGTGGTGGAATCTGGGGTGGTGGTGGTGGTGGGTTTTTTGTTTTGTTTTTGCTGGTTCCCCCCAATACACACTTTAAGATATAACAGCCAAAATGCATAGACCCCTCTTTCCACTCCTGTAGAATACTACTATTTTCTACTGCCTATGTAGCCATCTTAAGAAGTATTTGAAAACTATATTTATCACTTGCAAAAATTAACATGAGCCACAAATGGAATCTTATGTTTCCTAGTACCTTCTTCCAAAAAGCTAAAAAGCAGGCAGATTTCATTTTAGCAACATTTTAATTTACCTAAAACATCTCAACTGCTAAACAACAGAACAAAATTATTACATTCTTTTCTTATATGGTCTTCTTATATAGTTCTTCAATCTGGTGTATCTACTGTACACACGGAACCTTTGAATTCAGATTGGCCCCATTTTGAATACTTAGCAGCCGCAGCAGACACTGGATAACACATTCCTCAGCTCCTGTAAGTGAGAAATGGTCAATACCCAGTGCCCATGATAAGCAAAGAATTAGGGTGGGGCCATGTGTCATACGGCCATCGTTCTGTGTGGATACTAAGCTACCCCATTTCTACTTCTCTAGCAATCAGGCAAAGAGATAAAGTTCAAAGGTGACTCATCCTGGGACTTATTCATGTAGAGAAGATGGAAAATCTACCCTGGTAGGCAGTGGTTAAGACCACACAACTGTGTAAGAAAATGCTTAGAAGACTTAAGGCTTTCAAGATGGTCCAGTGAATAAAGACGCCTCCTGCCAAGCCACCAGATAATGTGAATTCCATCCCTAGGACCCACATGATAGGAGAAGAGAACTGTCTTCTGAACGTTGTACACACACACACACACACACACACACACACACACACACACACACACATTACACTGAATAGAAAGAGTAAAATAAACATAAGATAATTTTAACACTTTTTCAAAAGAAAAGATTCAGCCAGAAAAAGGATTTCCCCAGAACTACTGATATCACAAGGCCTAGTATTAACTCTTAAAAGTACAGGGTGCCCTGTTGGGGCCATGACTCATTCATGTACACTTGTAATCCAAGCACTGGGGAGGCAGAGACAAGAAGAATCCCTTGAGCTGACTCACCAAGCAACCCCAGATTGTGAGGTCCCGGGCAATGACAGAGCATACTTAAAAAAAAAAAAAAAAAAAGTAGTCATTACCTGAGAAACAGAATCCAAGATTGTTCTCTGACCTTCTCTTCACACGTACACACACACACTCACGGGTGACACAAACAGTATAGGTTTGTATTCATACTACAAAAATAATCTCCCTCACTCGAGATCAAAATACTGAGTCAGTGTGGTTGAACATCTACCATAACATAGAGCCAGCTGATGCCCAGCAAAAGAGGAAATGTGTTGACCACTAAACTATTGTCATCAGGCAACACTAGATCATATTTATAGAGCATGATTTTATAAAGCACATTATTTTCCCATCTCATTTGCTCCTTGTAAAAGTCCTGTGAAGCTCACAAATGGGATGCCAGCCCAGGTCTTAGACTAGGAAACTGAGGCTCAAGGCATCTCTATGTTTGCTTAAACCTCATAGACAGTTAACCAGTGGTTTCTCCCCACGAAGCTCTCTGGTCCATATGATAATTCATTTCAACCTTGGCCTCATTATCCGCAAGCTCTTGCCAGCGACTCACCTGATGCCGTGATAAATATCGTTAATTCACCTTTCAAAGGCCTTTCGTCTTCTAATAGATTAAGTTCCAGTTAGCCTCCATACACCCCCTCTACAGTGCCTGCTTTCTCTAATCATGTAACTCCCTAGAAGGCGTAAATGCCTTTGCCTCAGGCAAGGATGCCTTTTCTCCAGTTCCCCACGTGGAGCAAGCTTGCCAGGGTTTTGAATTGGGAACACTTTTCTGCCGCCTGCATGGGGATAATTTGCAAAGTCACTCAGAGAGAGAGACGTGGGAGGGTTTCAAGCAGGAATGTGAAATGCTGTGAATGAGAGAGTGCATAGAGCAGGTGAAGCAGAAAGAATCTAAAATTAAAAAGAAGGTCTGGTGAGAGGGCTCCGTAGGTTAGAGGCGCTTGTGGCGCAAGTCGGGTATCCAGAGTTCAATCCCTGAAGTCCTCATAAAGATTGAAGGTGAGAACTGACTTCCTCACAGTCTTCCTCTGACTGCCCCAGGTGTACCTTCCCCCCCACATACACACGTAACAATAAAAAAGGTTGTAAAAATTAAGGTTAGAAACAATAAACAACACAGCGATGGTCAGCCCGGTGTCTGCTCTTCTTTTAGTTCAGCCCACACTGACGGTAGCCATGATTTCGCTTTCAAATCACCACTCCTTAATTTCTGTGTAGCGTCTATCACTCAGGTATCATTATTTACCTGTCCCCACCCTGAATGTCAGGTCTATAAAATCACAAACCCTGCCTGTCTTCGTTTACTTTTCTGCCCACAGCCATTAAGCCCTCCCCTGGGTCTTCCCACCCCACTGCACTAAACACTCATAAATACCAGTTTCATGAATGAGTGTTTTACTCTGCGCTGGGGACCAAGCCAAACACTTAACAAAGCTTAGGATTGTGTTGCGGAATCCAACCCCAAATTGAGTTTTATACTGTGCATTTTAAAGGTTCCCACAATTAACAAAAGGCTAAAATGTCAGATTCCAAAGAAACCAGGGATAAGTCTCATTCGGTGCCTGTGGCTCCTTCCAGCACTTCTCGGCCTGCCTGCTACCTTAAACCTCTCCAGCCCAGGAGCTGGGCCTCACTTCCCTTCCCCCAACTTCCCTTATCCATGTAACCTCAGCCATTTTGGCTACACACTCTCTTGGCTCCTGGCTGGCTTGCTCTGGGCCTCTTTGCCCTCTCACGTCCTTCCTTCCTCTTCTCTTCTCCTCGTGTTCTCTCTGTCTCTCCCCTCACATTGCCTGGTCCATTCTGCTGGCCATGTTCAGTCTAGCCTCTTCCAGATGCCTCTGGCTGTACTCTCCCTCAGATCTACAATAAAATCCTTCTCCTCAACGATACCCCGGAGCAGTCCTGTCGTCGTTTGCATTCAGTGAGGTCACTAGTAATTCTGTTAGCCTGAAATTCAAAACCCTTTCCTCAGAGAAACCCTCTTTCATTCGTTCCAAGTCGAGTCAATATTGTAAACTATTTATCATTACTTTCTGAAAGGAAATACAGGCAGGACTTATGGTCATTACTCTGACCAAACCCCTGATGTAAGTGAAGCAAGGTAAGGAAGAAGAAGAGTTCATTGTGGCTCACGGTTCCGGGGGATACAGCCCATCATGGTGGGCTCTTCCACTCTCAGAAAGTATAGAGTGCTACTGTTGGTCCCATTTTCTCCCTATTCAGTCCAGAACCTCAGCCTAGGGAATAGTGCCACCCACAGTGGCACTACTTCAGTTAACCCAAGGTAGGTAATTCCTCAAAAGCAAGCCCAAAGGTTACCCTTTTCTAGATGATCCTTCACAAGTGTGCCTTGAGGCTTGCTCCTAAGTGAGTTTAGATCCTGTAACATTTATCATCAACATTAACCATCACAGCCTTCATTCTGCTTTTCAATAGAAGCTTATTGAGCACCAACTATGTGTCAGGTTGACAGCAGAGTATGCAATAAGGCTAAACCTTGGAAGGGGCTCAATATACCAGGGCTGGTTTTCTCATCACTGATTCTTTTAAGCCTCCTCTATTGGCTTGCCGCCATTTTCCTTCACTCCCCTAAATGGAGGTGTTCTTCAGGTCCAGCTGTAGGTATGTCTGTTGATTTCCACCCAGAAGGCTTCATATGCCTTCTCACACGTGAGGTATGTCTTATATGAGGATGTCTTGTTAACCAACGTGGCTGATGGTGACTTTTTCCCAAGTGCCCAACCTGTATCTCTTTCCACCAGAGCATCCTATCTCAAGTCAGCATATGGATGCTTGCCAGTTGGCTAAAGTGTCTGATCATGGCAACAGGGTTTCCTGTGTGGCAAGAAATGAAAACTTAATTTATTGAGCAGTGACATTAATTTTTTTTTAAGTGGCAGGGAACTGGGGAGTGAGTTAGGCAACTGCATGAAGACCGGGTTTCAAATCCCCAAAACCCACATAAAATCAGAGCATGGCTGCATAGATAAATAATCTTAATGCTTTTATGGCAATGTGGATGTTGGAGACCACAAGAAGGGATCACCAGGGTTGGGGATTTAGCTCAGTGGTAGAGCGCTTGTCTAGCAAGCGCAAGGCCCTGGGTTCAGTCCCCACCTCTGAAAAAAAGAAAAGGAAAAAAAAAAAAGGGGGGATCACCAGACATTCAAGAGCCACTAGCCCATTTGAAGTAGCTGCAAATAACTTATAGGATAAGAGAACTTATCTAGGTAGAAATTAGATTCTGATAACTGAAAATATGGCAGGTTTGTATGAAACATTGTTGCTATCCCCAGTTACCTGCCAATTCTTCAATACTATCTACCAACCACAGAAAGTAACATCTCCATTGGGGTGTGTGGGTGTGGGTGTTGGGGGGGTATTTGGGGGGGTGTCTCACTATGCAAAACTATGAGCTAGTTTAGAACAAACAAATTCTGTCTGTATGGAGCTAAGGAGCTGCTGCTTTCGATGCTCTGTTGCTAAGGTTGAGGTGGTCCAGGGTGATTGGCTGCCGAGCAATACCTGAATGCATCCCTTGTCAGGATGATACATTTATCCAGAGATAAATGAGCACTATTCTGTTGTATAAAGACCAAACCAAAATGAAGTGAACTTCCAATAAAGATGTCGGTGTTCACCAAGAGTAGGGGTATAATGTCTACAGTCCTAGCATTTAGAAGGCTGAGTCAGGAGGAGTTCAAGGCCAATCTCGTCTACATAGTTGAGATCCTGTCTTGAAACAAAATCTCACTCTCAAATTCCTCTATGGGATGAACATAAGCCCTTGGAAGATCCAGAATTCTTTATATAAATTGATATGTTAATGTTACACTGTATATAAAACTGCAAAGGATGCATAACATTGCTTTAAAAAAGAAAAAAAAAAAACCAGAACCACGGTTGGCTCAGGGGTAGAGCACTTGCCAACCAGGCACAAGGTCCTGGGTTCAATCCATAGAACTACCAAAAAAAAAGGTATAATTTTAAAAGAACAATTTAAGGAGATTCACATTGCCTGTATCTATCACTTATTATAAAACTATCATCAACAAGAGAATATTATGGTGATGGCTACCATTATCAATAAAGGAACGAAGTAGGAGGTACCAAAACCAAATTCACATACATATTCAGTCACTTAAAATGAAGCTTCTAAGGCAGATCAGGGGAAAGGATTATCTTTCCCACAAATGGTAAAGAAATAAATTTATACCATATTTAAAAAATAACAAACAAACAAAAAAAACCCCTAGAACACAAAATTAAGCCTGGTGATGTGGAACTATGACCCTAGCACTCAAGACAAGGAGCCCTGTCTGTAAATAAGCAAATAAACAAACAAACAAACAAACAAAGGAATCAGGAACTGATTTCCTATAAGAAAACTAGCGGAGCAGTGGTAGCACATGCCTTTAATCCCAGCATTCAGGAAGCAGAAACAGGTGGATCTCTGAGTTCAAGCCCAGCCTGGTCTACAGAGTAAGTTCCAGGACAACCCTGACTACACAAGGAAACCCTGTTTCAAAAAAAGAAAAAGGAAATAAAACTAACTCTAATTCTAAAACACAGGAATTAGGGGCAGGGAACTGGCTCAGTCAGTAATGTGAGGACCTATCCCAGCATCCACCACAAAGTAGCTGGTCATAAGGATACAAGCCTATGCTCCTAGTGCTGGGGAGACAAAGATGGACGATCACCTGAAGTTATGGTGAGCTCCAAGCTTAGAAAAGCTTATGAGAGAGAGAGAGAGAGAGAGAGAGAGAGAGAGAGAGAGAGAGAGAGAGACATTCATACATACAGAGATACAAAGATACATAGATAGATACATAGATACAAAGATACAAAGATAGATACATAGATAGATACAAAGATAGGTACATAGATAGACAGACAGATACATAGATAGATACATAGATACATAGATAAATTAAATGGTTAAATAAAAAGTCACACTTGTACTTTCACACACTCATATACCACACACAAAATATAATGAATTTCATTTCATTTTTTAAAAAGACAGCAAATAAGCACACAAAATTGTGCTGCATAGTCACAAGAGAAGAAAGAATAATTAGGCCGTTTTCACCAGACCCCCAGAACAGCCAGATACTGGGACGGCAATGCCAAGTGCTGGCGAGCATGTGAAGCCCCTGAAAGTTTACATTCACACAAAGACTTGTATTCAGTGTTCGCAGTAGCTCTCCTTGGACTAGCTCAGCACTGGAAATAATTGTATTTGCCAAACTGGAAACCCATCTAATGGACGACTGCTCAGTAATGAAAAGAAACCACTAGCCATGCATACTACATGAATGAATCCGAAAATAACTGTAACGAGGAAAAGGAGCCACACAGTGCTACATGGTTCCATTCGTGTGAAACCTTTTACTCTCTTTGACTTTTCAAGTTCACCTCCTGAACAACTTTGAGGTAAACATTAACAAGCCTTTTCACATGGCTACTACTTTCCCTTTAACTTGGTTTATAATCTTTGTTTGGCTTTAATTGCTTTTTATTATATCATTCCGTTTTGCAATAAAAATTAATGTATATTATTACAATGTAAGGCCTTAGAGATAGTGTCAATCTATGAACATAAGAGTTCCTTATATGTGCCATATGCTACAGTCACAGAACTCAGGAGGCAGGAGGAGCAAAAGAAAAAAAAGAGAAGGAAGGAAGGAAGAAGGAAGGAAGGAAGGAAGGAAGAAGGAAGGAAGGAAGGAGGAAGGAAGGAAGAAGGAAGGAAGGAAGGAGGAAGGAAGGAAGGAAGGAAGGAAGGAAGGAAGGAAGACTCATTCAAGTCATCCTTGACTATAGAATGAGTTGGAAGCCAGCCTGGGGGATATGTGACACCCTGTCTCAAAAAATAATTTTTTAAAAGCAAATATAAAAGGAAGGCACTGTTGAGTAAGTAGTAGGATCAATAATCCATAAAGTACACCCAAACAAAACAATGAATGCAACAAATTGTCTAGGGCACGTGACATAGAAAGTTAAAAAAAAAAAAAAAAGCTTGCAGAGGCAATGGGGGATAAAGGTCGCCACATGTAGCAGGCCCAACACCAGCACACAGACTTTCATATTAAAGAAAAAAATTAAAAAGGGGCTGGAGAGATGGCTCAGCAGTTAAGAGCACTGACTGCTCTCCCAGAGGTCCTGAATTCAATTCCTAGCAACCGCATGGTGGCTCACAACCATCTGTAATGGGATCTGATGCCCTCTTCTGGTGTGTCTGAAGAGAGTGACCATGTACTCACAAACATTAGATAGATAGATAGATAGATAGATAGATAGATAGATAGATAGATAGATAGATAGATAGATAGATAGAAAGAAATATAGATATTATAGATATATTATATATAATATATTTATTATATAATAGATAGATACAAAGATAGATACATATATTTTTAAATTAATTGAGATAGCATCAATCTATGTACCCCAGGCTAGCCTAGAATTCAGGCTTCTCCTGCATCAGCCTCCACAGTTCTGAGACTTGGGGCATGCATCAGCATACTAGGCCCTGACATGTCATCTTTAAGGTGTTAGTCTTGCTATTGGATCCCTAGGCCAAAGGCCTGATTTTGTGAATTCAGCAATGGACCAGACTCAGTTATTCCCTGCAACTTAGCTGACCAAATAAAAACCCTCCCCGGTGAGGCAGGGAAGGATTGTGTTCAGTGTAGTCATCCTGAGGAGGAACAGAGAGTTCCCAGCCTCAGTCTTCAGAGCGTTGATAAGAAGTCAGGCTTCTGTACAGAGGAACAGCTTCTGTACAGAGGTCAGGGAAGCATACGCAGTCAAGCAGTCTTTTCAAACTGTGGGCTGGTTCGTCCTTATCTCAGGACGGTTCTTCAGAGTCTCGTCAGCAATCAGCTAGCAGCTACTGCCCGGGGATAGTTTCCTCCTCGTCACAAGATGTGTATAGATGAGACCTGTTTTTCCTGGAATCCAAGAAAGGACAGGGAAGAATGACTCAGAGAAGGGACAAGTCAGCAAGAAGTCAGACCGGCAAGATGGAGTCAGTTAGGCCTTCAGATTAAGGTAATTTATCTTCAGATCAGGGTAATTTAAGACTGGCAACTTCTAGGCACCATCTAGGTAATCTGGAAGAAGACAAACACTGAAGGTTGGTAACTTCCTTAGGCTGGAGTTGGAGTTAGAGGCATTGCCACTTTTAGATCAACTATGCCCTAGTGAAGAGTCAAGAAGGACTCTAACCCTAAGTTCAAGCCAGCCAAGGACACAGATGCAAAGTAAAGACAGAGAGGTCCAGCATTTAGTCAGCCATTAGACACCTGGCACCTTTTGGCAAAAGCAGCCTAAATCCCTGTTTCAGTCAGAATAACCGGCTTGCAGAGTGAAATGTAATAAATTGTTGGGAATGTTCCTTTTGTTGTTTGTTTGTTTGTGGCTTTTCAAGACAGGGTTTCTGGTAGCCCTGGCTGTCTTGGAACTCACTCTGTAGCTCAGGCTGGCTTCAAACTCAGAGATGGGCCTGCCTCTGCCTCCTAAGTGCTGGGATTAAAGGTGTGCATCACCACTGGCCCAGCTGCAAGCTTCCTTCTTGTCCTTTCCCCTAAGCACGCTCCACTTCTCTAAACAGGCAGGAATATCGAAGGACTGTGGGTGGAAGGGGTCACCACACCACGCTGCTTTGAACACCCAGTTATTAATCTTCCACCAGCACTCATCGGCTGCAACCAGCCCAGCCTCCATCCAAACTCACCCTGGCTTCCAACCACCTATCCTATTCCAAAGGCTTTCAGCCTCCCACACTGCCCATGGCCACTTGGCTCTCATTTGTTTCCAGACAGCCCCTGGGTATATGCCACTTGTTATCAGCAAGCATCTCTTTATGGAGGTACAATGTGCTTCTGACAATCACAGGATGGAGCTCTTTCCTTATTACTGTGCCGGCCCCTGGCTGCCAGAGCCACCGCCCAGAAATAGCTGCTAATCAACTAACTGGCAAGATGAAGGCCTCATGGTAACTTCTGGGACTGACTTCCAAAGGGTTCGTGGAGATCTTGGAGGAACACAGAGTTTCTCCGGTGTCTATCTGACTCCGTCCTTTATCATTTGTGGAAGGACGCTGCTTGCATAGACACCATCCTAAGTTGCCTTGCCTGGTTTTGGTTTGTGACTAAGTCTCACTTTTGTCATCTTAGACTTTGAGTGGCCCTACTTCCTCTTGTGCCTAAGGCCAGTAATGCTCATTGGTAAGTACCATGAGGACTGACCGAGGGATGTACTTGAATCGGAAAGTACATGAGGACTGGGAGAGCCAAGAGTGGGGCAAAATCACAAGCATGAAGTGGTTAATAAAGCGAGATCGTTGGTTAATGCAAATTTTTATCTAGAAGAAACACGGGGTGGGGGATTTTGCACACACCTCATCCCAGTAGACTGTCTGAGTCTATAGAGTCCATGCAGCTGAATTTATACTTATGAAAGTTATTTGTTGTTTCCCTACTTAAATCCTATTTTAACTAGACATCCTCTGTGTGCATTTGCTAAATTGGCCACCTTTCCCCTAAGAGACATGTGACAATCTCTGGACAGGTATTTCGCTATTGAAAATTAACTGGCGTCTAGCACATAAAGGCCAGAGACATTGCAAGGCAGAGTCAACCCAGAGTAGTTTGACCCCAAATATTAATAATGCCACCATCAAGGGGGCCTGATTTAAGTGAGGGGTTAGTACTAATCTATAACCCCAGCATTCAGGAAAGTAAGGCAGGGGGGCAAGGGCACAGCTCAGTGTTAGTGTACTTGTGAGGTCCTGGATTCTATCCTCAGCAGTGCAAACACACACTACCCCAATTAGATCATAAAAGAAACGCACTGTAGTGAAGACGGGTGTGGTAACATATGCCTGTGATCTCAACACTTGCGTGGCAGGAGAGACGGGCCTGGAGTCTGAAACATTAAAATGAACTTCTAAAGATGTTTATAGAGAGAAGGAAGCCTTTCGCCACCCCAGGGGTCGCGGAAGAAACGGAGCATGCTCGCCCAGGACCACTCTGGTGGAAGACTGGAAGCCCTTCCAAACCTGGGCTTCCTCCAGAGAACAGAGCATGCTCGAGAAAAGCCCTTGCTGTACAGACAGAAGAAGCAGGGCATAGAAATGCACTGTAATAGGCTCTGCACCCTCCCCCTGTTGTGGCTTTTTCTCTCCACTCACTAGCCCACTTCTGTTCTGGGCAGTGGTTTCCCTTTCTTAATAAACTATATTTCTGTCTCTAACCACGTGTCTTCGGCCCAATCATTCTGGTGCCCTGGACCACAAGAGCCCAGAATAAGATGGCCTCTAAACTTGGATCTGCAGTCCTGCGCCAAGCCTGTTTCTTCTTTTATCTCTGTCAGATGCTGGCCAAAAGCCTGAGTGCGCTTGCCCTAGAGCTCCGTGCTTCATCACGCCTTCTCCGAAGGCCCCGCTCCATCTACCATGCAGTTTTATACAGCTCTCCCTCCATCACTGAACGCGTCAGCTGTCTCAGACCCTAACTCAAAAAGACATGACTTTCTCTGCTCCTCTGGTCTCTCTCCTTTCTCTCACAGCTGCTGACATTTAGACTTGACTACCCAGTCACCTTTCGCCCAATCTCTAACTGTC
This sequence comes from Rattus rattus, assembly GCF_011064425.1. Taxonomy (NCBI): domain Eukaryota; kingdom Metazoa; phylum Chordata; class Mammalia; order Rodentia; family Muridae; genus Rattus; species Rattus rattus. The sequence goes on from NC_046162.1 coordinate 28,539,130, forward strand.
CTCCGACTCCCTTCTGAGTCTGTTTTCAAATCTTCGTATGAGTGAGACTGAGAACTTGAAAGGAACCTAGAATTCCCCTCGCATTTGGGAGGTAGAGGAAGGAAGATGAGCAACTCCGAGTCATCGTTGACTAGAGAGCAAGCTGAGGCCAGCCTGTGCTACATTAGGCTTTGTTTAAAAAAAAAAAAAAAAAAAAAAGAGGAAGAGAGGGGATGGGTAGTTGTGGGATGAACAGCAATGAGGGAGCAGGAAGTTGGCAGGTTTGAAGAGAGCTTTGGCTACAGATCAAGACACCTCCTCCTAGAAAGACGATGTCACTGCAGAGTATCCAGTATCCAGCTAGGTTTAACTCAGCAATAGGACACTTGCCCCAACCCCTACCACAAAAAAACGTAGTGTCATTCAAATACCACAGTAAGATAGCATCCCCTTAAAAACCTCTAGGTCCCTTAACCACTCCACCCACATCTCCTTTGAAAACATGTTCACAAAGCTTATTGTGAATCTATAAGCTACTAAAAACCACAGCTTTCCAAGGGGACTTTGCCGGGACCATCCTTTTGTACTTGTTACTTGTTTGTTTTTGCAGTGTGGGGGTGGAGCAGGGGACTTGCCCATGCAGGGCTAAACTGCCCCCATTGAGTTCTAGGCCCCCTTTGAAACAAGTATTTTATCATGACCAAACACCCCGGCCTTCTGCATAGAGAGGGCTATGACAAAATCCTGACTGCACTTGGTAGAGGGAACTCAGAAACATTACTGGATATTCCAGGCTCTCACAGAGCCCCAAGAAGGAAAAAAAACAACTGCTAAACCACACCAGTGGTGCACTTCCAGCAAAGCCACCGTCCCCTTTTCAACTCTCTGAAGAGGTCCATTGTGTGTGTGTGTGTGTGTGTGTGTGTGTGTGTGTGTGTGTGTGTGTTTTTCAGAGAAGATCAAAAGTTTTCATAGCTGATTAGAATCCAGAAAGCAACAGCCTGCTTTAACCTTGAGATGTAAATAGACAAAGATTGTCAAGGGATCTAAAGGGCTGGCGGATTTGATGGAAGATCAAATTCCCGACCTTTCTAGGGCAATTAGTTTCACATGCAAAGTCACCAGGATGGGCTGCCCACTCTCCACCCGCAGCAAAGCCCTGATAAGACTGGGGAGGTTTACAGACTTCCGACTAATTGGCCTGCACCCACCCAGCAGAGTTCATTATCCTTATCCCCAGCTCTTAGAACAGAGAATGTGAACAGGGATTTTTTTTTTTTTCTCCGCTCTCTACCTCTAAAGGAACTGCCTCTTAAATACCTCTCTGCTTCAGATCACTATACTTAAACTCTAAGTACTGCGGGTAGGTATTGTGCTGCTAACTATTCACTAGAAAGAAAAGCTCTACACTGAAGTCAAGTCTTTTTGCAGGCTTCTCTTAACAGTCTTCCAGAGTCTTAGCCTCAAAAAGGCTTAATGGCTCAGTGCTATTATTTGACCGTTACAGAAACTAGGGAGGAAGTTGCTGTCAGTTCCAGCCCCGGACTTTGGAGCATGAACTAAATGGATTTTGAAAGCTCTGATTGCTAAGCTGTTTTCCTCATGCCTATACTCCATAGCTGACTTCTCCCGATGTGCCATGCTGTCTGTGGTGGACAAGTTCCAGCCACGTGGCCAAGGGCACAGGGTGACTCAAAAGCGGTCCATTGTTAGGATAAATTTTTCTACTCAGATATGTGGCCTTTGTCATAGCCTTGGCTCTCTGAGGGGCCACCCATCCACATCCTCTGAGGCCATTTGATGACTAGAGGTCTTCTGTAGGGACGTTCTGCATGCCTGACAGGTACATGGTCACCCTGTATGCTACTCTCAAGGGCATTTCCACTCCCTTACACTGATGAGGCTGTACCACATTAGAGCTGGCAGCCTGCTCCCTCAGATTAGCCAGAGGACACTTGTGAAGACCTCCCCTAAGGGAATATGGCCAGCAGGAGATGCCGGTAGCTGGTGGGACCACAGCCCAACATCACAGATTGCTACCGGCACCTCCATCGTTCTGGCGTTCTTCTCATGTTTCTCAAAGAAAGTGGTGTCTCGGGAGATGGCGACTAGAGAGAAGGACAACAAAACTCACAACTAAAGAAGCCATCTGGCTAAAAGCCTGCAAACCCTTCCCTACCTGGGCTACATGATTGGGAGAAAAGGAAAAAATAAGCTTGTAACATAGAAATGTGGGAGTGGAGGAGCGGTTTCTATGCAAATGACTTATGAAGGGTCATGAGACTCCCTGGCCCAGTGATTTTGAGGCCTTTCCCCAGCTCAAGAGCTCACGCCCATTCTCAGGAACGCTTTCCTCGTCTTAGTACGACCTCTCTGTGTCTATGTCTAGCTTAGTATCCCAGGACATCTACCTGGGATTCTTTCCTGAGACACAGAAGAGCCTGAGGACAGCAACGGGTGTCCTCCAAACTCTCTGCTCTGCACTCAGGAAGAGCAGGACAGAACAGGTCCTCTGTGGCTGCCCGGCACCCACCCAGCTTCCTGGAGCGCAGCAGTCAGGTGTGGCCCTTAAGAACAAGGGCTCTTATCTGTCACTCTGCTAACTTTTGTGACCTTCTAGAAAGTTATTTTTTAACTGTAGTTTCCTCGTGGATTTGTGTGAGATAATATGTTTCGAGCTGAAGTGAGCAATAAATGAACCACAAATATATGGCGAGCCTTCAGTCAATGCGACCTTGGGAAGTGCCGGTAGCAATGTGAGCCGAACTCCTCTTTTGTTTCTACTCCATGACATTCACACACACACACACACACACACACACACACACACACACACACACACACACGAGTACAAAACAACGAAAGTCCATGACTTGTCTCAACCTCTTGCTGGCCTTTTTTCCTTATCTAAACCATTACCTTAGCCTATTCCCTCCTGTCCCGCTTTCTTTTTTTTTTTTTTTTTTTTTTTTCAGAGCTGGGGACCGAACCCAGGGCCTTGTGCTTGCTAGGCAAGCGCTCTACCACTGAGCTAAATCCCCAACCCCCCTCTTTCATTTTTAAATGTTGTTAAATTTCTTATTTTCGTGTGTGTGAATGTTTCTGCCTGCATGCATGTCTGTGCACCATCACTGTGCGGTGCCACAGAGGCCACAAGAGGGTGGGTGGACCCTCTGGAATTGGGGTTACAATAGTCAGCTGCCTTGTGGGTGCTGGGAACTGAACCTGGGTCCCCTTCTACAAGAACAGCTGATACTTTAAACTGCTGGGCCACCTCTCTGGTCCTACTTTTTAATTTTTTTCTCTTGGACAGTTTCAGGCACATAATGAATTTCAGTCATTGCTACACATATCCTCTCCCATGTCCCCCTCCTTCTCCTGCTAAAATCCTCCCTTTCTTATCTCCTTCCTACTTTCATGCTTTTTAGGGTTGAGCTAGGATGTTCCCATAAACACAACGGGAGGTTATTTACCAGATCAAGGGTAATGTATGAATGGCTACAACCCTAAATAAATGACAGCCCTTCCCCAGCCACCGTGAATTCTCAGTAGTCCCCCAGGGAGAGCTGGTTTCTCATGGGCCCTTCCCCCTTCCATGATGAGGTGTGGAGAGGCCCAAGCTTGAGCAGTTAACCACAGCCACGGTGAGTTCAATAGTGCAACGGCCAGCGTTCTGCCCTGAACATGTCTTTTTGCCACACACCTCTCCGTTCTCCAGCTCTTTTCCATTCTTTCCACTCCTTCTCAACTTTGCTCTGAGCTTTTTAGACTTTTTTTTAAATAAACAAAAAGATTTTTTAAAAAAAAATCAGGATCTTGTATAATCCATGTTGGCTTGACCTTGCTTTGTAGTCAAGCATGACCTTAAACTTCTGATCCTCCTGATACATGTACCTCCCGAAGGCTGGAGCACAGGCTTGTGCCAACACAACCAACTTTCTTCCTGTTTTGTTATCAGAAAGCCTCCCCACCCCACCGACCTTTAGTCCTGTGGGCAGCTCTCCTGCTTGTACTATTAGCATCCTACCTCCCACCACAAGGGAACGCTCTCTGATTTTGGTTGATCTGCTCTCTTCTCAATGGCAGCATCCATGGTGGACCAGCCCTGATGGAGCACAGGAGGATGGCACCTAAGGCCCTCGCTGCACTGCTCTGCTTCAAAGACTGTCTTTTTGTCCAAAACTCCAATTTAGGCAACACTGTCCCTCCTCAGGCTGTTTGAAAGGTGGCCATTTATGACAAGGCAGCAGGGGGGAAGAAAGCCTGTCGCTTCCTTTTCTAGGGACTTCAGTGTACAATACTCATCAGCACACTAAAGAAAGTAAGGAGAGGGCTGGAGAGATGGCTCAGTGGTTAAGAGTGCTCTTCCAGTGGTTCTGAGTTCAAATCCCAGCAACTACATGGTGGCTCACAACCATCTGTAATGAGATCTGATGCTTTCTTCTGGTGTGTCTGAAGACAGCTACAGTGTACTGATATATAATAAATAAAATAAATCTTTAAAAAGATAAAGAAAGAAAGAAAGAAAGAAAGAAAGAAAGAAAGAAAGAAAGAAAGGAAGGAAGAAAGAAAGAAGAGATCAAGGGCCTTCAAGTTGGAACATAAAAATCTTCATGTTTCTTTTGAGACAGGGTCCTATGTATCCCCAAACTATGTATATCAGGCTAGCCCAAAACTCAGAGTACCTGATGATGACTTTGAACTTTACTTCTCTTGCCTGTACATCCCAAACATTAGGATTATAAAGTACTGGGGATGGAGCCCAAGGCTTCACAAATACCAGGCAAGCACTCTGTTCTTGAGCAACATCTGTGATGGAAACATTTTGATGAGACCATAGGAAGAAAACATGTCACTACATGAAGAGCCATAGGTCCTTGGGGACAACTGGGGGCTCAACAGCTAGGAACTGAGAAAGCAAACTGGCCAGGGGTATAGGGCAGACACAGGTCGGTCAGCTTCTCCCACTTGTCACCAAGCAACCTGGGACCTGCCTCCCTGAAGCAGCCAGTGGCAGCTTCTCACCTGAATACGCATATTCATGACGTGCTCCACCGCATACAGAGTCACGAGAATTTTAAATCTGCATTTTCTGTACCTGTCACGAGCTCAGAAACTTTGGCAATCAAATTGTAAAAGGCAGTATACCCGAGGTGAGAACACTCACATTCTCCAGCCTGAAGAAAAAATTTTCTTCTGCAGGGACTGCCAAGTAACGGAAATCAGCGACAAAGGGCAGAGAGTGAGGCGTGCAGAGTTCTTATTCTCCCCTGAGGTGGGTCACTTTCAGTGGGAGAAGAACCCACAGGCTGCAAGTGAACAGCGATAAATGTAGACAAAAACATCACAGGCTTCTGCAGTCTCTGTTACCTAAAACACTGGAAGTATCACAAATGTAATTTTCCACGTGGGGGGCAGCTGGAGGTGGGTGTGTCACACACACACACACACACACACACACACACGTACACTTGGGTGCATGGGAAAGCCAGAGGACAACCCCAGCTTATCTTTTTTCTCTTTTGAAATGGGTCTCTCAGGGGCCTAGGAGATGGCTCAGGGATTGAAGGAACTACCTCGCAAACCTGACGATGGAGGTTAGTCCCTGGAGCACCCACAAGCAGCTGGATGGGTTGTATGCATTTATAATCCCAGCTCAAGATTCCCAATAAATAAAGGGCTGTCCCTGTGGCTCTGTGGCTAGGAGTACTGGCTGTTCTTGCATATGTCCAGAGCTCGGTTCCCAGCCTCACACAGGGAGAGGTGATTCAAAACCCCCTGAAACTCTGGTTCCAGGGGAGTCGGTTACCCTCTTCTGGCTTCAGAAGGTATGGCACTCACAAGCACAAACCCACAGAGACAAAATACAGATGATTAGAAGTCAACATAAAATCTTAAAAAGTATTTTCTTTAAAGTCAGAGCGTCTCTCACTGGCCAGAGGATTTGCCTAGTTGGCTAAATTTCTGACCGGCAAGCCTCAAGATTACACCTGCCTCAGTCTCCCGGAATACCACCAGAGTGACTTATTTATCAACACAACCAGCTTCCGGCCCCCCTTTTTAAATGTGAATTCTGGAGCTGGAATTCTGTTTGAAAGGTAAACACCGTGCTGACACTGATTGAGCCATTTCACTAACTCCTTAGGTGTAATGTGAATTGCTGTCCATAGACACCATGTATTACCCTATACCTCCCCAAAGGCTTCATGGAGGAGGAGGAGGAGGGAGGAGGAGGAGGAGGAGGAGGAGGAGGAGGAGGAGGAGGAGGAGGAGGAGGAGGAGGAGGAGGAGGAAGAGAGGAGGGAGGAGGAAGAGGAAGAAGAGGGAGGAGGAGGAAAAGGAAGAGGAGGAAGAGGAGGAGGAAAAGGAGGAAGAGGAGGAAGAGGAGGAGGAAAAGGAGGAGGAAAGGAAGAGGAGGAAGAGGGGAGGAAAGGAAGAGGAGGAAGAGGAGGAGAGGAGGAGGAAAAGGAAGAGGAGAGGGGAAAGGAGGAGGGGAGGAGGAGAGGAGGAGAAGGAAAGGGAAGAGGAAGAGGAAAAAAGGGGGGGAGGAAGGAGAAGAGGAAGAGGAAAATATTTTTGGATAATCCTTCCAGAAACATCTCAGTGGCTCAGAGGAAAAAATGCCTTTCCTTCATTGCTGTTCAAACCAAGTTGTGGGTATTGTGGTTACTCAGGTGCCAGGATCCATTCTGAACATTCTTTTTTTTTTTTTTTTTTTTTTTTTTGTTCTTTTTTTTCGGAGCTGGGGGACCGAACAGGGCCTTGCGCTCAGGCAAGCGCTCTACCACTGGACCCCCATTCTGAACATTCTTACGTGGAACCCATCATTAGACGGGAAGGATTTGCACGGAGGCCTCTGCTGCACCTAGGCAGAGGGGATCCGTTCACTTCTGCCTACCCTGCATCGGTGCGAACTGGTCTCTGGCACAAATTCAGCGGTATCGGGCTAGAAAACTGCAGCCCAGCTCCATGAGCAGGCCCAGCGGGGAGGGAAACAGACCAGCAAGCACCTGGTCTCTACTACAGCAAGCACCATTAACGCTGGTATCTGGTCAGCACCACATTTGGTTTTGCCCTTCGTTGGCACAACGCGTAACGCAGACATGGCTGGGTTGAGCAAGATGGATTGATAGCCATGGGAGGCAGAGCAATCGTCTCCCCCCAGATCGGCCCATTTATGGCAGGTCCGCTGTCATCTCCCACTTCCTGATCACGGCAGACATCGCTAATTAATCATGACATTCCTTCCCTGCAACTCCCGTCACAACTGGGCAGCCTTCCTCGGGAAAGAACTGCAAGCATTCGGGGCCAGCGGATTGTTGGAGTTGGCACACAGAACAACACTTATCCGAATCCCAGAAACCCGTCCATCCCACACGTTCTATCTGTGGAAAAGCTGAAACCCAGAGAAAGAATAACTTCATCCGTCCGTGCGCCCTTCCACAGACAAAGGTGCACTGTGTTCCTACTAGTCTCTAATACTCTGCTAGGCTCAGACGGTGAGTGTTACCTACGACAAAACCCAGACCTGCCTTCCAAAACCACATGGCAGAATGAAAGGCAAATTGAACGAACCAGTGATTACTACTTAGTGGAACAAGTGTCTAGCGAAGACAGGTTGTTAAGAATGGGACAGCTGTGCGGAAGAACAGCTAATTAAGCCGTAGTACAGGTGCTTCCCACCTGCAATCCTGACACCTGGGAGTTGGGAGCAGGGGGGATCGTGAGCTCAAAGTCAGTCTTAGGTACGCGGCAAGTCTGAGGCCAGCCAAGGCCACATAAGGCCCTGCCAAAGAAGAGAAAAGAGGGATGGAGAGATGACTCCGTGGTTAAAAGCACTTGTTGCTCTTGGCAGAGATCCTGGGTTTGGTTCCAATGGCCCACATGGTGGCTCACAACCTTCTGTAACTCCAATTCCAGGGGATCTGACGCTCTTTTTCTGACCTCCGAGGGCACTAGGCATACAGATAAAGCATATAGGGAAAAACTCTCATACAAAAAATAAAACAAATAAACCTAATGCTTTTCATCAAAAGGGAGGGGGAGAGAAGGAAAGGGATGGGGAGCAAAGGGGAAAGAGAGAAGGAAGAAGGAAGAGGGAGATCTATTCTAGCACAGGCTTTTGCAATAGGCAAGAAAGATTGGGCACAGCTCCAAATACAATAAGGAAGGCAGGAGCTCTAGAGCTGAGAGACAGCATGCACTAAGGAGATGACTAAGCACTCAGAACCCTTCTGGCTGAGCCGACTTACCTGGATTCTTGCTAAAAGCAGATGAGGGTGATCTCCAAATTGGGAATTCTTCCTAACCTAACTTGACACCATTCTTTTTTTAAAAATAAAAATATTTATTTATTTTATGTATGTGAGTACACTATTGATATCTTCAGACACAGCAGAAGAAGGCATCAGATCCCATTACAGATGGTTGTGAGCCACCATGTGGTTGCTGGGAACTGAACTCAGGATCTCTGGAAGAGCAGTCAGTGCCCTTAACCGCTGAGCCATCTCTCCAGCCCAACAGTATTCTTATTATATTTGGGAGGTGCAGGTCTAACCAGAACTTATTCTGAAGGTCCAGGCCTAGAGCACTTGGAAGCATTTGACTGGGAGTAAGGTCAGGAAGTCTTTGTCAATAGTGACAGCTAATCTTGCCTGTGAAGGTTAAAGAAAACCTATTGAGACGAAAGCCATGTATACCGAGATTTGGACTGGCCATTCAGAGCCTGCCCCACCTGGGGATCCAGCCCATATACATGCAACCACCAAACCCAGACAATATTTCTGATGCTAAGAAGTGCATGCTGACAGGAGCCTGATATAGCTGTCTCCTGAGAGTCTTTGCCAGAGCCTGACAAATACAGGGGCAAATGCTCGCAACCAACCATTGAACTAAGAACGGGATCCCCATTGGAGGAGTTAGAGAAAGGATTGAAGGAGCTGAAGGGATTTGCAATCCCATAAGAACAATACCAACCAACCAGAGTTCCCAGGGACTAAACCACCATGGACAGACCCATGGTTCCAAATGCATATGTAGCAGAGGATGACCTTGTTGGGCACCAATGGGAGGAGAAGCCCTTGGTCCTGCCAAGACTGAACACCACACCACACCCCCCAGTGTAGGGGAATGTCAGGGTGGAGAGGTGGGAGGGAGTAGATGGATAGGTGGTGAAGCACCCTCATAGAAGCAGGAGGAGACAGCGAGTTTCTGGAGGGGAAACCGAGAAAGGGGATAACATTTGAAATGTAAATAAAAAGTATCCAAGAAAAAAAAATAAATAAAATATGAATATTTCTAAGACAGGAGCCTGTCAGGCAGAGGAACCTGAGCTTACGTAGGGTTACTTAAAACAAAAGTTGAGAATTAAAATGACATATAACAGCAAGGTGTGGATGTATCAACTAGCTATGGCTGTGTAACAAACTGTACCAAGTCTTTATGACTTAAAGTCATAAAAGCTGTAGCTGGGGAGGTGAAAAGTGCTTGCTGTCTGAGCCAAGGACCTGAGTTTGGGTCCTTAGCACCCATGTAAAACACCCGTGTGGCAGCACACATCTGTAATCTGTAAAGTGACTGGAGGTAGGAGGATCCGTGGAGCTCACTGGCCAGCTAGTGTATCTGAATTGGTGCACTCAGAGTTTAATGAAGGGTCCTGTCTCAATAAAACAAGCTTGAAGAGCCTAGCAGAAGACTCAGCCAGTAAAAGAGCCTGATGGCAGACCTGGTGACTTGAGCTGGATTCCCAGGACATACACAGCAGGAGAGAACAACCCCAAAAGTTGTCCTCCGATTTTGATATGCACCACGGCCTGCATGTGTGAGTGCACACACACACACACACACACACACACACACACACTAAAACAAAGGTCAAGAGCAATAGAGAAAGACACCCCAAGTCCACACACCTGGGCACACTAGTGAATATATATACATATACACATACATGTACTAGGCACACACCATCTTAACAGATTATTTTGCTCATGAGTCTGGGATCAAATGAACTGTTCGGGTCTCAGCTAAGCTCATCTAAGCACTGACAGTCGACAGACATTACATAGATAGCTCTCTCCTCTCACAGGTCTGGGCATTAGCTAGATG